>NW_024506331.1:0-292 GCF_017590055.1 Onychostruthus taczanowskii | reverse complement strand
TTTTTGTTAAGGTTTAATAAACCTTTGTAATTTTAAAAGTAAGCAGAGTTTCTCACATCAGGATCCATGTGGTTGCTGTGAATGGGGATCTTCCATTTTGTTCCATGAGCAATCCTGCTGCAGTTTGGTTTGAAGAGAGAATCCTGAGTGGACAGGGAAGAAAGAGACAGTAATCTTAGCTTTTTTATACATAAATAAAGGTTACACGGCAATTGTAAGCTTCGTGAGCCTTCTGATAATACATGAATACCAGAAAAATTAATCGACAAACACCAGAGGTTTATGTCCAAAA
>NW_024506330.1:0-292 GCF_017590055.1 Onychostruthus taczanowskii | reverse complement strand
TTCTGTGAGCATCTGTTTAGGTGTCTACATATGAATTTGTGACCTCAGTAGTGGTCTGGTGCCATTTTAACCCTGTGAATAAGGTGAAGGTAGACAAAGCCTCTTGCCTGATGTTGAAGACGGGCAGTTCTTGCCAGTGTTCTCATTTCACCTGATCTCCACAGATCCATACAGGTCTTCCTTCTTAGCAAACATCTTGCTGTGAAATAATTAATAGCAGTCATTCCTAGAATTCTGGACAGAGATACAGAGTGTCACTGGGCAAAAACTTCTGTTGGTCTGTTGCCAGAAC
>NW_024506329.1:0-292 GCF_017590055.1 Onychostruthus taczanowskii | reverse complement strand
GCTCTGAGGGCAAGCCGCGCTCTGATTGGCTGAGCCGCGGCGGCGGGAACGGCGCTGAGGGGAGCTCTGCTCTGATTGGCTGAGAGACTTCCGCCCACCGCTGTGGGCGGGACCAGCTCTGATGGCAGCAGCGCCCTGATTGGCCGAGCCGCCGCGGCGGCAGCGGCGCTGAGGGAGAGCCGCGCTATGATTGGCTGAGCGCTGCCGGGGCGCGCAGCTGATTGGCTGCTGGGCGCCGGCCCCGCCGGCCATGGCGGCGGCGCTGGAGCGGGCGCTGGACCCGGCGGGCGCG
>NW_024506328.1:0-292 GCF_017590055.1 Onychostruthus taczanowskii | reverse complement strand
CCTGGGACAGTGGGAGGTGTCCCTTACCTGGAGAGGTGGAATGGGATGATCTTTCATGTCCCTTTCCACCCAAACCATTCAGAATTCCATGATTGTGGTAGATGACACAGACTGGAAAGCCCTGACTCCTCAAGAGCTGCTCCCAAACACCTCAGGGAGAGGCAGCTGCTGCCCTTCCAGAGCTGGGGATGGCCTCCGTGCCCGGGATGATTCACTGCGAGCTGGGCTGGGCCCTTCGGTCGGGGCTGTTCCGCAGGCCGCGCTCAGCTCCTGCTGCAGCATCACCCACGGG
>NW_024506327.1:0-292 GCF_017590055.1 Onychostruthus taczanowskii | reverse complement strand
CCCAGGGGAGGGGCTGGGGACACGCCCAGGGGAGGGGCTTGGGGGGACACGCCCAGGGGAGGGGCTGGGGACACCCATGGGCGGGGTCATGGGGAGACACCCCTGGGTGCGGCCATTCATTGGGCCACACCCCCAACTGGGAGGGGCTTTTGTGGGCGTGGCTGTGGGATAGACACACCACAGGGGCAGGGCTGATGGGTGTGGCCAGGAGGGGCAGTGGGTGTGGCCGCGCTGACCCCGCCCCCGCAGGCCCCGCCCCCGCAGCGGCCAGGGGGGCCCCGGGGGGGTCCAG
>NW_024506326.1:0-292 GCF_017590055.1 Onychostruthus taczanowskii | reverse complement strand
TCTCCAGGAATGGCTCCTGCTGCACCTCCGCTCTGGTCACAGCCACTGCCACGGAGAAAAGAACAATCACTTTTCTATAACGGAAACTGCAGGAGAAATTTCAGGAAGAGATGGCAGAGGACGACAGATCAATGTGAACTTGGATCTGTTTTGAGAATAGAGTATGGGGAGATTAATTTTTTGAGAAAATAATAGGGAGAATAGGGGCCTATGAGAGATGGTTTGAAGGTAAATAAATCAGAAAGAAATAACAAAAAGAGAGTGTCTGAGAGGGATGGATGGATGGATGGAT
>NW_024506325.1:0-292 GCF_017590055.1 Onychostruthus taczanowskii | reverse complement strand
TCCCCTCTGTCCCCTCTGTCCCCTGTCACGCCACTCCCATCTCAATTCTCTCAATTTTATTCCATTTCCTTTTTCATTTTTTTTTCATTATTTTCCCTTTTTTTTTTTTTTCCCCTTGGTTTTGGGTTCGTTTTCCTCAAACCCCCCAAAAAAATCCCCAAAGGTGGGGGCGGGGCCGCTTTTGTGGCCGGGCGGGCGACAGAGGTGACAATGACACCGCGGGGGGGGCTGCGAGGGGGCACTGGGGGAACTGGGAATGGGGGAGGGGAACTGGGAATGGGGGATGGGAAAC
>NW_024506324.1:0-292 GCF_017590055.1 Onychostruthus taczanowskii | reverse complement strand
TGAATATTAATTAGCGGTTTTAAATATCACTATTAAATATTGATGCAGCTCATTATGATAAATTAATCCCATTTTAAATTAATTTAATTTAGAAAGAATTAAATTAAAATTTTCTGGTCTTAGTATTTATTCTAATTAGTTTTTAATTAATGTTATTAATGAGCATCAGCTTAATTAATATTATTAATAATAGAATTATTAATTTAAGAAATTATAATTAATTTATAAATATCAATTTATGATTGAAACAGAAAATTCATTCAGAGTTAATATTCAGTAATTAATTGAAGTT
>NW_024506323.1:0-292 GCF_017590055.1 Onychostruthus taczanowskii | reverse complement strand
AAAAATAAAGGCTTTTTAAAAATTTGCTTATAGGCAGCTTTTTCATTATTAAAATATGATTATTATAAAAGTAGAAATCTAAATATAAAAATATATAACAAATAAAGATATTCATTCTATAACAAATATCTGTAATGTTTAATAATTTATTTAATTATTTATTTTAAAACAATTATTTTATACAGCATTATAATATATTTTAATATACGATATAAAATAATATAAAAAATAATACATAAATTTATTTCTATAATATTATATTTATTATATATAATAATTATATTATTATATA
>NW_024506322.1:0-292 GCF_017590055.1 Onychostruthus taczanowskii | reverse complement strand
TTTTTTTTGGGGGGGTTTTGGGAAGGTTTGGTGGGTTTTGGGTGGATTTTGGTTTTTTTTGGGTTTTTTTGTTGTTTTTTGTTGTTTTTTGTGTATTTTTTGTGTTTCCGGGGCGCTCTCCCTCTCGGGGGGGTCCCGGGCTGGGACTTTTCGGCTCCTCGACCCCCCCCCCACTGAAGCCCCCTCCCCAAATTCCCGCCAGGAGCTCGAGGACCAATTCTGGCAGCTCTCGGGCAGGCCCCGCCCCCTCCCCTGAGCCCGCTGAGGGGAGGGGGCTTCACCTGGGGAGGGG
>NW_024506321.1:0-7082 GCF_017590055.1 Onychostruthus taczanowskii | reverse complement strand
CGACAGACCAACGGGGTCAATGGGGGATCCATAGGATCAATGGGGAGCCAATGAGGTCAACGGGGAGCCAATGGGGTCAATAGGGCATCAATAGGACCAATAAAGGATCAATAGGTTCTACGGGGAATAAACGGGGTCAATGGGGGATCAATGGGATCAACAGAGAACCAATGGGGTCAATAGGGGATCAGTGGGGTCAATGAAGGAACCAATGGAGTCAATGGGGGATCAATAGGGTCAACGGGAAGCCAATGGGGTCAATAGGGCATCAATAGGACCAATAAAGGATCAATAGGGTCTACGGGGAATAAACGGGGTCAATGACAGACCAATGGGGTCAATGGGGAACCAATGGGGTCAATAGGGGATCAGTGGGGTCAATGAAGGAACCAATGGAGTCAATGGGGGATCAATAGGGTCACCGGGAAGCCAATGGGGTCAATAGGGGATCAATAGGATTAATAAAGGATCAATAGGGTCTATGGGGAACCAATGGGGTCAACAGGGAACCAATGGGATCAATGACAGACCAATGGGGTCAATGGGGAACCAATGGGGAACCAATGGGGAATCAATATCAATAGGACCAATAAAGGATCAATAGGTTCTACGGGGAATAAACGGGGTCAATGGGGGATCAATGGGATCAACAGAGAACCAATGGGGTCAATAGGGGATCAGTGGGGTCAATAAAGGAACCAATGGAGTCAATGGGGGATCAATAGGGTCAACGGGAAGCCAATGGGGTCAATAGGGGATCAATAGGACCAATAAAGGATCAATAGGGTCTACGGGGAATAAACGGGGTCAATGACAGACCAATGGGGTCAATGGGGAACCAATGGGGTCAATAGGGGATCAGTGGGGTCAATGAAGGAACCAATGGAGTCAATGGGGGATCAATGGGGTCAACGGGAAGCCAATGGGATCAATAGGGGATCAATAGGATTAATAAAGGATCAATAGGGTCTATGGGGAACCAATGGGGTCAACAGGGAACCAATGGGATCAATGACAGACCAATGGGGTCAATGGGGAACCAATGGGGAACCAATGGGGAATCAATACGATCAATGAGAAATCAATTTGGGGTCAACGGAGGATCAACGAGATCAACGTTGGGTCAACTGAATCAATGGTCAACGTTGGGTCAACGAAGTCAACGCTGGGGCAACTGAATCAATGGTCAACGTTGGGTCAACGAAGTCAACGCTGGGGCAACTGAATCAATGGTCAACGTTGGGTCAACGAAGTCAACGCTGGGGCAACTGAATCAATGGTCAACGTTGGGTCAACGAAGTCAACGCTGGGGCAACTGAATCAATGGTCAACGTTGGGTCAACGAAGTCAACGCTGGGGCAACTGAATCAATGGTCAACGTTGGGTCAACGAAGTCAACGCTGGGGCAACTGAATCAATGGTCAACGTTGGGTCAACGAAGTCAACGCTGGGGCAACTGAATCAATGGTCAACGTTGGGTCAACGAAGTCAACGCTGGGGCAACTGAATCAATGGTCAACGTTGGGTCAACGAAGTCAACGCTGGGGCAACTGAATCAATGGTCAACGTTGGGTCAACGAAGTCAACGCTGGGGCAACTGAATCAATGGTCAACGTTGGGTCAACGAAGTCAACGCTGGGGCAACTGAATCAATGGTCAACGTTGGGTCAACGAAGTCAACGCTGGGGCAACTGAATCAATGGTCAACGTTGGGTCAACGAAGTCAACGCTGGGGCAACTGAATCAATGGTCAACGTTGGGTCAACGAAGTCAACGCTGGGGCAACTGAATCAATGGTCAACGTTGGGTCAACGAAGTCAACGCTGGGGCAACTGAATCAATGGTCAACGTTGGGTCAACGAAGTCAACGCTGGGGCAACTGAATCAATGGTCAACGTTGGGTCAACGAAGTCAACGCTGGGGCAACTGAATCAATGGTCAACGTTGGGTCAACGAAGTCAACGCTGGGGCAACTGAATCAATGGTCAACGTTGGGTCAACGAAGTCAACGCTGGGGCAACTGAATCAATGGTCAACGTTGGGTCAACGAAGTCAACGCTGGGGCAACTGAATCAATGGTCAACGTTGGGTCAACGAAGTCAACGCTGGGGCAACTGAATCAATGGTCAACGTTGGGTCAACGAAGTCAACGCTGGGGCAACTGAATCAATGGTCAACGTTGGGTCAACGAAGTCAACGCTGGGGCAACTGAATCAATGGTCAACGTTGGGTCAACGAAGTCAACGCTGGGGCAACTGAATCAATGGTCAACGTTGGGTCAACGAAGTCAACGCTGGGGCAACTGAATCAATGGTCAACGTTGGGTCAACGAAGTCAACGCTGGGGCAACTGAATCAATGGTCAACGTTGGGTCAACGAAGTCAACGCTGGGGCAACTGAATCAATGGTCAACGTTGGGTCAACGAAGTCAACGCTGGGGCAACTGAATCAATGGTCAACGTTGGGTCAACGAAGTCAACGCTGGGGCAACTGAATCAATGGTCAACGTTGGGTCAACGAAGTCAACGCTGGGGCAACTGAATCAATGGTCAACGTTGGGTCAACGAAGTCAACGCTGGGGCAACTGAATCAATGGTCAACGTTGGGTCAACGAAGTCAACGCTGGGGCAACTGAATCAATGGTCAACGTTGGGTCAACGAAGTCAACGCTGGGGCAACTGAATCAATGGTCAACGTTGGGTCAACGAAGTCAACGCTGGGGCAACTGAATCAATGGTCAACGTTGGGTCAACGAAGTCAACGCTGGGGCAACTGAATCAATGGTCAACGTTGGGTCAACGAAGTCAACGCTGGGGCAACTGAATCAATGGTCAACGTTGGGTCAACGAAGTCAACGCTGGGGCAACTGAATCAATGGTCAACGTTGGGTCAACGAAGTCAACGCTGGGGCAACTGAATCAATGGTCAACGTTGGGTCAACGAAGTCAACGCTGGGGCAACTGAATCAATGGTCAACGTTGGGTCAAAGTACTCAACGTTGGGTCAACTGAGTCAACAGCCAACGGGGGGTCAACAAAGGTCAACATGTCAACGAAGTCAACGTTGGGTCAACTGAATCAACGGTCAATGGAGGATAACGAAGCCAACGTTGGGTCAACTGAGTCAACGGTCAATGGAAGGTCAACAAACTCAACATTGGATCAACCGAATTAATGGTCAACGGGGATCAACGAAGTCAACGTTGGGTCAACTGAGTCAACGGTCAATGGAGGATCAACGAAGCCAACGTTGGGTCAACTCAATCAATGGTCAATGGAAAGTCAATGAACTCAACGTTGGGTCAACTGAGTCAACGGTCAATGGGGGAGTCAAGAGTCAATGGTCAATGGAAAGTCAATGAACTCAACGTTGGGTCAACTGAGTCAACGGTCAATGGGGGATCAATGAAGCCAACATTGAGCCACCAAGGTCAACATGGAGTCAACGGGGTCACCAACGCTTAACGGGGACAAAGACAGATCAAGGCAAGACGTTGACCAACGAAGGGTCACCAAGAGGCCACCAAACACCGCACGGCCACCCCCGGGTGTCCCCAGGTGCCCCGTGCCCACCCGTAGACCATCAGGTGTTTCTCCACCCTGACGCAGTCGCTCCTGGCGAAGGGCGCGGGCGCGGCCGGGCCGGCGGGCGCGGCCGGGCCGTGCTGGTGCTACCAGGTGACCACGCCCAAGTGACCACGCCCAGGTGACCCCACCCAGGTGCTAAAGTGGAGTTTCTCCTTCCGCACGCGCGGCGTGTCGATGACCAAATTGTTCTGAGTGGACACGGGTGGACACTGGTCAGTGACCACCAGGTGACCACAAGGTGACCACCAGGTGACCACGCCCAAGTGACCCCGCCCAGGTGACCCCACCCAGGTGCTAAAGTGGAGTTTCTGCTTCCGAACGCGCGGCGTGTCGATGACCAAATTGTTCTGAGTGGACACGGGTGGACACTGGTCAGTGACCACCAGGTGACCACAAGGTGACCACCAGGTGACCACGCCCAAGTGACCACGCCCAGGTGACCCCACCCAGGTACTAAAGTGGAGTTTCTCCTCCCGCACGAGCGGCGCGTCGATGACCAAACTCTTTTGGGTGGTCCAGCTGACCACGCCCACCCGACCACGCCCATGTGACCACGCCCAGGTGGCCCCGCCCACCCGGCCCCGCCCACCTTGCTGTTGAGCAGGTCCAGGTCCAGGTCGGCCTTCTTGGCCCACTTCTGCCAGAAGTTGGGGTCGTCCAGCGCGATGTCCGTGCGGTTCTCCGAGGCCACGAAGCTGGCCTGGGGGGAGGGGACGGTCACACACCTGGCCACACCTGGCCACAGCTGGAGATCCACCAGGGCCACCTGGAGATCCTCCAGGGCCACCAGAAATCACCTGGAGATCCACCAGGACCACCTGGAGATCCTCCAGGGCCACCTGGGCACACCTGGAGATCCTCCAGGACCACCTAAACCCACCTGAACCTTCTCTAGGGCCACCAAAGGTCACATGGGCACACCTGGACCTTCTCCAGAACCACTGGAGGTCACCTGAACCCACCTAGACCCACCTGGATCTTCTCTAGGACCACCAAATGTTACCAGGACCCAACGAAACCCACCTGGATCTTCTCCAGGGCCACCAAAAATCACCTGGACCCACCTGAACCTTCTCCAGACCACTAGAGGTCACCTGAACCCACCTGGACCCACCTGGACCTTCTCTAGAACCACTGGAGATCACCTGAACCCACCTGAACCCACCTGAATCTTCTCCAGGACCACCAAGAATCACCTAGACCCACCTGGACCTTCTCCAGGGCCACCAAAGGTCACCTGGGCACACCTGGACCTTCTCTAGAACCACCGGAGGTCACCTGAACCCACCTGGACCCACCTGAACCTTCTCTAGAACCACCAAGTCCCACCTAGACCTGGATTTGGAGTCTCCACCTGCTCCAGGAACCTCCCTGGTGGCCGCTCCACCCCGTCCAGCCCCACCTGGACACACCTGGACCTTCTCCAGGGCCACCAAAAATCACCTAGACCCACCTGGACCTTCTCCAGAACCACTAGAGGTCACCTGGACCTTCTCTAGAACCACTGGAGGTCACCTGAACCCACCTAGACCCACCCGGATCTCCTCTAGGACCACCAAATGTTACCTGAACCCACCTGGACCCACCTGAACCTTCTCTAGGAGCACCAAATGTTACCGGGACCCAACTAAACCCACCTGGACCTTCTCCAGAACCAGTGGAGGTCACCTGAACCCACCTGGACC
Organism: Onychostruthus taczanowskii; assembly: GCF_017590055.1. NCBI lineage: Eukaryota > Metazoa > Chordata > Aves > Passeriformes > Passeridae > Onychostruthus > Onychostruthus taczanowskii. Next base: position 1,810 of record NW_024506321.1, on the reverse strand, counting down.
CACCTGAACCTCCTCTAGAACCACCCAGTCCCACCTGGACCTGCACCTGGGATCTCCACCTCCTTCAGGCACCTCCCTGGTGGCCACCCAACCCCACCTGGACACACCTGGACCTTCTCCAGAACCACTGGAGGTCACCTGAACCCACCTGGACCCACCTGAAGCTTCTCTAGGACCACCAAGAATCACCTAGACTCACCTGAACCTTCTCTAGAACCACCAAATGTTACCTGAACCCACCTGGACCCACCTGAACCTTCTCCAGGACCACTAAATGTTACCTGGATCTGGATTTGGGATCTCCACCCGCTCCAGGAACCTCCCTGGTGGCCGCCCCGCCCCACCTGGACCCACCTGAACCTTCTCTAGAATCACTGGAGATCACCTGAACCCACCTGGACCCACCTGAACCTTCTCCAGGACCACTAAATGTTACCTGGATCTGGATTTGGGATCTCCACCCGCTCCAGGAACCTCCCTGGTGGCCGCCCCGCCCCACCTGGACCCACCTGAACCTTCTCTAGAATCACTGGAGATCACCTGAACCCACCTGGACCCACCTGAACCTTCTCCAGGGCCACCAAAAATCACCTAGACCCACCTGAACCTTCTCTAGAAACCTCAACCTGGAGAACCTGGGCTGGGAGAAACCCAACATGGAGAACCTGAGCTTGGAGAACCTGAGCTTGGAGAACCCAAATCTGGAGAACCTGGGCTGGGAGAACCTGGGCTGGGAGAACCCCAACGTGGAGAACCCCAACCTGGAGAACCCCAACATGGAGAACTTAAACATGGAGAACCTCAGCTTGGAGAACCTGAGCTGGGAGAACCTCAGCTTGGAGAACCTCAACGTGGAGAACCTGGGCTGGGAGAATCCCAGTGTGGAGAACGACCCTCAACTTGAAGAACCCCAACTTCGAAGAGCCTCAACTTGAAGAACCCAAACTTCAAGAAACTCAACTTTGAAGAACCCCAACTTTAAAGAACCCAAATTTCAAGAAACTCAACTTTGAAGAACCTCAACTTTGGAGAACCTCAACTTACAGAATCTCAACGTGAAGAATCCCAAACTTTCAAGAACCCCAACTTGAAGAACTTTGAAGAACGCCAGCTTTGAAGAACTTCAGTTTTGAAGACCCTCAACTTTAGAGAACCTCAACTGTTGAGAACCCCAACTTTGAAGACCCTCCACTTTGTACAACCCCAACTTTGAAGACCCTCAACTTGAAGAACCCCAACTTGAAGAACCCCAACTTTGAAGACCCTCAACTTCGAAGACTCTCAACTTGAAGAACCCCAACTTTAGAGAACCTCAACTTTGAACAACCCTCAACCTGAAGAACCTCCATTTTGAAGAACCCCAACTTTGAGGAACCCCAACTTGAAGAACCTCAACTTGAAGAACCCCAACTTTGAAGAACCCCAACTTGAAGAACCCCAACTTTGAAGACCCTCAACTTTAAAAAACCTCAACTTGGAGAACCTCAACTTTGAAGAACCCCAAATTTTCCTCAACTTTGAAAGCCCTCAACTTGAAGAACCCCAACTTTGAACAACCCCAACTTTGAAGACCCTCAACTTTGAAGACCCTCAACTTTAAAAAAACCTCAACTTTAGAGAACCCCAACTTGAAGAACCCCAACTTGAACAATCTTCACAACCCCAACCTTGAAGAACCCCAACTTTGAAAAACCCCAACTTTGAAGAACCCCAACTTTGAAGAACCCCAACTTGAAGAGCCTCAACTCTGAAGAATCCCAACTTGAACAATCTTCACAACCTTAACTTTGAAGACCCTCAACTTTGAACA
>NW_024506320.1:0-292 GCF_017590055.1 Onychostruthus taczanowskii | reverse complement strand
TAATCTAAAGTCTTGGTTACTTAGGTAATATAAAGAGTCGATTGAAATAATGATTTAAATAATTGTAAAAATAATCTAACTAATTTGGGACTTGGACTCAAAATGAACCTGCACTAAAGGCATCCAAAAGTGCATACTGTAATTTCTGAAAGCCTTCAAATAATGTACCTGAAAAATATCACTGAAAATATCCATGAAAATAGCAATTAAACTGGCTTTTGATTTACCAGTTGGTTAAGAGGATTTTGGAAAAAGCAGTGTTTCAGCCACAAAAAGCAATTTCAAAAACAGT
>NW_024506319.1:0-292 GCF_017590055.1 Onychostruthus taczanowskii | reverse complement strand
CCATGTCCCCGGTGTCCCCATGTCCCCTGTGCCCCCCCCGTGTCCTCATGTCCCCGTGTCCCTCACCCACGGGTGCCGCCACGTGCCCCCCCCGCTCCCCCCGCTCAGCCGCTTTGCCCGGTAAATCCCCGGGGGAGGGCCGTGGGTTGCGGGGGGGCAGCTCGGCCATGGGGCTGGGCTGGCCGCGACCCCGGCCCCGCCGGCGCGGGGGAACGTCCCCGCGCTGTCGCCCCCCCTGTCACCTCCCCCCGTGCTGCGCCCCCGCCTTCTGCTCCCCACCCTGCCCCTTCTG
>NW_024506318.1:0-292 GCF_017590055.1 Onychostruthus taczanowskii | reverse complement strand
ATTCTTGTTGGAATGCTCCCACATGGAACAACAGAAGAAGGTTTTAATCTTAAGCTCAGATGCATTTGTGCAAGTGAAATATTAATACCTTAAACAACAATATCCATATTTTTTCTATAAGACCTTAATGTATAGATATTTATATATATTTCTATGTATATATGTCTATATCTATCTAGCTATATCTATAGTTCTATATCAATATCAATATTTTCATAAAAAGTAATAATAATGTGAAAAAATGCTGACAATACTAATTTGGTAACTTTGGCTGCTCAGGATTTGCCAGGAC
>NW_024506317.1:0-293 GCF_017590055.1 Onychostruthus taczanowskii | reverse complement strand
CCTCTGGTTATGGGGTAGATATGAATTTGTTAAAATATGAAGGATTCTGAATATTTTTACCCCTTTTGATTTAATCTCTTTAAAAGGAACACATTTTTGTGCTAAAATCATTGAAGGCTCCTTAGTAACAAATTTACAAGGCTTGTGTGTTTCAGCACATCACTGCTCAACCCTTGAGGAAATAATCCCAATTATTGGGTGATTTTAGGACATCCCATTAACTTTGAGGGCACAAATGAAGCTCCATTAGTAAAATGGATTCAGCTGGCTGTGGAGGGATGATATTTTCAAGA
>NW_024506316.1:0-293 GCF_017590055.1 Onychostruthus taczanowskii | reverse complement strand
ACCAGCTGATCCTGAAACCAAAGATTCCCTGAATCATCCCAGTCCCAGTGTCCCCCTGAAGGTCACTCAGCTCAGGGTTTGCTGAGTCTGGAGAGCAGGGAGACAGGGACAGGCAGGGTGGGAATGACGGAACAGGAGGAGGAGCAGACAAATGGCTTGGGCAGGAAAGATGGAGACCTTAATATTGGTCTGGAATGGAGACTAATGCCAAGCCAAATGCTCCTGATCTCATGGAATAATAAAAATCATGGAATTGCTGAGTGGGAAGGGATTCCCCCAGTGCCACCCTGCCC
>NW_024506315.1:0-293 GCF_017590055.1 Onychostruthus taczanowskii | reverse complement strand
GGGGTGGGTTTTTGGGGGGACTGGGGGTCCCACCTGGTGATCATCTCCTTCTCCTTGTTGGAGGCGTGGCCGCCGCTGCCCAGCACCTGGGCCGGGGTGGACAGGAAGTACAGGCAGTGGTTGTGGAAGTACTGGTTGATCAGGGGCAGCAGGATCTGGGGGGGCACCGGGGGGTCAGCGGGACCCCCGAGCCCGTGGGGAACCCCGACAGCTGCGGGGGACCCCAAAAACCACGGGGGGGGGGAGGATATCCCACAGAGAGCTCGAATAACCCAGAGAGACCCCAAAGAATC
>NW_024506314.1:0-293 GCF_017590055.1 Onychostruthus taczanowskii | reverse complement strand
GGCGGCGGCACCGAGCGGCCCCGGGGCTGCGGCCGGCCCGGGCCCCGCGGCGGCACCGGGCCGGAACGGAGCGGGCCGGGGCCGCGCTCTGCAGCCAGAACCGCGTCCGGCCCGGCGCCGTCAGCCCAGCTGCTGCTTCAGGAACTGCAGGAAGTTCCTGAGCAGGCTGCAGAACTGCACCAGGCTCTGGTACGGCACCGAGATCAGCAGAAGCCTGTCCGGCTCCGGTGCCGGTTCCGGTGCCGGTTGCGGTGTCGGTGTTGTCACCGGCTCCTCGGGCACTGGGGGGATGG
>NW_024506313.1:0-293 GCF_017590055.1 Onychostruthus taczanowskii | reverse complement strand
TATATATACACATATATATATATAAAAAATATATATTTCTGAAATGCTGTACTTTAAAAATGAAATGCCTTTTAGAACCACCCTGTTACCACTTAGAACCTGGGGGAAAATAAAGCCTGACTGAGCAATGTCCAATTAATTCCTTCCCTTGCCCTTGAGCTGGGCTGTTGAGTGTTTATACATATAAAAATATACATAATGTATAAAAATATAAACCATACCATATGTGTAAATAGAAAAATATTGAATATATATAATATATATAATATGCAATTCTACATATATCTTATATA
>NW_024506312.1:0-293 GCF_017590055.1 Onychostruthus taczanowskii | reverse complement strand
GGGGGATTTGGGGAATTTGGGGAGGGGGCTTTCGGGGAGAAACCATTGAATGGTTTCTTGCAGAGCCCGGGGGAATTTGAGGAGGGGGGATTTTGGGAATTTGAGGAGGGGGCTTTGAAGAACTCGTGGAGGCGTCTTTGATGAACTTGAGGAGGGGTCTCACCTCGAATCCCCCTCCCCAAATTCCCCCCCCCAGACGACGGCACGGGGCCGGAGAAGATCGCGCACATCATGGGACCCCCGGAGCGCTGCGAGCACGCGGCTCGCATCATCAACGAGCTGCTGCAGAGCCT
>NW_024506311.1:0-293 GCF_017590055.1 Onychostruthus taczanowskii | reverse complement strand
GGAAAGGGATGGGAATGGGATGGAAAATGGTGGAAAAGGGACGGAAAAGGGATAGAAAAGGGATGGAAAAGGATGGGAAAGGAAGGGAATGGGATGGGAAAGGGGTGGGAAATGATGGGAAATGATGGGAAAGGGAAAGGGATGAGAAAGGGGAAGGGGTGGGAAATGGATGGAAAATAATGGGAAAGGGATGGGAACGGGATGGAAAAGGATGGGAAAGGGAAAGGGGTGGGAAGGAAAAGGATGGAAAAGGATGAGAAAAGAATGGGATGGGAAAGGGAAAGGGAAAGGGA
>NW_024506310.1:0-16796 GCF_017590055.1 Onychostruthus taczanowskii | reverse complement strand
TTTTTGGGGATTTTTTGGGGTCAAAACGGCGAAAAAATTTTAAAAATCTGAATTTTTTTTTGGAGTTTTCCCCTCTCAGGATGGAAAATTTGGGAAAATTCCTTAAAAATTCCTTTAAAATCCCCAAATCCGCCCTGAGATTTCTTAAAAATCCCCAAATTCAAAATAAAATTTAAAAAAAATGAACAAAAAAATCCAAAAATTAAAAAAAATCCCCAAAATTCAAAATAAAATTCAAAATAAAATCCAAAAAAAAAACCCCAATATTGAAAATAAAATCCCAAAATTTAGAAAATATCCCCGAAAATTCAAAATAAACCCCAAAAAATCCCCCAAAATTCAAAATAAAAAACCCAAAAAATTTTAAAAAAATCCCCAAAATTCAAAATGAAACCCCAAAAAATTTAAAAAAACCCCAAAATTCAAAATAAAATTTTAAAAAATGAAAAAAAATCCAAAAATTAAAAAAAATCCCCAAAATTCAAAATGAAACCCCAAAAAATTTAAAAAAACCCCAAAATTCAAAATAAAATTTTAAAAAATGAAAAAAAATCCAAAAATTAAAAATAATCCCCAAAATTCAAAATAAAATAAAAAAAAATTTTACAAATCCCCTAAAATTTAACAAATAAAATCCCCCAAATTAAAAAAAAATCAAAATAAATTCAAAATTAAAAAAAAACAAAACCCAAAATTGAAAATAAAATCCCAAAATTTAGAAAATATCCCCCAAAATTCAAAATAAATTTTTAAAAAATCCCCCAAAATTCAAAATAAAAATCCCAAAAAACCCCAAAAATCCCCTCCAAAATTCCCCCAATTTTTCCCAAACCTCCAAAATTCCCTAATTTCCCCCAAATTTTCCCAAAATTCTCAAAAAAAAATTCCCCAAATCCCCCAAAAATCCCCGAAAATTCAAAACAAAATCCCCCCCAAAACCAAATCCTCCAAAATTCAAAATAAAACCCCCAAAAAAATCCAAAAAAAATTCAAAATAACCCCCCAAAAACCCGAATTTTTCCCCCAAACTCCCCCAATTTTTTCCCCAACCTCCCAAAATTCCCAAATTTCCCCCAAATTTTCCCAAATATCCCCCCAAAACTCCCTCAAAATTCTCAAAAAAATCCTCCAAAACCCAAAAAAAATCCTCCAAAAATTCAAAATAAAACCCCAAAAATCCCCAAAATTCAAAATGAAAATGTCAAAAAACCCAAAAAATCCCCAAAATTCAAAATAAAACCCAAAAAATCCTCCAAAATTCAAAATAAAAACGTCAAAAAAACCCAAAAAATCCCCAAAAATTCAAAATAAAACCCAAAAAAATCCCCAAAAATTCAAAATAAACCCCCAAAATCCCCCCAAACCCCCCGATTTTTTTTCCCAAATCCCCCCAAATTTTCCCCCAACCTCCCAAAATGCCCAAAATCCCCAAATTTCCCCAAAAATTCCCCCAACCCCCCTCAAAATTCTCAAAAAATCCCCTAAATCCCAAAAAAATCCCCCAAAATTCAAAATAAAACCCCAAAATCCCCAAATTTCCCCCAAATTTTCCCAAATATCCCCCCAAAACTCCCTCAAAATTCTCAAAAAAATCCCCAAAATCCCCAAAAAATCCCCCAAAATTCAAAATAAAACCCCAAAAATCCCCAAAATTCAAAATAAAACCCAAAAAATCCCCAAAAATTCAAAATAAAAACGTCAAAAAACCCCAAAAAAAAAAAAAAAAATTCAAAATAAACCCCCAAATCCCCCCAAAATCCCCCCAAAACCCCGAATTTTTTTCCCAAACCCCCCCAAATTTTCCCCCAACCTCCCAAAATGCCCAAATTTCCCCAAATTTCCCCAAATTTCCCCAAATTTCGGGGTCTCACAGGAGCACTTCATGCCCTGGTGCACGAGGCCGTAGAGCAGGGAGCCGCAGTGGTCGCAGAAGGTGGGGCTGCTGTAGCTGTGCACCTTGAACTTGTGCTTGTTCCGGGGGTCCTGCGGGTTTGGGGAGAATTCCAGAGATTTTGGGAAAAATTCCCAAAATTTTGGGAAAAAATCCGGGGGTTTTGGGCGAAAAAATGGGGATTTTAGGGCAAAAAATGGGGATTTTAGGAAACCTCCAAAATTCAAAATAAAACCCAAAAAAATCCCCAAAATTCAAAATAAAACCCAAAAAATCTCCCAAAAAATCCCCAAAATTCAAACTGAAAACGTCAAAAATCCCCAAAAAATCCCCAAAATTCAAAATAAAACCCAAAAAATCCTCCAAAATTCAAAATAAAAACGTCAAAAAAACCCAAAAAATCCCCAAAAATTCAAAATAAAACCCAAAAAAATCCCCAAAAATTCAAAATAAACCCCCAAAATCCCCCCAAACCCCCCGATTTTTTTTCCCAAATCCCCCCAAATTTTCCCCCAACCTCCCAAAATGCCCAAAATCCCCAAATTTCCCCAAAAATTCCCCCAACCCCCCTCAAAATTCTCAAAAAATCCCCTAAATCCCAAAAAAATCCCCCAAAATTCAAAATAAAACCCCAAAATCCCCAAATTTCCCCCAAATTTTCCCAAATATCCCCCCAAAACTCCCTCAAAATTCTCAAAAAAATCCCCAAAATCCCCAAAAAATCCCCCAAAATTCAAAATAAAACCCCAAAAATCCCCAAAATTCAAAATAAAACCCAAAAAATCCCCAAAAATTCAAAATAAAAACGTCAAAAAACCCCAAAAAAAAAAAAAAAAATTCAAAATAAACCCCCAAATCCCCCCAAAATCCCCCCAAAACCCCGAATTTTTTTCCCAAACCCCCCCAAATTTTCCCCCAACCTCCCAAAATGCCCAAATTTCCCCAAATTTCCCCAAATTTCCCCAAATTTCGGGGTCTCACAGGAGCACTTCATGCCCTGGTGCACGAGGCCGTAGAGCAGGGAGCCGCAGTGGTCGCAGAAGGTGGGGCTGCTGTAGCTGTGCACCTTGAACTTGTGCTTGTTCCGGGGGTCCTGCGGGTTTGGGGAGAATTCCAGAGATTTTGGGAAAAATTCCCAAAATTTTGGGAAAAAATCCGGGGGTTTTGGGCGAAAAAATGGGGATTTTAGGGCAAAAAATGGGGATTTTAGGACAAAAAAATGGGGATTTTTGGTGAAATCGCCAGGGTTTAAAGGGTTAAAATGGTCGAATTTTGGGGGTTCCAGGGATTATTGGGGAGAATTCCTGAAATTTTGGGAAAATTCCCAAAATTTTGGGGGAAAAAATGAAGATTTTAGGTGAAAAATGGGGATTTTTGGCAAAATTTCAGCGGTTTAAAGGGTTAAAATGGTCGAATTTTGGGGGTTCCAGGGGTTTTTGGGGAGAATTCCCGAAATTTTGGGGGAAATTCCCAAAATTTTTTTGGGAAAAATGAAGATTTTAGGTGAAAAATGGGGATTTTAGGGCAAAAAATGGAGATTTTTGGTGAAATCGCCAGGGTTTAAAGGGTTAAAATGGTCGAATTTTGGGGGTTCCAGGGATTATTGGGGAGAATTCCTGAAATTTTGGGAAAATTCCCAAAATTTTGGGGGAAAAAATGAAGATTTTAGGTGGAAAAATGGGGATTTTAGGGCAAAAAATGGAGATTTTTGGTGAAATCGCCAGGGTTTAAAGGGTTAAAATGGTCACATTTTGGGGGTTCCAGGGGTTTTTGGGGAGAATTCCCGAAATTTTGGGGGAAAAAATGAAGATTTTAGGTGAAAAAAAGGGGATTTTAGGACAAAAAATGGGGATTTTTGGCAAAATTTCAGCGGTTTAAAGGGTTAAAATTGTCAGATTTTGGGGGTTCCAGGGATTATTGGGGAGAATTCCCAAAATTTTGGGTGAAATTCCAGAAATTTTGGGTGAAAAAATGGGGATTTTAGGGCAAAAAATTGAGATTTTTGGTGAAATCACCAGGGTTTAAAGGGTTAAAATGGTTGAATTTGGGGGGAAATTTGGGGGTTTTGAGGAGAATTCCCAAAATTTTGGGAAAGATTCCAGAAATTTTGGGTGAAATTCACAAAATTTTGGGGAAAAATGGGGATTTGAGTAAAAAGAATTGAAGTTTTGGCAGAAATTTCGGCATTTTAAGGGTTAAAATGGCCAAATTTTGGGGGATTTAAAAAAAATTTTGGGGGGAATTTTCGGGAATTTTGGGTGGAATTTTTAGGAATTTTTGGAGGGAATTTTGGGTTTTTTTAGGGGAATTTTGGAGGGAATTTGGAGGAAATTTTGGGGGAAATTGGTGGAATTTAATGCGAATTTTGGGGATTTTTGGAGGGGATTTTGGGGAAAATTTTTGGGAATTTTGGGAGAATTTGGTGGGAATCTTGGGGATTTTTTGAGGGGATTTTGGGGGATTTTTGGGAAATTTCGGGGAGATTTTGGGGAAAATTTTTGGGGATTTTGGGAGGAATTTTGAGGAAATTTTGGGGGAATTTGGTGGGGATTTTTTGAGGAGAATTTGGGGGGGAATTTGTTGGGAATTTTGGGAGATTTTGAGGGGATTTTGGGGGAAATTTTGGGGGAATTTGTTGGGAATTTTGGGGATTTTTGGAGGGGAATTTTGGGGAGAAATTTTTGGGGATTTTGGGGGAATTTGAATTTTGGAGATTTTTGGAGGGGAATTTTGGGGGGAAATTTGGGGAGAAATTTTTGGGGATTTTGGGGGAATTTGTTGGGAATTTTGGGAGATTTTGAGGGGATTTTGGGGGGAAATTTGGGGAGAAATTTTTCGGAATTTTGGGGGTTTTGGAGGGGAATTTTGGGGATTTTTGGAGGGGAATTTGTTGAGAATTTTGGGAGATTTTGAGGGGATTTTGGGGGGATTTTTGAGGAAAACTTTGAGGAAATTTTGGGGATTTTGTGGAGGGGAATTTTGGGGGAATTTGTTGGGAATTTTGGAGATTTTTGGAGGGGGATTTTGGGGGGAATTTTGGGGAGAAATTTTTGGGAATTTTGGGGGAATTTGTTGGGAATTTTGGGAGAAATTTTGGGGGAAATTTTGGGGAGAAATTTTTGGGGATTTCAGGGGAATTTGTTGGTAATTTTGGGAGATTTTTGGGGGATTTTTGGGGATTTTGGGACTCACGTCAGTCTGGGGTCCCTTCCCGGCCCCGGGACATTCGAAGGTGACGAATTCGTGGCAGCGTTTGTGAACCACGAAACTGCAAACTGCCAAAAAAAGGGTCAGGAACGGCCCAAAATTCCCAAAATTCACCCCAAAACTACCCCAAAATTCACCCCAAAAAATCCCCCCCAAATTCCTGAAATTCCCCCTAAAATTCCCCTCAAAATTCCCCCCAAATTTCCCGAAATTCCACCAAAATTTCACCAAAAAATCCCCCCAAAATTCCCAAAAATCCACCCAAAATTCCCCCCCAAAGTTCCAAAAAATTCCCTCAAAAATTCCCCCCCAAAAAACCCTCAAAATTCCCAAATTTCCCCGCTCAAATTCTCCTCAAAAAGTTCCAAAATTCCCTCCAAAATTATCCCTAAAATTCTCCTCAAAATTAAAAAAAAAATCTACCCAAAATTTCCCCCAAAATTCCCCACATTCCACCCAAAAATCCACCCAAGATTCCCAAAAATTCCCGCTAAAATTCCCCTCGAAATTCCCCCCAAAGTTGCCAAAATTCCCCCAAAATTCCACCCAAAAATCCCCCTAAAATTCCCAAAAATTCCTCTCAAAATTCCCAAAATTCCCCCCAAAATTCCCCCCCAAAACCACCCAAAATCCCTAAATTTTACCCCAAAATCCCATCCGGGCCCCGCAAAATCCCAAATTCCCCCCAAAATTCTCCCAAAAATCCCCAATATTCTCCCCAAATTTTCCCCAAATTCCCCAAAATTTCCCCTAAATTCCCCCCAAATCTCATCCATGACCCCCCAAAATCCCCCCAAATCCCAAATCCCCCGAAAATTCCCCCAAATTCCCTCCAGGACCCCAAAAATTCCCCCAAATTTCCCCTCCGTGGTTGCCATGGCAACGCAGCTCAGCCTGTCAATCACCGCCCTGGCCACGCCCACTTCAAATCCCAGGGTCCCAAAGCCCCAAATTTGGGAATTTTGGGGAACTTTGGGGAATTTTTGGGGTCTTGGGGAGGATTTGGGGGAATTTTGGGGGGAATTTCGGGTAATTTGGGGTCTTGGGGAGGATTTGGGGAAATTTTGGGGGGAATTTGGGGTAATTTTTGGGGATTTTAGAGAAATTCGGGGGAATTTGGGGGGATTTGTGAGGAATTTCGGGAATTTTTGGGGTCTGGGGGGATTTGGGTGGAATTTTTGTTGGATTTGGGAAAATTTTTGGGAAAATTTGGGGATTTTGGAGGGAATTTGGGGTTTTTCAGAAAGTCTGGGGGATTTGAGAAGGATTTGAGGGAAATTTTGGGGTCTCGGGGAGGATTTGGGAGAATTTTGGGGGAATTTTGGGGAAAATTTTGAGAAAATTTGGGTTCTTGCAGGGGATTTTGGGGAAATCTTAGGAAAACTTGGGGATTTTGGGGGGAATTTGGGGGAAATGTTGGGCAAATTTGGGGATTTTGGGGGGAATTTTGGGGAAATTTGAGGGGATTTTGGGCAAATTTTGGGATTTGGGGGGATTTTGGGGGAAGATTTGGGTGGGATTTTGGGAGATTTTGGGATTTTGGGGGGGGTCTCACCCATGCACTGCAGGCCCTGCTTGCCGATGCCCCTGGAGGGAGAGAGAAAAGGGGAGGGGTCAGCGGGGCACACCTGGGCACACCTGGGATAGCCCTGGGATAGCCCTGGCACACCTGGGATACACCTGGGGACACCTGGGCACATCTGGGATAGACCTGGGGCACACCTGGGCACACCTGGGCACACCTGGGATACACCTGGGCACACCTGGGCACACCTGGGGACACCTGGGCACACCTGGGATACACCTGGGCACACCTGGGATACACCTGGGGTCACCTGAGATACACCTGGGCACACCTGGGATACACCTGGGGTCACCTGAGATACACCTGGGCACACCTGGGATAGCCCTGACACACCTGGGGATACACCTGGGGTCACCCGAGGTCACCTGGGCACACCTGGGACACCTGCCCAGGTGTGTGACTGACCAGGTGTGTGACCCCCCAGGTGTGTGACCCCCCAGGTGTCCCAGGTGTGTCACACCTGCCCAGGTGTGTGACTGACCAGGTGTGTGACTGACCAGGTGTGTGACCGACCAGGTGTGTGACCCCCCAGGGATCCCAGGTGTTGGACACTGCCCCTCCGGCCACCGCTCCGGCCACTGACCACTCCAGCTTCACTTGCGCTATTGCACACCCTGCTGGACAGATGGACACCTGGATGGACACCTGGATGGACACCTGGATGGACACCTGGATGGACGCATGGACTCTGGCTGGACACTGCCACTCCGGCCACTGCTCTGGCCACTGACCACTCTGGCTCCAGCCCCATCCGTGCCATCACATACCCTGCTGGACAGATGGACACCTGGATGGACACCTGGATGGACACACGGACACCTGGATGGACACACGGACACCTGGACACCGGGATGGACACATGGACACCTGGACACCTGGATGGACACCTGGATGGACACACGGACACCTGGATGGACACCTGGATGGACACACAGACACCTGGACACCGGGATGGACACTGCCACTCTGGTCACTGCTCTGGCCACTGACCGCTCTGGTCTCACCTGCGCTATTGCACACCCTGCTGGACAGATGGACGCCTGGACAGATGGACACCTGGATGGACACATGGACTCTGGCTGGACACTGCCACTCCGGCCACCGCTCCGGCCACTGACCACTCCAGCCACTGACCGCTCCAGCTTCACTTGTGCTATTGCACACCCTGCTGGACAGATGGACACCTGGACAGATGGACACCTGGATGGACACCTGCATGGACATACGGACACCTGGATGACACCTGGATGGGACACACGGACACGAGGACGGACTCAAGGACATGAGGATGGACACCTGGACACAGGGACGGACATCAGGATGGACACCTGGACAGACCCACGGACACCTGGACGGACTCACGGACACCTGGATGGACACCTGGACACACCCACGGACACCTGGACGGACCCACGGACACCTGGACATCCGGACCTGGAGGGAGCCATGGACTCCTGGACACCTGGATGGACACAAGGACAGAGCAGTGGACAGAGCCACGGACACCTGGACGGACACGTGGACACCTGGACAGACACACGGACACATGGACACAGCCAGGGACACCTGGATGGACACCTGGACACGCCCACAGACACACCGTGGACAGAGCCACGGACACCTGGACAGACACGTGGACACCTGGACAGACACACGGACACATGGACACAGCCAGGGACACCTGGATGGACACCTGGACACGCCCACAGACACACAGATGGACACACGGACACCTGGATGGACACAAGGACAGAGCCGTGGACAGAGCCACGGACACCTGGACAGACACACGGACAGAGCCACGGACACCTGGATGGACACCTGGACACACCCACAGACACACAGATGGACACACGGACACCTGGATGGACAGATGGACAGAACTGTGGACAGAGCCAAGGCTGGACACGGGGATGGACAGCAGGACAGACCCACGGACACGGAGGTGGACAGGAATGGACACACGGACAGACCCACGGACACGGGAGTGGACCCAGGGATGGACACACGGACAGCCCCACGGACAGGGCCGTGGACACAGGAGTGGACACAGGGAGGGACACACAGACATGGGGATGGACACAGGGATGGACACAGGGATGGACACAGGGATGGACACAGGGATGGACACAGGGATGGACACAGGGATGGACACAGGGATGGACACAGGGATGGACACAGGGATGGACACAGGGATGGACACAGGGATGGACACAGGGATGGACACAGGGATGGACACAGGGATGGACACAGGGATGGACACAGGGATGGACACAGGGATGGACACAGGGATGGACACAGGGATGGACACAGGGACGGACCCACGGACACATGGACAGACCCACAGATGGACACGGGAGTGGGCAAGGGAGTGGACACTGGGATGGACACAGGGATGGACAGGGGAGTGGACACTGAGGTGGACACCAGGACAGACCCACGGACACAGGGGGGGACACAGGGATGGACACACGGACAGACCCATGGCCGGACACAGGGATGGACAAAGGGACTGACCCTCAGACAGTGGAGTTGACACAGGGATGGACACACGGACATGGGGATGGACACAGGGATGGACACAGGGTCAGACCCATGGACATGGGAGTGGACAGAGGGATGGACACGGGGACTGACCCATAGATGGACACTGGAGTGGACACAGGGATGGACATGGGGACAGACCCATGGACACAGGGCCAGACCCACAGATGGACACAGCAGTGGACACTGGAGTGGACATGGGAGTGGACACAGGGATGGACCCACGGACACAGGAGTGGACACAGGGATGGACCCATGGACACAGGGATGGACACAGGGACTGACCCACGGACCCAGGAGTGGACACAGGGATGGACATGGGGACAGACCCACGGACACAGGGACAGACCCACAGATGGACACAGCAGTGGACACTGGAGTGGACATGGGAGTGGACACTGGGATGGACATAGGGACAAAGCCACGGACACATGGACAGACCCACAGATGGACACGGGAGTGGACGCTGGGATGGACACAGGGACAGACCCACGGACACTGGAGTGGACATGGGAGTGGACACATGGATGGACATGGGGATGGACACAGGAGTGGACACAGGGATGGACATGGGGACAGACCCACGGACACTGGTGTGGACATGGGAGTGGACACAAGGATGGACACATGGACAGACCAACGGACATGGGAGTGGACACAGGGATGGACACAGGGACACGGGAGTGGACACAGGAGTGGACACATGGATGGACATGGGGATGGACAGAGGGATGGACACAGGAGTGGACACTGGGGTGGACACAGCGACAGCACCACGGACAGATGGACACGCCCACGGACACACGGACACTCGGACAAACGGACACGCCCATGGACACTCAGACAGACGGACAGACCCACGGACACACGGACGGACTGACCTGAACTCTCCGGCCACTCGGACACTGCTCGGACACGCGGCTGCTCCTCCGGCCACTGGGCCAGAGCCCGGCCGGACCCACGGACGGGACAGCCCCACGGACCCCCGGCCGGACCCACGGACCCTCGGACACCCGGCCGGACCCACGGACAGACGGACAGCCCCACGGACACTCGGACACACGGACAGCCCCACAGACGCACGGACAGCCCCACGGACGCTCGGACACACGGACAGCCCCACGGACACCCGGCCGGACCCAGGGATGCTCGGACACCCGGCCGGACCCACGGACAGACGGACAGCCGGCCGGAACCACGGACACACGGACAGCCCCACAGACGCACGGACAGCCCCACGGACACTCGGCCGGACCCACGGACACACGGACAGCCGCACGGACACACGGACAGCCCCACGGACCCACGGACAATTGGTCACTCGGTCAGAGCCCGGCCGGACCCACGGACACACAGACAGCCCCACGGACACACGGACAGCCCCACAGATGCACGGACAGCCCCACGGACGCTCGGACACACGGACAGCCCCACGGACACCCGGCCGGACCCACGGACACTCGGACACCCGGCCGGACCCACGGACACACGGACAGCCCCACGGACACCCGGCCGGACCCACGGACAGACGGACAGCCGGCCGGAACCACGGACACACGGACAGCCCCACAGACGCACGGACAGCCCCACGGACACTCGGCCGGACCCACGGACACACGGACAGCCCCACGGACACCCGGCCGGACCCACGGACACTCGGACACTCGGCCGGGCCCCGCGGCAGGCGGAGAGGGGCGTGGCTTAGCGCCGTGGGCGTGGCTTAGAGGGGCGGAGGCGTGGCCTCGGCATTGCGGCAAGCGAGAGGCGGGCTGGGAGGGGGCGTGGCTTAAACCCCGTTGCTTTACACTGAGGGGGCGTGGCTTAAGGGGGCGTGGTTTAGACAGCATTGCTGTAGATGGAGGGGGCGTGGCTTAACCCCCATTGATTTCTATCGGAGGGGGCGTGGCTTAAACCCCCATTGATTTCTACAGGGAGGGCGCGGCCTCGCCCTGCGGCAATTGGCGTGGTTATTCAAATGACGCCGCGTGGGCGTGGTTTCTCTTAAAGGGGCCGCGTCGCTTGGGAGGAGAGGAAGGGGGAGGGGCTCCCAAAGGGATCCCGAGCTAAATTTGGGAATTTCGCTTCCCAAAAAAAAATCTCGGCCGGGTCCCCGAGGACCCCCCGGACCCAGATTTGGGGAATTTGGGACGGGTCACCCCTCCCCCACCCCCTGAGGAGCCCCAAATTTGGGTTGGGGGGTGGGGGAGGGGCCAATCCCGCCCTTTATTTTTCCTTCCTAAAATCCCAAATTTTGGGGTCGCGGGGATTTGGGGACCCTCCCATCCCCCACCCTCCGAAAAACCCCAATTTCCCCCCAAAAAAATCCCAATCTCGACCCAAAATTCCCTCTGTCCTCCCAAAAACGGCTCTGTCCTCCCCAAAATTCCCTCTGTCCTCCCAAAAACGGCTCTGTCCTCCCCAAAATTCCCTCTGTCCTCCCAAAAACGGCTCTGTCCTCCCCAAAATTCCCTCTGTCCACAGACGGACAGACCCACGGACACACGGACGGACTGACCTGAACTCTCCGGCCACTCGGACACTGCTCGGACACGCGGCTGCTCCTCCGGCCACTGGGCCAGAGCCCGGCCGGACCCACGGACAATTGGTCACTCGGTCAGAGCCCGGCCGGACCCACGGACGCCTGGCCGGACCCCCGGACACACGGACAGCCCCACGGACGCCCGGCCGGACCCACGGACAATTGGTCACTCGGTCAGAGCCCGGCCGGACCCACGGACGCCTGGCCGGACCCCCGGACACACGGACAGCCCCACGGACGCCCGGCCGGACCCACGGACACACGGACAGCCCCACAGACACCCGGCCGGACCCACGGACACACGGACAGCCGCACGGACACACGGACAGCCCCACGGACCCACGGACAATTGGTCACTCGGTCAGAGCCCGGCCGGACCCACGGACACCCGGCCGGACCCACGGACAATTGGTCACTTGGTCAGAGCCCGGCCGGACCCACGGACACACAGACAGCCCCACGGACACACGGACAGCCCCACAGATGCACGGACAGCCCCACGGACGCTCGGACACACGGACAGCCCCACGGACACCCGGCCGGACCCAGGGATGCTCGGACACCCGGCCGGACCCACGGACACACGGACAGCCCCACGGACACCCGGCCGGACCCACGGACAGACGGACAGCCGGCCGGAACCACGGACACACGGACAGCCCCACAGACGCACGGACAGCCCCACAGACGCTCGGACAGCCGCACGGACACTCGGCCGGACCCACGGACACACGGACAGCCCCACGGACAGACGGACAGCCCCACGGACACCCGGCCGGACCCACGGACACTCGGACACTCGGCCGGGCCCCGCGGCAGGCGGAGAGGGGCGTGGCTTAGCGCCGTGGGCGTGGCTTAGAGGGGCGGAGGCGTGGCCTCGGCATTGCGGCAAGCGAGAGGCGGGCTGGGAGGGGGCGTGGCTTAAACCCCGTTGCTTTACACTGAGGGGGCGTGGCTTAAGGGGGCGTGGTTTAGACAGCATTGCTGTAGATGGAGGGGGCGTGGCTTAACCCCCATTGATTTCTATCGGAGGGGGCGTGGCTTAAACCCCCATTGATTTCTACCGGGAGGGCGCGGCCTCGCCCTGCGGCAACGGGCGTGGTTATTCAAATGACGCCGCGTGGGCGTGGTTTCTCTTAAAGGGGCCGCGTCGCTTGGGAGGAGAGGAAGGGGGAGGGGCTCCCAAAGGGATCCCGAGCTAAATTTGGGAATTTCGCTTCCCAAAAAAAAATCTCGGCCGGGTCCCCGAGGACCCCCCGGACCCAGATTTGGGGAATTTGGGACGGGTCACCCCTCCCCCACCCCCTGAGGAGCCCCAAATTTGGGTTGGGGGGTGGGGGAGGGGCCAATCCCGCCCTTTATTTTTCCTTCCTAAAATCCCAAATTTTGGGGTCGCGGGGATTTGGGGACCCTCCCATCCCCCACCCTCCGAAAAACCCCAATTTCCCCCCAAAAAAATCCCAATCTCGACCCAAAATTCTCAATTTTCCCCCCAAAAATCCCAATTTTTCCCCCAAAAATTCCCTTTCCCCCCCAAAAATTCCCTTTTTTCCCTCCCAAAAATTCCCATTTTTTACCCCAAAATCCCCAATTCCCCCCCAAAAATTCCCATTTTTTTCCCCAAAAATTCCCTTTTTTCCCTCCCAAAATTCCCAATTTTTCCCCCCCAAAATCTCCAATTCCCCCCCAAAAAATTCCTATTTTTTCCCCCAAAATTTTGGGAATTTTTGGGGGATGTTTTGGAAAATTCTGGGGGATATTTTGGGAATTTTTGGGGGAATTTTGGGCATATTTTGGTGAATTTTTTGGGGATATTTTGGGGATTTTTGGGAATATTTCCAAATTTTTTGGGGGAATTTTTTGGGATTTTTTTGGGAATATTTTGAGGATATTTTGTGAATTTCTGGGGGATATTTGGGGATATTTTGGTGATTTTTTGGGGGGATTTTTGGGAATATTTCCAAAATGTTTTGGGGAATTTTTCGGGATATTTTTGGGGGATATTTTTTGGGATATTTTGGGAATTTTTTGGGATATTTTTGGGAATATTTTGGGGATATTTTGTGAATTTCTGGGGGATATTTTGATAATTTTTGGGGGGATTTTTGGGAATATTTCCAAAATGTTTTGGGGAATTTTTCGGGATATTTTTGGGGGATATTTTTTGGGATATTTTGGGAATTTTTTGGGATATTTTTGGGAATATTTTGGGGATATTTTGTGAATTTCTGGGGGATATTTTGATAATTTTTGGGGGGATTTTTGGGAATATTTCCCAATTTTTTTGGGGAATTTTTGGGGATATTTTTGGGAATTTTTGGGGTATATTTTTGGGAATTTTTGGGGTACATTTTTGGGGGATATTTTGGGGGATTTTTGGGACTGTTTTGGTGGTATTTTGGTGGGTTTTTTTTTTTAATTTTTGGGGATATTTCTGAAATTTTTGGTGGAATTTTTGGGGGGATTTTTTGGGAATATTTGGGGGATGTTTTGGGATATTTTGGGAAGATTTTGGGGATATTTTGTGAATTTCTGGGGGATATTTTGATGATTTTTTTGGGGAATTTTTGGAAATATTTCCGAAATTTTTGGTGGGATTTTTTGGGAATTTTTGGGGGATGTTTTGGGATATTTTGGGAAGATTTTGGGGATATTTTGTGAATTTCTGGGGGATATTTGGGGATATTTTGGGGGGATGTTTGGGAATATTTCCGAAACTTTTTGGGGGATATTTTTTGGGAATTTTTGGTGGATGTTTTGGGATATTTTTTCGGGATATTTTGGGAATGTTTTGGGAATATTTTGTGAATTTCTGGGGAATATTGGGGGATATTTTGTTGATTTTTATTGGGATTTTTGGGAATATTGAAAAAATTTTTTTGGGAATTTTTCGGGATATTTTTGGGGGATATTTTTGGGATATTTTGGGAATGTTTTGGGGATATTTTTCGGGATATTTTGGGGATATTTTGTGAATTTCTGGGGGATATTTGGGGATACTTTGGGGGGATATTTGGGAATATTTCCGAAATTTTTTGGGGATTTTTTGGGAATTTTTGGTGGATGTTTCGGGATATTTTTGGGGCGATTTTGGGGGATTTTGGGGCTCAGAGCTCGTCGTGGGCCCTGTGCAGGTCCTGCCCGTAGTCCGTGGCTCGGCTCCCGACGAAAAGTTCCCAACGGCCCAAAATCTCCTCCCGGCTCAGCGCCCCGTCCTGGGGAGAGTTCCAGAAAATTCCAGGAATTTGGGCAAGTGTTGGGATCCCCCGAAAAAGGCAAAAATTGACGGAAATCTACCCAAAAAAAGGCAAAAAACTGACACAAAACTGCCTAAAAATTTGTAAAAATTGACACAAATCCACTCAAAAAAGGCAGAAATTGACAGAAATCCATCCAAAAAAGGCAAAAATTGACAGAAAACTGCCTAAAACATGCAAAAATTGACAGAAATCTACCCAAAAAATGCAAAAATTGACAGAAATCTACCTAAAAAAGGGAAAAACTGACACAAAACTGCCTAAAAAAGGCAAAAATTGACAAAAATCTACCCAAAAAATGCAAAAATGGACAGAAATCCATCCAAAAAAGGTAAAAATTGATGGAAATCTACCCAAAAAAAGGCAAAAATTGACAGAAATCTACCCAAAAAAGGCATTTGACACAGATCCACCCAAAAAAGGCAAAAATTGACCCAAAACTGCCTAGAAAAGGCAAAAATTGACAGAAATCCACCCAAAAAAGGTAAAATTTGACACAGATCCACCCAAAAAAGGCAAAAATTGACCCAAATCTGACCAAAAATGAGCAATAATTGACCAAAATCCCCCCCAAAAAGACCCAAATCTGCCCAAAATTGATCAAAATTGCCCCAAAATTGAGTCAATATGAGCAAAAAAAAAGACAAAAATCCCCAAAACTTCCAAAATTGCCACAAGTTTCCCCAAAATTGCTGGAAAATTGAGAATATTTTCCCCAAATTCTGCTCAAAGTCCCCAAAATTTGCCTTAAAATGCCCCAAAATTGACCCAAAACTGCCTAAAAAAGCCCAAAATTGACACAAATTGCCCCAAAATTGGTTCAAAATGACCCAAAAGTGCCCAAAAAAATGACAGAAATCCCCTAAAAAGCCCAAAATTGACCAAAATTCCATCAGAATTGCCAGAAAATTGAACAAAATCCCCCAAATTCCCCCAAATTTGCCTTAAAATGACCAAAAATTGACCCAAAACTGTCTAAAAAAGCCCAAAATTGACCCAAATTCCCCCAAATTAATCCAAAATCAACCAAAATCAACCCAAAAATTGAATAAAAATGACTCAAAAGTGGCCCAAAAATGAGAAAAATTCCCCCAAATCCCCCAAAATTTGACACAAATTCCCCAAATTGTTCCTAAAATCTCCCAAATCCTCCAAATTCCCCCAAAAATGCTCCAAAAATGATCCAAATTCCCCCAAAATCCCCTAAAAATGCCCCAAAACCCGAAATTTTGGGGAATTTTTTTGGGAATTCCTGGACTTTTGGGGAATTTTGGGAATTCTCACCTAGTCCAGAATCACATGCTCAGCCTCAATCCCAAAAACCCCCAAAATCCCCTAAAAATGCCCCAAAATCCCCTAAAAACGGCCCCGAAACCCCAAATTTTGGGGGATTTTTTTGGGAATTCCTGGATTTTTTGGGAATTTTGGGAATTCTCACCTGGTCCAGGTCGGCGTGGTGGATCAGGTGCTCAACCTCAACCCCAAAAACTCCCCAAAAAACCCCCTAAAAATGCCCCAAGATCCCCTTAAAACGGCCCCGAAACCCCAAATTTTGGGGGATTTTTTTGGGAATTCCTGGATTTTTTGGGAATTTTGGGAATTCTCACCTGGTCCAGGTCGGCGTGGTGGATCAGGTGCTCAACCTCAATCCCAAAAACCCCCCAAAAAACCCCCTAAAAATGCCCCCAAATCCCCTAAAAATGCCCCCAAATCCCATTAAATGCCCCCAAATCCCCTAACCCCAAATTTTGGGGATTTTTTGGGAATTCCTGG
>NW_024506309.1:0-293 GCF_017590055.1 Onychostruthus taczanowskii | reverse complement strand
TGGCTGCCAAGGAGCAGGAGGGGACACGGGAGGCACTGGTGTCCCAGCACACACAGCCCTGGTGCCCCTGACCCACTGCTGCTGGCAGGACCCTAATTTGTGACTGCATGCCCATCTGTGGCCCCTGCACACACTGGGTCCAGAACACAGAGCTGGCCAGGATGTTTTGGGTGGCAACCAGCCCAGAGACCACTGGAGATGCAGCTTCAGGACCTCCATGAGTCACTGACCTTGGCAGATCTGCCAGTACACATCTATTAAGCCATAGAGTGTCACATTCATATTTTCTGAAA
>NW_024506308.1:0-293 GCF_017590055.1 Onychostruthus taczanowskii | reverse complement strand
CCCCCCCCACACCCCACACACCACCATGGCCAGCAACGTGACCAACAAGACGGACCCGCGCTCGCTCAACTCGCGCGTCTTCATCGGCAACCTGAACACGCTGGTGGTGAAGAAGAGCGACGTGGAGGCCATCTTCTCCAAGTACGGCAAGATCGTGGGCTGCTCGGTGCACAAGGGCTTCGCCTTCGTGCAGTACGTCAACGAGCGCAACGCCCGCGCCGCCGTGGCCGGGGAGGACGGCCGCATGATCGCCGGGCAGGTGCTGGGTGAGGCCTCGGGGGGGCGCACCTGGG
>NW_024506307.1:0-293 GCF_017590055.1 Onychostruthus taczanowskii | reverse complement strand
GCCCGGCCGCGGCAGCCCCAACTCCGAAACTTGTTACCTGCGCGCTACCCCGGGCGGAGCGGGGCCTCCCCCCGGCCCCGCGGGCGGGATCGCCCCGCCGCCCGCCCGGGAGCGTCTCTGCCGCCCGCCGGAGTTTCCTCCCAGCTCGGCCGGCAGCGGGCCGGCTCCTCGCCCCCGGCCGGCGCTCGCCTTTCTTGGGGCGGCGGTGGGGGACGCCGGCCGTCCCCGAGGGGACACACCCGGGAGCACATGCGGGGGAGGCACCGCCGCCGCCGCAGCGGGCGGCGATTCGC
>NW_024506306.1:0-293 GCF_017590055.1 Onychostruthus taczanowskii | reverse complement strand
TTGGGGGGAAGTGCGCGGGTTTTGGGGCTGCCGGCGGGGCGGGGGCGGCCGCGGGGGCGGCGGGGGTCCCTCGCCGGGCTCCTCGCCCAGCAGGTCGTGCTCCGAGCTCTCCTCGTTGCGCGTGGACTCGTCCGTGCGCCCCACGCCGCTGTCGGGCTCGGCCCCGCGGCCGCCGCCGGGCGTGGCCGGGCTGGGGGGCTGCGGTGGGGAGGGGGCGTCGGGAGGGGCCCGGGCAGAGCGGGACCCCCAGCACCCCCCTTGTAACCCCCCAAACTCTTATCGCCCTCCCGGGA
>NW_024506305.1:0-293 GCF_017590055.1 Onychostruthus taczanowskii | reverse complement strand
AAAGACAAGGAGCTGCTGGAGAGGGTCAAGGAGGCCACAAAGATGATTTAGGGTCTGGAGCATGTCTGTTGATGAGGAGAGACTGCAGGAGGTTTGCCTGGTTAGTCTGGAGAAAGCTGAGAGTGGATTCCATCAATCCATACAAATATCTCAAATCACAGAACCACAGAATCAGTTACACTGGAGAAGCCCTCCTGGACCATTGAGTCCAACTCTGTGCCTGGTCTCCACTTTGTCCACCAGACCAGACCACTGAGTGCTATGTTCAGTTGTTCCTTGGGCACCTCCAGGGA
>NW_024506304.1:0-293 GCF_017590055.1 Onychostruthus taczanowskii | reverse complement strand
GGGATGTGTAGCCACAGCCTTGGAGGACCCTGGGAGTCTCCAATATCCCGGGTGGCCAGGACCCTGATGGGTGTAGGGAGCTGGGAATCGAATTCCGAGGTACATCCCAGGTACCCTGAGGAGCTGCTTTAGCATGAGTGAGGAGCCCACCACAAAGCTGGTGCCCAAGAGACTCCAGTCACCCTGGGACAGACCATGTCCCCACTGTGGCAGTGAGGTCTTTGTGGGGGGTCTGACTACTCTGCTTCCCTCCTGGTCCAGGAGCAGTGCCCGGAGTCGGAGGTGTCCCTGGC
>NW_024506303.1:0-293 GCF_017590055.1 Onychostruthus taczanowskii | reverse complement strand
GGTGGGTGAAAAACAAAATGCTATTCCATAACAAACCCAGCCTACTTTTAGCTTTTAGTTCAAACAAATCTCTCTTTTAAGACAGCCTTTTCCATTTGGAAATGCTTGTTTTATTATAATTCATATTATAAAGCATGAGGTCTTGGTTATAAAGCATGACGTCTTGAGTCCTCTGTCCTTCGAGTCTTCTAAAATAAACTAGGAATTCTGGCATTTGGTATCCTCTGAAATGTACCATACCTAATGAATCCAGACCCATGAGGAGAGAGGTTCATGACACCTGTTTTCACAGC
>NW_024506302.1:0-293 GCF_017590055.1 Onychostruthus taczanowskii | reverse complement strand
CCATTGATCCCATTGGCTCCCCACCGCCCCCGCTGACCGCCGGCCGTTGCAGGTGGGGCCGGTGGCGCGAGCTGGCCGCGCAGGGCCGCTTCAAGCGCCGGCTGTCGGAGCGGGACGTGGAGAGCCTGGGCCGGGCCATCGTCCTCTTCTGCCTGCGGCACTTCCGCGGCGACGACGGCACGCGCGCCTTCGCCTGCGCCCTGCTGGCCCCCGGCCACAACGGCCGCGCCCGGCCCGCGCCCGGCCACCCTGGTGAGGGACGGGGGGTTGGGGTCAGTTCCAGTGGGTTTGGG
>NW_024506301.1:0-293 GCF_017590055.1 Onychostruthus taczanowskii | reverse complement strand
TGGACGATGGTTTTGGGGCATTTTTGGGGTTATTTTTATCCCCAAAGCAGAGCACAGCAGCTCTCGGGGGGTGCAAAACCCCCGGCAGGAATTCCCCGGGAACCAAAAATTGTCCCGAGCAAGGAGGAGAAGGGAGGGAGGGGACCCAGCGCCCAGAACGGGGGTCCCCAAAAACAAACCCGCCTTTATTTCACTTTTTTTTCCCTTTTCCAAACCCACACACGCTCCCTCTTCCCCGGGGCTCGGATCCCGGCCGTTTTATGAACTGCTGAGGTTATAAATCGGATTTTTTT
>NW_024506300.1:0-294 GCF_017590055.1 Onychostruthus taczanowskii | reverse complement strand
GGGGGGGGGGCTCAGGAGCGCCGTGTTTGGGGGAAAATCCGGGGATTTGGGGCCAAACCCGCCGGCACACGGGGGGGAGGGGGTTAATTAACGTTTTGAGTAGGGGGGGGTGTAATTAAGGGCTGCGTGTAGTGGAGGGGTTGTTTGTTTTAATGAGCGAGGGTAATGAGTGGATCCGTGGGGGAGAGGGAAGGCGGCACCGGGCTGGGTTTGGGCGGAATTGGGGTGGGGGACAACGCAGGGACCACCTGTGACCCTCCTTGTCCTCCCTGTGTCCCCTCACTGTGACCTGGC
>NW_024506299.1:3915-7913 GCF_017590055.1 Onychostruthus taczanowskii | reverse complement strand
CCAAAAATAGCCCAAAACGGGAAAATTCTGCCCAAAAATAAAATGGCCAAAAATGGCCAAAAATGGGAAAAAAATGACCCAAAAATGGGAAAAATCCACCCAAAAATGGCCTTGGGGACAGCGGTGACAAAGGACACCGAGGTGACACCGAGGGTGGGCAGCACCAGAGAGAAAAAAGAGAGAATTCCTGAAAAAAACCCGGAATTCCCCAAAAAAATCCCGTTAAAATAGAGCAAAAATGGCCAAAAATGGGGGGGAAAATGGCCAAAAACGGCCAAAATCGGCTCAGAAATGGCCTTGGGGACAGCGGTGACAAAGGACACAGCCGTGAACCCCAGCGTGGACAGCACCAGCGTCCGGCTGGGGGGCAGGAAAAGTGAGAATTAGCCCAAAAATCACAGAATTCCCAAAAAAACCCTGTTAAAATAGAGCAAAATGGGAAAAAACGGCTCAAAAATGGGAAAAAACGGCTCAAAAATGGGAAAAAACGGCCAAAATCGGCTCAGAAATGGCCTTGGGGACGGCGGTGACAAAGGACACAGCCGTGAACCCCAGCGTGGACACCACCAGCGTCCGGCTGGGGGGGAGGAAAAGTGAGACTTAGCCCAAAAATCACAGAATTCCCAAAAAAATCCCCGTTAAAATAGAGCAAAAGGGGAAAAAACGGCTCAAAAATGGGAAAAAATGACCCAAAAATGGGAAAAATCCACCCAAAAATGGCCTTGGGGACAGCGGTGACAAAGGACACCGAGGTGACACCGAGGGTGGCAGCACCAGAGAGAAAAAAGAGAGAATTCCTGAAAAAATCCCGAAATTCCCAAAAAAATCCCCGTTAAAATAGAGCAAAAATGGGGAAAAACGGCCAAAAATGGGAAAATTCTGCCCAAAAATGGGAAAAATCCACCCAAAAATGGCCTTGGGGACAGCGGTGACAAAGGACACCGAGGTGACACCGAGGGTGGCAGCACCAGCATCCGGCTGGGGGGCACAAAGAGAGAGAATTCCTGAAAAAATCCCGAAATTCCCAAAAAAATCCCCGTTAAAATAGAGCAAAAATGGGGAAAAACGGCCAAAAATGGGAAAATTCTGCCCAAAAATGGGAAAAATCCACCCAAAAATGGCCTTGGGGACAGCGGTGACAAAGGACACCGAGGGTGGCAGCACCAGGGTCCGGCTGGGGGGCAGGGAAAGGATGAAAATTCCCCAAAAAATCCCGAAATTCCCCCAAAAAATTCGGTGAAAATGGAGCAAAAATGGAAAAAAAAGGGAAATTGGAAAAAAAAAAAAAAGAGGAATTGGAGCCCGGAACGGCCCCGGAGCCCAACCCCCACCCAAAGGGACCCGGGCTGGGGCACTCGGGGGTCACTCAGTGGTCAGTGGTCACTCAGTGGTCACTCAGTGGTCACCCAGTGTTCAGTGGTCACTCAGGGGTCAGTGGTCACTCAGTGGTCACTCAGTGGTCACTCAGTGGTCACTCACTTTCGGCCGAGCTCGCGCAGGTCGTGTCCCCAGGAGCGGGGGAGGGGCGCTGCGGCCCCGTCCAGGCCGCCCCGGGGGGGGTCGCTGACCACGGCCAGGAGCAGCAGCAGCGCCAGCAGCCCCAGGACGGGGGTCACCTGCGGGGGGCAGCGGTCACTCAGCGGTCACTCGGGGTCACTCGGGGTCATCAGGGTCACTCAGGGGTCACTCAGGGTCACTCAGGGTCACTCAGGGTCACTCAGGGTCACTCAGGGTCACTCAGGGTCACTCAGGGTCACTCAGGGTCACTCAGGGTCACTCAGGGTCACTCAGGGTCACTCAGGGTCACTCAGGGTCACTCAGGGTCACTCAGGGTCACTCAGGGTCACTCAGGGTCACTCAGGGTCACTCAGGGTCACTCAGGGTCACTCAGGGTCACTCAGGGTCACTCAGGGTCACTCAGGGTCACTCAGGGGTCACTCAGCGGTCACTCGGGGTCACTCGGGGTCATCAGGGGTCAGGGGTCACGCAGGGTCACTCGGGGGTCACTCGGGGTCATCAGGGGTCACTCAGGGGTCACTTGGGGGAGGTCAGGGGTCACTCAGGGGTCAGTGGTCACTCAGGGTCACTCAGGGGTCACCTGCGGGGGGGCAGCGGTCACTCGGGGGTGTCAATGGTCATCAGGGGTCACTCAGGGGTCAAGGGGTCACTCAGGGTCACTCAGGGGTCACTCAGAGTCAGTCAGGGGCCACTCAGGGGTCACTCAGTGGTCACTTGGGGTCACCCAGGGATTAAAATTTGGGGATTTTGGGTCACTCAGGGGTCATTTAAAGGTTAAAATTTGGGTGTTTTGGGGGTCCCAGGGGTCAGTGGTCACTCAGTGGTCACTCAAAGGTCAGTTGGGGTCACCCAGGGGTCAGTTAAAGGGTTAAAATTTGGGGATTTTGGGGTCCCAGGGGTCACTCAGGGTCACTCAGGGGTCACTCACGGTCACTCAGGGTCACTCAGGGGGGGTCAGGGGTCACTCAGGGGTCACCCAGGGGTCATTCAAAGGTCATTTGGGGTCTCTCAAGGGTTAAAATTTGGGGATTTTGGGTCCCAGGGGTCAGCGGTCACTCGGGGTCACTCAGTGGTCACTCAGGGGTCACTCGGGGATCATTCAAGGGTTAAAATTTGGGCATTTTGGGTCCCAGGGGTCAGTGGTCACTCAGGGGTCACTCAGGGGGCAGTGGTCACTCAGGGTCACTCAGGGGTCACTCAGGGGGCAGTGGTCACTCAGGGTCACTCAGGGGTCACTCAGGGGTTAAAATTTGGGGATTTTGGGTCACTTGGGGTCACTCAGGGGAGGATTTTGGGGGAATTTTGGGGTGAATTTTGGGAAAATTTGGGGTGAATTTGGGGTGAATTTTTGGGTAAATTTTGGGTGAATTTTTGGGTGAATTTGGGACCATTTTTGGGGTGATTTTGGGGTGAATTTGGGTGAATTTGGACGATTTTTGGGTGATTTTTTGGTTGATTTTTGTGGTGAATTCGGGTGAATTTGGGGGTGATTTTCGGGGCGATTTTGGGGTGAATTCGGGCGATTTTTGGGGTGAATTGGGGCGAATTTGGGGCGATTTTTGGGATGATTTTGGGGCGATTTTGGGGTTAATTCTGTACGATTTTTGGGGTGAATTCGGGCGGTTTTTGGGGCGATTTTGGGGTGAATTCGGGCGATTTTTGGGGTGATTTTGGGGTGAATTTGGGTGAATTTGGACGATTTTTGGGTGATTTTTTGGTTGATTTTTGTGGTGAATTCGGGTGAATTTGGGGGTGATTTTCGGGGCGATTTTGGGGTGAATTCGGGCGATTTTTGGGGTGGATTTCGGGGTGATTTTTAGGGCAAATTCGGGCAATTTTCGGGGTGAACTCGGGTGAATTTCGGGGTGGATTTTGGACCATTTTGGGCGATTTTTGGGGTGATTTTTGGGGCGATTTTTGGGGTGAATTTTGGGGTGATTTTGGGGTGAATTTGGGTGAATTTGGGGGTGAACTTGGGTGAATTTTGGACGATTTTTGGGGTGATTTTTTGGTTGATTTTTGAGGTGAATTCGGGCGATTTTTGGGGTGATTTTTGGGGTGAATTCGGGCGAATTTGGGGTGAATTCGGGTGAATTTCGGGGTGGATTTTGGACGATTTTTGGGATGATTTTTGGGGTGAATTCGGGCGATTTTTGGGGTGAATTTTGGGGCGATTTTGGGGTTAATTTTGTACGATTTTTGGGGTGAATTTGGGTGTATTTTGGACGATTTTTGGGGCGAATTCGGGCGATTTTTGGGGCGGTTTTTGGGGTGATTTCGGGGTGATTTTTGGGGTGTATTTCGGGGTGATTTTTGGGGTGAATTGGGGCGATTTCGGGGTTCCTCACCCGCAGCGCCCAGCGCCAGTCGGCCGCCAGGTCCTTGACCTTTGACCCCGCGATGTAGCCCAGGCCGCTGCGGGGGAGGGGCGGGGTCACGCGGGGGTCGCGCCGCCCCTCCCCCACCCCGGCCCCCCACCC
>NW_024506299.1:2653-3275 GCF_017590055.1 Onychostruthus taczanowskii | reverse complement strand
GAATTTCGGGGTGGATTTTGGACCATTTTGGGCGATTTTTGGGGTGATTTTTGGGGCGATTTTTGGGGTGAATTTTGGGGTGATTTTGGGGTGAATTTGGGTGAATTTGGGGGTGAACTTGGGTGAATTTTGGACGATTTTTGGGGTGATTTTTTGGTTGATTTTTGAGGTGAATTCGGGCGATTTTTGGGGTGATTTTTGGGGTGAATTCGGGCGAATTTGGGGTGAATTCGGGTGAATTTCGGGGTGGATTTTGGACGATTTTTGGGATGATTTTTGGGGTGAATTCGGGCGATTTTTGGGGTGAATTTTGGGGCGATTTTGGGGTTAATTTTGTACGATTTTTGGGGTGAATTTGGGTGTATTTTGGACGATTTTTGGGGCGAATTCGGGCGATTTTTGGGGCGTGAATTTTGGGGTGATTTTGGTGATTTTTGGGGTGTATTTCGGGGTGATTTTTGGGGTGAATTGGGGCGATTTCGGGGTTCCTCACCCGCAGCGCCCAGCGCCAGTCGGCCGCCAGGTCCTTGACCTTTGCCCCCGCGATGTAGCCCAGGCCGCTGCGGGGGAGGGGCGGGGTCACGCGGGGGTCGCGCCGCCCCTCCCCCACCCCGGCCCCCCA
>NW_024506299.1:0-2338 GCF_017590055.1 Onychostruthus taczanowskii | reverse complement strand
CCCAGGAATTTTTTTGGGGCCCGGTGGGGGAGGGGCGGCTGATGGGAACCCCTCCCCCACCCCGTCCTGCCTCCCCCTGAGGGGGGGGAGGGGGGAGGGGCTGGGCTCCAACCTGAGCCCACAGGTGTGTCCAGGTGTATCTCAGGTGTATTCTGGGTGTCCTGAGGTGTGTCTGTAACCCCCCAGGTGTGTCCCCATCCCCCAGGTGTGTTTTGGGTGCCCCCAGGTGTGTTCCTGACCCCCCAGGTGTGTCCCAGGTTTGTCCCCAGGTGTATTTTGGGTGTGTCCCAGGTGAGCTCAGGTGTGTCCCTGACCCCCCAGATGTCCCCAGGTGTGTCCCAGGTGTCTCCAGGTGAGCCCAGGTGTGTTTTGGGTGTCCCCAGGTGTGTCTGTAACCCCCCGGGTGTGTCCCAGGTGTGTCCCCATCCCCCAGGTGTCCCCAGGTGTATTTGGGGTGTGCCCCAGGGGTGTCCCCAGGTGTGTCCCTGACCTCCAGGTGTGTCCGCAGGTACATTTTGGATGTCCCCAGGTGTGCCCCAGGTGTATCTCAGGTGAGCCCAGGTGTGTCCCTGACCCCCCAGGTGAGCCCAGGTGTATTTGGGGTGTCCCCAAATGTCCCCAGGTGTGTCTGTGACCCCCCAGGTGTTCCCAGGTGTATCTGAGGTGTATTTTGGGTGTACCCAGGTGTGCCCAGGTGTATCTCAGGTGTATCTCAGGTGTGTCTCAGGTGTATCTCAGGTGTATTTTGGGTGTACCCAGGTGTCTCACCTGCGGTGGTACGAAGCTCGTTGCCAGCGTCACCCCCGACCACAGCCCCAGCCCCAGCGCCAGGTGTGCCTGTGACCCCCAGGTGTATCTCAGGTGTGCCCAGGTGTATCTCAGGTGTATCTCAGGTGTGCCCAGGTGTCCCCAGGTGTGCCCAGGTGTGCCCAGGTGTGTCCCTCACCTGTGGTGGCACGAAGCTGGTTGCCAGGGTCACCCCCGACCACAGCCCCAGGTGTGTCTGTGACCCCCCAGGTGTATCTCAGGTGTATTTTGAGTGTGCCCAGGTGTATCTCAGGTGTGCCCAGGTGTCTCACCTGTGGCGGTACGAAGCTCGTTGCCAGTGTCACCCCCGACCACAGCCCCAGCCCCAGCGCCAGGTGTGCCTGTGACCCCCAGGTGTGCCCAGGTGTATCCCAGGTGCCCCCGACCACAGCCCCAGCCCCAGCGCCAGGAGCCGCTTGCGGCTGTGCCGGTCGCCGAGGAAACCGAAGAGAGGAGCCAGCACCAGGTAACTGCTGATGAACACTGGACAGGTACAGGGACAGGTGAGACAGGTGAGAGAAAATATACAAAATAATTAAAAAAAAAAAAGAAAAAAAAGAAACCCACAAAAAAATCAGCCCAAAAAATGGAAAAAATATCCCAAAAATGGAATAAAACAACCCAAAACTGCTGATGAACACTGGACAGGTACAGGGACAGGTGAGATAAAATACACAAAATAACTAAAAAACACAAAAATAACCACAAAAGAATCCCCAAAAACCATAAAAAATATCCCAAAAATCCCCCAAAAAATCACCTAAAAATGGAAAAAAACAACTCAAAACTGCTGATGGACACTGGACAGGTACAGAGACAAGTGAGACAGGTGAGACACAGGTGAGACAGGTGAGATAAAATATTCAAAGTAATAAAATAAACCCAAAAAACCCACAAAAAAATCACCCCAAAACCCATAAATAATATCCCAAAAATTGAATAAAACAACCCAAAACTGCTGATGGACACAGGGCAGGTGAGACAGGTGAGACAGGTGAGATAAAATACACAGAATAATTAAAAAACACAAAAAAATCAGCCCCAAAAAATGAAAAAAATATCCCAAAAATGGAATAAAACAACCCAAAAATGGAATAAAACAACCCAAAACTGCTGATGAACACTGGGACAGGTACAGAGACAGGTGAGAGAAAATATACAAAATAATAATAATTAAAAAAAAACACAAAAAAATCAGCCCCAAAAAATGAAAAAAATATCCCAAAAATGGAATAAAACAACCCAGAACTGCTGATGAACACTGGGCAGGTACAGGGACAGGTGAGACAGGTGAGAGAAAATATCCAAAATAATTTAAAAAAAAAAAAAAAAATCCCCCAAAAAACATAAAAAATATGCCAAAAAACACCCCAAAAAATCACCTAAAAATGGAAAAAAACAACTCAAAACTGCTGATGGACACTGGGACAGGTGAGTGGAAATATTCCCAAAAACCCCAAAAATCAATGAAAAAAACCAAAAAAGACCCAACGCCCCCCCCCCACCAAAGACATCACGAATCACCAAAAAA
>NW_024506298.1:0-294 GCF_017590055.1 Onychostruthus taczanowskii | reverse complement strand
CTGATCGGCGTTTTCGCAATCCAATCAGAAGGCTGCAAGCGGGAAGCGGCTGCCAATGGAAAGGCGCGGGGGGCTCGCGGCGGCCCCGCCCCCGCTATAAAAGGCAAGGGGGGTGGGGGCCGCTCCTCGCGCTCACAAGATGGCGGAGGCGGCCAATTGTATCATGGAGGTGAGCGGGGCTCCGCGGGCAAGCGGCGAAAATGGGGCAAAAAAAGGCGAAATCGGGCAAAAATCCGCCGGGCCTGAGGGCAAAGCGGGCCCGGAGAGGCGGGAAAAGCGCTCAGAACCGGCCGG
>NW_024506297.1:0-294 GCF_017590055.1 Onychostruthus taczanowskii | reverse complement strand
GTGCTTGGGCTTGCACTACGTCTTTTGAGGTTTTCAAATCATTTGGGAAAGATAGGCAAATCCAGTGGCAAGTGGTGGGTGCTTGTGTGTCTGTTGAATCTGATTTGTTTTAAAGCTAGAGGATAATGCTGGAAGGGGCCTGGAGAAGTCAGTGCATATTCTGTGATCTCCAACCAGCATCATCATTGAGGACTCTCCAGGATGCATTAGTTTTAAATTTTTAGGTGGTCTATGTTTTGGAAGTTTGGGGGTTTGTGTTTTGGGCTTTTCTGGTGCTGTGGACAGGACTTGAAA
>NW_024506296.1:0-294 GCF_017590055.1 Onychostruthus taczanowskii | reverse complement strand
CTGGGGGGAGCTCATGGATCGGGGGGTCCCAGCACTTTGGGGGTTCGGTGAGGGTGGGGAGGCAGTGAATGGGGGGGTCCCGATAAATTGGGGGGGGTTCCTGGTGATAACGGGGGCTCCCGGCTGATAACGGGGATCCCCCAGTGCTGGGCACCCCCCTGTGCCCCTCCAGCTCTTGGGGTTCCCCCGGTCCCCACACTTTTTCCAGGGGGGTCCCGCGGCTCTGGAGGGGCAAAGGGGAGGGGGCAGAACGCCAGTGATGGGTGGGGGGGCACAGAAGGGGGGTCTGGGCCC
>NW_024506295.1:0-294 GCF_017590055.1 Onychostruthus taczanowskii | reverse complement strand
AAAAAAAAATCTGAAAACTTCTGATCTTACTGCTCTCTTGTTATTTTAGTTTCTGAAATATCAGAGTTTTTCTGTACTTTTTATGAGACTGGAATAAAAACCTGTCTATTCTGTACTCTGACTCTTAGGCCTACCATTTCTAGATTCCACGGATTAAAAGAATCCATTAAAAATTGGGTTTGCATAATGATCTGTTCATGTTACTCCAACAAAGCTGCCTCTCTTCCCTTATTCTGAAAGATGTTATAGTTATTTTCTACCTCCTGGCATCTCCTTCTCAGGTTCAGCTCTTGT
>NW_024506294.1:0-294 GCF_017590055.1 Onychostruthus taczanowskii | reverse complement strand
TTGTTGTTGTTGTTATTTTACAGCCTTTGCAATTGCCATTGTCTTTGTTATTGTTTATTGTTGATTTTCTTAATGCAAATAAAACTTCTGCCCCACAAGAAGCCTGCCCCTTCTTCTGATGAAACTAGTTCAAGAAGATACTATTCACCAAGTTGCTTGTAATTTTTATTTAAAGGGGGTAGCAGAGTGGGATGGGGCAGGAGTGAGAAACTATGACCCAGAGTAATGTGGGAGCTTCCTAAATTGGTAAATTCAGTGCCAAAAATAGGTTAGAAACTGATGTAAAATAGTTGA
>NW_024506293.1:0-294 GCF_017590055.1 Onychostruthus taczanowskii | reverse complement strand
AAATCACCCAAAACTGACCCAAAATCAGCCCAAAACTGACCCAAAATCAGCCAAAAACTGACCCAAATTGGCCTAAATCACCAAAATCACACCAAAAAATGACCCAAAACTGACACAAAATCACCCAAAATTGACCCAGAATCAGCCCAAAACTGACCCAAAATCACCCAAAAATACCACAAAACCCACCCAAAAACGGCCCCAAAATCCACCCGAAAACGGCCCCAAAATCACCCAAAACGGTCCCCAAAATCACCCAAAAAAGGCCCCAAAATCACCCAACAACTGCCCCAA
>NW_024506292.1:0-294 GCF_017590055.1 Onychostruthus taczanowskii | reverse complement strand
CTGGATGGAGCTCTGACCAACCTGGTCTCCTTCAACCTGGAAGCTGCCCAAAGCCCTGACTGCACTGCAAAAGTAACTCTGAATGCTGAGCAGGCGCCGGGACAAACACAAACACACGCCAGGCTCAGACGGAGGCAGCACGAGCCGCTCAGCCGCTCTCAGCTCCCTCCAGCCCGGGGGACCCCGCAGGGCCCGAAGCCCCGCACGGCGCGGCCGCGGAGCCATCGGAACGCAGGGGCGGCCAGGGCCGGCGCTCCGCTGTCCGTGTCGCAGCAGCAGCAGCAGCAGCAGCAG
>NW_024506291.1:0-294 GCF_017590055.1 Onychostruthus taczanowskii | reverse complement strand
TGGCAGCAGAGCGGGGTGCTGAGCTGGCTGTCCCTGCAGGTCCGTGTACGATGGCGAGGAGCACGGGCGCTTCATGGAGAAGCTGGAGGCGCGGATCCGCAACCACGACCGCGAGATCGAGAAGATGTGCAACTTCCACTACCAGGGCTTCGTGGATTCCATCACCGAGCTGCTCAAGGTCCGCGGCGAGGCCCAGAAGCTCAAGGTGAGAGGAAACACAGGCTGGATGTCGGGGAAAAGGTTTTTTACGGAAGGGGTTGATGCCTGGGGAAGGCTGAGCTGGAGCAGAGGCTG
>NW_024506290.1:0-294 GCF_017590055.1 Onychostruthus taczanowskii | reverse complement strand
GGGGACCCGGGGGGACAGCGGGGGGACAGTGTGACAGCCCGGAGGTGAAGTGTCCGGCCCGGAGGGACAGTGCCCGGTCCGGAGGGGCAGTGCTCGGTCCGGAGGGACAGTGCTCGGTCCGGAGGGACAGTGCCCGGTCCGGAGGGGCAGTGCTCGGTCCCGAGGGGCAGTGCCCGGCCCCGAGGGGCAGTGTGACAGCCCCAAGGGACAGTGTCCGGCCCCGAGGTTCAGTGCCCGGCCCCGAGGGCAGTGCCCGGTCCGGAGGGGCAGTGTGACAGCCCAGAAGGGCAGTGC
>NW_024506289.1:0-294 GCF_017590055.1 Onychostruthus taczanowskii | reverse complement strand
TCTGGGATCAGTCAACAGGCTGAACCTTCTATCTCCCTCATAGGGATGCTTGTTGGATTAGAACTATACTCTGTGCATGCTGAATGCTTGTGTTGGGGATTTGAGATAGTCATTTGAAAATGTTTTTGCAGTCAGATACTGTCACTGACAATTCTTGAAGCTTAAACTGATCACATAATTATATTAATAAAGAGTGTACTGCTGTAAAGTGTTGGTGAGTCCTTCACAGGTTCTGGCAGTCATTGGCAGTGGGTAACAGTCTTGAGTAAAGTGTAAGACCCACTGAGGGGTCAT
>NW_024506288.1:0-7127 GCF_017590055.1 Onychostruthus taczanowskii | reverse complement strand
CAAAATTCCCAATTTATTCCCATTTTCAAAAAGAAATCTCAATTTCTTTCCCGCCGCTCATTCCCGCCGTTATTCCCGATTTCCCGCCGCTCATTCCCGTTTTTCCCCCCCAGGCCGGTTCCTCCCCCCGGGGCCGCCTGGAGCTGGAGCTGCGCTCGGCGCGCCCGGAGCTGCTCCCGCTGCTGGATCTGCGCCTGGAGGGGCCCGCGATTCCCGAAAAAACCCAAAAGTCGGGAATCCAGCTGGGGCCCGTCTGCTTCCTGGCGTGAAAAACCAAAATCCCCACCGAAATTCCCAAAATTCCCGCTTTACTCCCCAAAAATTCCCATTTTATTCCCATTTTCCCTAAGAAATTCCCAATTTTCCCCAGATTTTCCACTAAAATTCCCAATTGATTCCCATTTTTCTCCCACAAAATTCCCAATTTTTTCCCATTTTCCAAAAAAATTTCCAAATTTATTCCCATTTTCCCCAACAAATTCCCAATTTTCCCCAGATTTTCCACTAAAATTCCCAATTTATTCCAAATTTCCCCCTAAAATTCACAATTTATTCCCATTTCCCCCCAAAATTCCCAATTTTTTCCCATTTTCCAAAAAAATTTCCAAATTTATTCCCATTTTTCCCCCAAATTCCCGATTTTTCCCCATTTTCCTTCCCAAATTCCCATTTTTCTACCCAAAATTTCTGGATTTCTCCCAAAATTCCCCATTTATTCCCATTTTTCTCCCCCCAAATTCCCAATTTATTCCCATTTTTCTACCCAAAATTTCTGGATTTCTCCCAAAATTCCCCATTTATTCCCATTTTTCTCCCCAAAAATTCCCAATTTTTTCCCATTTTCCAAAAAAAATTCTCAATTTCCCCCAATTTTTCCACTAAAATTCCCATTTTTTTCCAAATTTCCCCCCAAAATTCCCAATTTTTCCCCATTTTCCCCAAAAATTCCCAATATTGTCTCAATTTTTCCACTAAAATTCCCCATTTTTCACATTTTCCCAAAAATTCCCAATTTTTACCCAATTTTTCCACTAAAAGTCCCAATTTTTTCCCATTTTCCCCCAAAATTCCCAATATTTTCCCAATTTTTCTGCTAAAATTCCTCATTTTATTCCCATTTCCCCAAGAAAATTCCAATTTTTCCCATTTTTTCCCCAAAATTCCCAATTTTTTCCCATTTTTCCCCCAAAATTCTCAATTTTTTCCCAATTTTTCCACTAAAATTCCCCATTTTATTCCCATTTTCCCACAAAGTTCCCATTTTTCTCCCCAAAATTTCCCTTTTTTCCCCGTTTTCCCCCAAAAATTCCCAATATTTTCCCAATTTTTCCACTAAAATTCCCCAAGAAAAT
This sequence comes from Onychostruthus taczanowskii, assembly GCF_017590055.1. Taxonomy (NCBI): domain Eukaryota; kingdom Metazoa; phylum Chordata; class Aves; order Passeriformes; family Passeridae; genus Onychostruthus; species Onychostruthus taczanowskii. Next base: position 5,775 of record NW_024506288.1, on the reverse strand, counting down.
TCCAATTTTCCCCCAATTTTTCCACTAAAATTCGCAAATTTTTTCCCATTTTTCCCCCCAAAATTCCCAATTTTTCCCATTTTCCCCCCAAAATTCCCCATTTTCCCCATTTTTTCCCCAAAATTCCCAATTTATTCCAATTTTTCCACTAAAATTCCCAATTTTATTCCAAATTTTCCAAAAAAAATTCCCAATTTTCCCCAATTTTTCCACTAAAATTCCCAATTTTATTCCAAATTTTCCAAAAAAAATTCCCAATTTTCCCCAATTTTTCCACTAAAATTCCCAATTTTTTCCAAATTTCCCCCCAAAATTCCCAATTTTTCCCCATTTTCCCCAAAAATTCCCAATATTGTCTCAATTTTTCCACTAAAATTCCCCATTTTTCACATTTTCCAAAAAATTCCCAATTTTTACCCAATTTTTCCACTAAAAGTCCCAATTTTTTCCCATTTTCCCCCAAAATTCCCAATATTTTCCCAATTTTTCTGCTAAAATTCCTCATTTTATTCCCATTTCCCCAAGAAAATTCCAATTTTTCCCATTTTTTCCCCAAAATTCCCAATTTTTTCCCATTTTTCCCCCAAAATTCTCAATTTTTTCCCAATTTTTCCACTAAAATTCCCCATTTTATTCCCATTTTCCCACAAAGTTCCCATTTTTCTCCCCAAAATTTCCCTTTTTTCCCCGTTTTCCCCCAAAAATTCCCAATATTTTCCCAATTTTTCCACTAAAATTCCCCATTTTATTCCCATTTTCCCACAAAGTTCCCATTTTTCTCCCCAAAATTTCCCTTTTTTCCCCGTTTTCCCCCAAAAATTCCCAATATTTTCCCAATTTTTCCACTAAAATTCCCCAAGAAAATTCCAATTTTCCCCCAATTTTTCCACTAAAATTCGCAAATTTTTTCCCATTTTTCCCCCCAAAATTCCCAATTTTTCCCCAATTTTTCCACTAAAATTCCCAATTTTATTCCAAATTTTCCAAAAAAAATTCCCAATTTTTCCCCAATTTTTCCACTAAAATTCCCAATTTTTTCCAAATTTCCCCCCAAAATTCCCAATTTATTCCAATTTTTCAAAAAAAAATCTCAATTTTTTTCCCATTTCCCCCCAAAATTCCCAAGTTTTTCCCATTTTCCCCCAAAATTCCCAATATTTTCCCAATTTTTCCCCTAAAATTCCCCATTTTATTCCCATTTTCCCCAAGAAAATTCCAATTTCCCCCCAATTTTCCCACTAAAATTCCCAATTTTTTTCCAAATTTCCCCCCAAAATTCCCAGGTTTTCCCCATTTTTCCACTAAAATTCCCAATTTTTTCCCATATTCCCCCCAAAATTCCCCATTTTTCCCCATTTTTTCCCCAAAAATTCCCAATATTTTCCCAATTTTCCCCCAAAATTCCCCATTTTTCCCATTTTTTCCCCAAAATTCCCAATTTATTCCCATTTTCCCCAAGAAATTCCCAATTTTTCCCCATTTTCCCCCCAAAATTCCCAATTTTTCCCCCTTTTTCCCCAAAATTTCGTTTTTCTCTCCCAATTTCCCCTGAACCCACCGAGGAATTTTGGGAATTTTGGGAATTTGGGGATTTTGGGGCCTCCGGGATTCCCAAATTTGTTGTTGCCAATAAAGAATTTCTATTTATGGTACTGATGGTGCTAATTATTAATTAATATTTAATTGCTGCGTTTGGTTTCAGTTTTCAGTTTTATTTTCAGTTTTATTTTATCATTTTTAATTTTTTCTTCTTTATTTTTATTTTTTTTAATTTTTATTTTTATTTTTTATTTTTAATTTTAATTTTTTTTTTTCAATTTTTATTTTATTGTTGGGGGTTTTTTTTTTTTTTTTTTGTAGTTCGATGTGTTTTGTTTCTGCTTTTTATTTGTTTTATTTTTGGGGACGTGGGTATTTATATGGTGGATTTTTTTGGTAGTTATTTGAGTAGGTTTTTTTATTGTTTTCTGTTTTTATTGTATTGTTATGGGGGGGAAAAAGAGAAATTGGGGGGGGGAAATGGGGGGGAAGGAGGAATTGGGGGGTCGGAGGCGTGAGGTTTGGGGGTAAAGCGACGAAATTTGGGGGGGGAAACGGAATTTGGGGGAAAAACCCGAAATTTGGGGGAAAACGAGGAAATTTGGGGGGGGAAAACTGAAATTTTGGGGGGAAAAAAACCCGAAATTTGGGGGGAAAAGGAAATTTTGGGGTTAGGATTGGGGGGTGGGACAGAAATTGGGGAAAAAACGGAAATTTGGGGGGAAAACAAAACGAAATTTGGGGGGGAAAGGGAAATTTGGGGGGTTAGAATTGGGGGGAAAATCAGAAATTTTGGGAAAAAAGGAAATTTTGGGGATCAGAAATGGGGAAAAAACCGAAATTTTGGGGTCAGAATTGGGGGGAACTTTGACATTTGGGGGGAATAGCCAAAATTTTGGGGGAAATCCAAAATTTCAGGGGGAAACCCGGATTTTTTTGGCGAAAACCTTGAAATTTTGGGGGAAAAATGCAAAATTTGGGGGGGGAACCCCAAAATTTGGGGGTGAGCCAAAAATTCGGGGTCGGAATTTGGGGGAAATCTGAAATTTGGGGGGAAACGGGAATTTTTGGGGATCAGAAATGGGAGGAAAAGGAAATTTTGGGGTGAGGATTGGGGGGAAACGTCGGAATTTGGGGTTGAAATTCCAAAATTTGGGGGGAAAATCCAAAATTTTGGGGAAAAAGGAAATTTGTGAGTCGGAATGGGAGGGAAACCCCAAAATTTGGGGTCAGAGCTCCGAAATTTGGGGTGAAAATTCGGAATTTTTGGGGGAAGAAAGCGAAATTTGGGAAGAAAAACGAAATTTGGGGAGGAAATCCCAAAATTTGGGAGTCAGAAATGGGGGAAACCCAAAATTTGGGGGAAAAACTTGAAATTTCGGGGGAAAAAAATCAGAAAATTGGGGGAAAACCCCCAAAATTTGGGGGCAACCCTAAAATTTGGGGTCAGAATTTGGGGGAAATGTGAAATTTGGGGGGAAATCCCCAAAATTTTGCAAAATTTGGGGGGGGGGATCCCCAAAATTTCAGGGGAATCCAAAATTTGGGGGAAAAACTTGAAATTTCGGGGGAAAAAAATCAGAAAATTGGGGGAAAACCCCCAAAATTTGGGAGTCAGAAATGGGGGGGATCCCCAAAATTTCAGGGGAATCCAAAATTTGGGGGGAAAAACCGGAAATTTTGGGGGAAAACCCAAAATTGAGAGGTCAGAATTGGGGGAAAAATCCAAAATTTGGGGGAAAATCCCAAAATTGGGGAAAACCCCAAAATTGAGGTGTCGGAATTGGGGTAAAAAAGCCAAAATTGGGGGAAAATCCCAAAATCGAGGGGTCAGAATTGGGGGAAAACCCCAAAATTTGGGGGAAAACCCCAAAATTGGGGAAAAATCCCAAAATTGAGGGGTCAGAATTGGGGGAAAATCCCAAAATTTGGGAAAATCCCAAAATGGAGGGGGCAGAATTTGGGGAAAAAATCCCAAAAATTTGGGGGAAATCCCAAAATTGAGGGGTCAGAATTGGGGGAAAATCCCAAAATTGGGGGGAAAATCCCAAAATTGGGGAAACCCCACAAATTGAGGGGTCAGAATTGGGGGAAAATCCCAAAAATTGGGGGAAAATCCCAAATTGGCCCAAAATTTGGCAGAAAATCCCAAAATTGGGGGAAAATCCCAAAATTGAGGTCTCGGAATTGGGGTAAAAAAACCCAAAAATTGGGGGAAAATCCCAAAATTGAGGGGTCGGAATTGGGGGAAAATCCCAAAATTGGGGGAAAATCCCAAAATTGGGGAAAAACCCAAAATTGGGGGAAAATCCCAAAATTGAGGGGTCAGAATTGGGGGAAAATGCCAAAATTTGTGGAGGTAGAGGCCGGAACTGGGGAGAGAAACCCCAAAATTGAGGGGTCAGAAATGTCCCCAGGATGTCCCCAAGGTGTCCCCAGGGTGTCCTCAGGATGTCCCCAAGGTGTCCTCAATGTCCCCAGGGTGTCCCCAGGTGTCACCAGGATGTCCCCAAGGTGTCCTCACGGTGTCCTCAATGTCCCCAGTGATGTCCCCAAGATGTCCCCAAGGTGTCCCCAAGGTGTCCCCAGGACGCCATCGTGAGTGGCACAGAGATCGCGGCGTCCCCGAGGTGTCCCCAATGTCCCCAGGGTGTCCCCAGGACAGCGCGGAGATCGCGGTGTCACCAAGGTGTCCCCAGTGATGTCCCCAGTGTCCCCAGTGTTCCCAGGAGGCCACCATGGGTGGCACAGAGAGCGCGGTGTCACCTCAGTGTCCCCAAGGTGTCCCCAAGGTGTCCTCGATGTCACTGATGTCACTGTCCCCAGGCTGTGTCAGGGTGTCCCCGATGATGTCACTGATGTCCCCAATGTCCCCAGTGTCCCCAGGAGGCCATCATGGACGGCACGGAGATCGCGGTGTCCCCAAGGTGTCCCCACAGGTGTCAGGGTGTCCCCAAGGTGTCCCCGATGTCCCCAGCATCCCCAGGCTGTGTCACGATGTCTCCAAGGTGTCCCCAGGAGGCCGTCGTGGGTGGCACGGAGATCGCGGTGTCCCCTCGGTGTCCCCAGGCTGTGACACTGATGTCACTGATGTCACTGTGGCTGTGTCAGGGTGTCCCCAGGGCTGTCACTGGTGTCACTGTGCCTGTGTCACTGTGGCTGTGTCAGGGTGTCCCCAGTGATGTCACTGGTGTCACTGTGCCTGTGTCACTGTGGCTCCAGTGATGTCACTGGTGTCACTGTGGCTGTGTCAGGGTGTCCCCAGTGATGTCACTGGTGTCACTGTGGCTGTGTCAGGGTGTCCCCAGTGATGTCACTGGTGTCACTGTGGCTGTGTCAGGGTGTCCCCAGTGATGTCACTGGTGTCACTGTGGCTGTGTCAGGGTGTCCCCAGTGATGTCACTGGTGTCACTGTGGCTGTGTCAGGGTGTCCCCAGTGATGTCACTGGTGTCACTGTGGCTGTGTCAGGGTGTCCCCAGTGATGTCACTGGTGTCACTGTGGCTGTGTCAGGGTGTCCCCAGTGATGTCACTGGTGTCACTGTGGCTGTGTCAGGGTGTCCCCAGTGATGTCACTGGTGTCACTGTGGCTGTGTCAGGGTGTCCCCAGTGATGTCACTGGTGTCACTGTGGCTGTGTCAGGGTGTCCCCAGTGATGTCACTGGTGTCACTGTGGCTCCCCAGGAGGCCATCATGGACGGCACGGAGATCGCGGTGTCCCCAAGGTGTCCCCACAGGTGTCAGGGTGTCCCCAAGGTGTCCCCGATGTCCCCAGCATCCCCAGGCTGTGTCACGATGTCTCCAAGGTGTCCCCAGGAGGCCATCATGGACGGCACGGAGATCGCGGTGTCCCCAAGGTGTCCCCACAGGTGTCAGGGTGTCCCCAAGGTGTCCCCGATGTCCCCAGCATCCCCAGGCTGTGTCACGATGTCTCCAAGGTGTCCCCAGGAGGCCGTCGTGGGTGGCACGGAGATCGCGGTGTCCCCTCGGTGTCCCCAGGCTGTGTCACTGATGTCACTGATGTCACTGTGGCTGTGTCAGGGTGTCCCCAGGCTGTGTCAGCGCTGTGTCACTGATGTCACTGGTGTCACTGGTGTCACTGTCACTGTCCCCCCAGGAGGCCATCATGGACGGCACGGAGATCGCGGTGTCCCCTTGGTGTCCCCAGGGGTGTCACTGACCCCAGGGGTGTCCCCAGGCTGTGACAGGGTGTCACTGGTGTCACTGTGGCTGTGTC
>NW_024506287.1:0-294 GCF_017590055.1 Onychostruthus taczanowskii | reverse complement strand
ACAGGCTAGGGACCAACCTGCTGGAGATGCCCCTGCTTGAGAGGGAGCTTGCACTGAATGACCCACCTGACCCATCCTGTGATTCTTTCTGTGAACATGGAGACAGGAGACTTCCTCTGTGCTGGGGCTTCCCTTGGCTATAGAATGGGAAAACTGAGGATCTGTATTCTACTTCCAGTACCAGACTACTCTATGACCTACAGCCCAAACAAGTGCAAACCTGTGAATCTAAATATTTCCTGATTTGGTCACACAGAGCTCAACACCCCTGAATGCATCACCACTCAAAAAAAA
>NW_024506286.1:0-294 GCF_017590055.1 Onychostruthus taczanowskii | reverse complement strand
ATTAATAAATAAGTAAATTGTTCTTTAGTAATTACTGATTAACAAATAAGTTTATAGTTGCTATTCTTTTTCTTATTGCTATTATAGTTATTATGGTATTTATTAATAAGTCAATTATTCTTCAGTGACTGCCCAGAGCGCGGCGCTGATCGCGCCAAGGTCGCGGGTTCGATCCCCGCATGGGCCATTTCCTTAAGGGACGAGCTCTGTGACGCCTGTGGTCCTTTTCCAGTCAGAACCCTTTGTGATTTCCAATATTCGGTCGCCTTGATTTCATCCAAAAAATGGAATTAC
>NW_024506285.1:0-294 GCF_017590055.1 Onychostruthus taczanowskii | reverse complement strand
CAGCTTCCTGCCCGGCAAAATCCCAGGCACATCCAGCCCCGTGCCCCACCCTGGCTCTGAAAACCATTTCAGCTACAAGGGCTCCTACTTTGCCTGCCCGCTGCAGAGCCCCAAGGGCCCCGAGCAGCCCCTGGCTGGCTGGAGCCCCACGCCCACCTACCTGCACTACGGCCCCGGTGCCCTGGGCCAGCCTGTGCCAGCTGAGGGGCCACTGCTGGGCTTCCTGCTGTACCCAGCAGAGAGCCTGGGCACCAGGCTGCAGCCCCCGGACACCCAGAAGAGCAAGGACAGCCT
>NW_024506284.1:0-294 GCF_017590055.1 Onychostruthus taczanowskii | reverse complement strand
AAAAAAAAAGTGCATTCCCACTACATTAAGGGTGAAACCATTATCCAACTTTCACAGAATAGTAAATGATAGATAGAAATTCTGGAGCTAGAGGATTTCATTGAAGCATCAATTAGTTAACACATCCTGTTGGAGAGCTCAGTTTCGATCAGCCACAAAATTTAAAAATATACCTCAAAATGTTGGTTCTACAACATCAGAACAAGATGGCCTGATCCAACTATGTAAAATAAACTCATTCCTCAGGAAAAATCAAATGCCAGAGGACTCACATCACTCTGGAGGTCATAGGCC
>NW_024506283.1:0-294 GCF_017590055.1 Onychostruthus taczanowskii | reverse complement strand
TTACAAAGCTAAAATTTTAAGAACAAAAAAGAAAAAAAAATATCCATAAAACTGCTTAGCTCACATCCACAGAAATGTGAACCTGTTTACAGAAGGTTTTGACCCAACTTATGGAGAGAACTTATCCATCAGTGAGCCCAGGTTTTTACACTTCAGCTGCTCACAACTCAACTTCCAGCATCTTACCAAGAGAAACAGGAGTTTCTCTCATCCCCTCTGTGACACATTGCAGCAGCAGCAGCTCAGGATCACGTTTAGTGTCTTAGCTTTATGGCATAGAACACACTCCCCCCC
>NW_024506282.1:0-294 GCF_017590055.1 Onychostruthus taczanowskii | reverse complement strand
GGAAAATGGGGAAAAATTGGGATAAAAATGAATTTTTTAAGAATAAAAATTTGGGGTTTTAAGGGGAAAGGGGGCGTGGCTTAAAGGGGAGTGGGCGTGGCTTAAAGGGGATGGGCGTGGCTTAAAGGGAAGTGGGTGGGGTTTATGGGGGCGTGGCTCTGGTGGGGAAAATTGGGGAAATTTTGGGGGAAATTTGGGTTAAAATTGAAATTATTTGGAATAAAAATTTGGGGTTTTAAGAGGAAAGGGGGCGTGGCTTAAAGGGAATTGGGCGTGGCTTAAAGGGAGTGGGCG
>NW_024506281.1:0-294 GCF_017590055.1 Onychostruthus taczanowskii | reverse complement strand
GAGGGTTTTTAAGGATTAAAGGTTAAATTTCCTGCGGTGTTTTGGCGATCCGCGGGTGAAACGATGCACAAAAATACACATTAATGCAATCTGGGTTGTGTTAATTAATTGGGGTTGTAATTAATACAGTCTGGGGGTTGTTTTGGGTCATGAAGAACCGTGGCAGCCTGGAGGGGATCCACGAGGATATCCATGAAAAATCCCACAAATCCCTTTGGGACTGAGCAGTTCCCAACCTCACTGAAGGAATCTGACAAAACCAAAATGTTTTCTGGACTTTTTTCTCCTTTTGTG
>NW_024506280.1:0-294 GCF_017590055.1 Onychostruthus taczanowskii | reverse complement strand
CAAACCGGTTCCAACCGGTTCCAACCGGTTCCAACCGGTCTCACCCTGGGTCTCTTCTGGGCCAGGAACGTCAGCGTGGCCAAGGCTCGAACCCTCACGGCGTCGCCCCTGCACTCGTCCCCGGCCACCTGAGGGGTGGAAACGCCACCTGAACATTCCCAAAAATCCTCCAGGGAAGGGCTGGGAATTCCCAAAAATCCAAAATGACTGAAAATTCCGGGAATGTCCCCAAAAAATTCTGGGAATGGCCTCAAAAATCCCCATTGGCTTTAATGGGGGTAGACCTGGTGTCTG
>NW_024506279.1:0-294 GCF_017590055.1 Onychostruthus taczanowskii | reverse complement strand
GCGAATCGCTGAGCGGCGCCGTTTCACGAGCCCAGGCTGAGATCAAGCAGCCCGGAGCGCGCCCTGCGGCAGCTGAGGCCGCGGCGCCGTCACAGACGCTGGGCCGCGCCCGCGGTTACCCGGCAACCGCGGCACCCACTGCCGGGGCCGGGCCCGCGGCGGTGACGCTGGGCAGGCCTCGGTCCCCGCTCCTTCCAGCCCTGGCGCCCTCTCGGTCCGCTTTAAAGACTTGGTGACAGAAGAGCAACGTAGGATTGAGCTAAGACAGACAAATATCCAATTAAAGTCAAATTA
>NW_024506278.1:0-295 GCF_017590055.1 Onychostruthus taczanowskii | reverse complement strand
GGCTGGTGGCTCCGCCCCCTGGGTGTGCCCGCATTGACCACGCCCCCAGGAATGTGTAGTTTGCCACGCCCCTGGGCGTGTCCCCATTGACCACACCCCCTGGGATTGTCCCATTGGCCACGCCGCTGGGTGTGTCCTGCACTGGCCACGCCCCTGGGTGGGTCCCAACTGACCACACCCTCTGGAAATGTACCATTGGCCACGCCCCTGGGTGTGTCCAATCTTGATCCCACCCCTGGGTGTGTCCTGCCCTGCCCCTCCCCTGGGTGTGTCCCTCTGTGGCCCCGCCCCCAGG
>NW_024506277.1:4977-7330 GCF_017590055.1 Onychostruthus taczanowskii | reverse complement strand
CATCCAAATTCCTCCAAATTCCATCCACATTCCCCGATTTTCCTCAGAGTTCTCCCAATTTTCATCGGAATCCCGTTGGAATTCCCACTCGGAGAACCCAAAAATTACCCCTAAGCTCACCTGAGCTGAGCTCCAAACCCCACCCGGGCTCACCTGAGCAGGTAAATCCCACCTGAACTCACCTGGGCAGGTAAATCCCACCGAGCTCACCTGAGCTGAGCTCCAAACCCCACCTGAGCTCACCTGAGCAGGTAAATCCCACCTGAACTCACCTGGGCAGGTAAATCCCACCGAGCTCACCTGAACTGAGCTCCAAACCCCACCTGACCTCACCTGGGCAGGTAAATCCTTTCTGAGCAGGTAAATCCCACCTGGGCTCACCTGGTCACACCTGGGCAGGTAAATCCCACCTGAGCTCACCTGTCCTGAGGTGCCAAACCTCACCTGGGCTCACCTGGGCAGGAAAATCCCACCTGAGCTCACCTGAATTGAGTTCCCAAACCCCACCTGGGCTCACCTGGGCAGGTAAATCCCACCTGGGCTCACCTGAGCTGAGCTCCAAACCCCACCTGGTCACACCTGGGCAGGTAAATCCCACCTGGGCTCACCTGAGCTGAGCTCCAAACCCCACCTGAGCTCACATGGACAGGTAAATCCTTCCTGAGCAGGTAAATCCCACCTGGACACACCTGGGCAGGTAAATCTCACCTAAGCAGGTAAATCCCACCTGAGCTCACCTGGTCACACCTGAGCAGGTAAATCTCACCTAAGCAGGTAAATCCCACCTGAGCACACCTGAACTGAGCTCCAAACCCCACCTGAGCTCACCTGGTCACTCCTGACAGGTAACCCCTCACCCGTTCCTCACTCACCATGAGGGGCAGGCGTGACCCCGCACACCTGTACAGGTAAATCCCACCTGAGCACACCTGTACAGGTAAATCCCACCTGAGCTCACCTGTACAGGTAAATCCCACCTGTGCACACCTGTACAGGTAAACCCCACCTGAGCACACCTGTACAGGTAAATCCCCCCTGAGCACACCTGTACAGGTAAATCCCACCTGAGCACACCTGCACAGGTAAATCCCACCTGAGCACGTAAATCCCACCTGTGCACACCTGTACAGGTAACCTCCCCTGTCTGTCACTCACCATGAGGGGCAGGCGTGACCCCACACACCTGTACAGGTAAACCCCACCTCAGCACACCTGTACAGGTAAATCCCACCTGTGCACACCTGTACAGGTAAACCTCATCCATGCACACCTGTACAGGTAACCCCTCCCCCATTCCTCACTCACCATGAGGGGCAGGCGTGACCCCGCACACCTGTACAGGTGCAGGTAGCCCAGGTAGCCGCCCAGGGCCCCCAGGCTGTAGAGGAAGGCGGCCACGGCCACGCCCACGAAGAACCGGGCGGCCGAGGAGAAGTCGCCGACCAGGTGCACGTCCCGCGGCCAGGTGTGGTTGCACAGGTGAGTCAGCGAGGGCTGGAACACGGCCTGGTTCAACCTGCGGGGAGGGGCGCGCCTGAGCACACCTGGGCACAGCTGGGCACAGCTGGGCACACCTGGGCACAGCTGGGGTCACCTGAGCACACCTGGGCACAGCTGGGGTCACCTGAGAGTCAGCTATGGTCACCTGAGCACACCTGGGCACACCTGGGCACACCTGGGCATAGCTGGGGTCACCTGAGAGTCAGCTATGGTCACCTGAGCACACTTGGGCACAGCTGGGCACGCCTGAGCACACCTGGGCACAGCTGGACACAGCTGGGGTCACCTGGGGTCACCTCAGCACACCTAGACACAGCTGGGGTCACCTGAGCACACCTGGGCACAGCTGGGGTCACCTGAGCACACCTAGACACAGCTGGGGTCATCTGAGAGTCAGCTACGGTCACCTGAGCACACCTGGGCACAGCTGGGGTCACCTGAGCACACCTGGGGTCACCTGAGAGTCAGCTATGGTCACCTGGGCACAGCTGGGGTCACCTGAACACACCTGGGTTTACCTGGGCACACCTGGGGGCGACTTCACCTGTTCCCCCATTCTCTCACCTGTCCTGCCCATCCCACCTGTCCCAGCTGTGTGACACACCTCACCTGTCCTGTCCCTCACCTGGCCCACCCATCTCACCTGCCCAGGTGTGCCCCAGGTGTGCCCCAGGTGTGTCCCTCACCTGCCCAGGTGTGTCCCAGGTGTGTCCCACCCATCTCACCTGCCCAGGTGTGCCCCAGGTGTGCCCCAGGTGTGTCCCAGGTGTGTCCCACCCATCTCACCTGCCCAGGTGTGCCCCAGGTGTGCCCCAGGTGTGTCCCTCACCTGCCCAGGTGTGTCCCAGGTGTG
>NW_024506277.1:0-2732 GCF_017590055.1 Onychostruthus taczanowskii | reverse complement strand
GCACACCTGTACAGGTAAATCCCACCTGAGCACACCTGCACAGGTAAACCTCATCCATGCACACCTGTACAGGTAACCCCTCCCCCATTCCTCACTCACCATCAGGGGCAGGCGTGACCCCGCACACCTGTACAGGTGCAGGTAGCCCAGGTAGCCGCCCAGGGCCCCCAGGCTGTAGAGGAAGGCGGCCACGGCCACGCCCACGAAGAACCGGGCGGCCGAGGAGAAGTCGCCGACCAGGTGCACGTCCCGCGGCCAGGTGTGGTTGCACAGGTGAGTCAGCGAGGGCTGGAACACGGCCTGGTTCAACCTGCGGGGAGGGGCGCGCCTGAGCACACCTGGGCCAGGTGTGGTTGCACAGGTGAGTCAGCGAGGGCTGGAACACGGCCTGGTTCAACCTGCGGGGAGGGGCGCGCCTGAGCACACCTGGGCACAGCTGGGGTCACCTGAGCACACCTGGGCACAGCTGGGGTCACCTGAGCACACCTGGGCACAGCTGGGGTCACCTGAGAGTCAGCTACGCTCACCTGAGCACACCTGGGCACAGCTGGGGTCACCTGAGCACACCTGAGCACACCTGGGGTCACCTGGAGTCACCTGAGCACACCTGGGCACAGCTGGGGTCACCTGAACGCACCTGAGCACAGCTGGGGTTGCCTGAGAGTCAGCTACGCTCACCTGAGCACACCTGGGGTCACCTGAGAGTCAGCTATGGTCACCTGGGCACAGCTGGGGTCACCTGAACACACCTGGGTTTACCTGGGCACACCTGGGGCACACCTGGGCACAGCTGGGGTCACCTGAGCACACCTGGGCACAGCTGGACACAGCTGGGGTCACCTGGGGTCACCTCAGCACACCTAGACACAGCTGGGGTCACCTGAGCACACCTGGGCACAGCTGGGGTCACCTGAGCACACCTAGACACAGCTGGGGTCATCTGAGAGTCAGCTACGGTCACCTGAGCACACCTGGGCACAGCTGGGGTCACCTGAGCACACCTGGGGTCACCTGAGAGTCAGCTATGCTCACCTGAGCACACCTGGGGCCACCTGGGCACAGCTGGGCACACCTGGGGGCGACTTCACCTGTTCCCCCATTCTCTCACCTGTCCTGCCCATCCCACCTGTCCCAGCTGTGTGCCGCCCCTCACCTGTCCTGTCCCTCACCTGGCCCACCCATCTCACCTGCCCAGGTGTGCCCCAGATCTGTCCCAAGTGTGTCCCACCCATCTCACCTGCCCAGGTGTGCCCCAAGTCTGTCCCAGGTGTGTCCCTCACCTGTCCCAGGTGTGCCCAGGTGTGTCCCACCCATCTCACCTGTCCAGGTGTGTCCCAGGTGTGTCCCAGGTGTGTCCCTCACCTGTCTTACCTGCTCAGGTGTGTCCCAGCTGTGCCCAGGTGTGTCCCTCACCTGTCCCATCCATCTCACCTGCCCCAGATCTATCCCAGGTGTGCCCAGGTGTGTCCCAGCTCTGTCCCTCACCTGCCCAGGTGTGTCCCTGTCCTGTCACCTGCCCAGGTGTCCCAGGTGTGCCCAGGTGTCCCAGGTGTGTCCCTCACCTGCCCAGGTGTGTCCCAGGTGTGCCCAGGTGTGTCCCTCACCTGTCTAGGTAACCAGTACAAACCAGTAACCCCAAACCCCAAACCAGTACAAACCAGTGACCCCCAGTCCCTCCCAGTTCTGCTCCCAGCATCTCTGGTTCCCCTCCCAGTCCCTCCCAGTATATCCCAGTATAAACCAGTTCATCCCAGTCCATCCCAGTACCCCCAGTTCCCCCCCAATCCCTTCCCACTCCCTCCCAGTACAAACCAGTACGCGCCAGTCCCCTCCCAGTCCCTCTCCCAATACAGCCCAGTATACTCCAGAATATCCCAGTATACCCCCGTACAAACCAGTATACCCCAATACATGCCAGTATATCCCAGTACAAACCAGCCCAAACCAGTATAAACTGGTATAACCCAGCATACCCCAGTATAAACCAGTACATCCCAGTATAAACCAGTACAAACCAGTATAACCCAGTCCAAACCAGTATAACCCAATCTATCCCAGTATAAACCAGTATAACCCAGTATAAACCAGTCCAAACCAGTATAAACCAATCTATCCCAGTATAAACCAGTACATCCCAGTATAACCCAGTACACCCCAGTACACCCCAGTACACACCAGTATAACCCAGTATAGCCCAGTATAACCCAGTCCAAACCAGTATAACCCAGTCTATCCCAGTATAAACCAGTATAAACCAGTACACCCCAGTATACCCCAATCTATCCCAGTACATCCCAATCTATCCCAGTACAAACCAGTATATCCCAGTATACCCCAGTATAAATCTATATATCCCAGTTCTACCCCAGTATAAACCAGTATATCCCAGTATAAGCCAATATACCCCACTACATCCCAGTACACCCCAGTATAAACCAGTACACCCCAGTCTATCCCAGTATAAACCAGTATAAACCAGTACACCCCAGCATAAACTGGTATATCCCAGTACACCCCAGTATAAACCAGTATACCCCAGTATACCCCAGTATAACCCACTCCAAACCAGTCTATCCCAGTATACCCCAGCCTATTCCAGTACACCCCCGTATATCCCAGTATAAACCAGCACATCCCAGTATAAACCAGTATAACCCAGTACACCCCAGTTCTATCCCAGTCCCTCCCAGTTCTATCCCAGTACATCCCAGTACACCCCAGTCCCTCCCAGT
>NW_024506276.1:0-295 GCF_017590055.1 Onychostruthus taczanowskii | reverse complement strand
GATATATAAATATATATTTATAAAATAGATATATATAAATAAACCAGATAAAAATTAACATGTGATATATTAATATATTTAATTAATATGTATAAATATAAATATGTATTTATACATATAAATACAGATGTATATATACATTATTTGTATTTCTGCATAAAATATAGTAATAGATAAATAATATATTAATATATACTATATATTTGTATAAAATTGTATTTTATATAAATATTTTAAAAATAGATATTTATAGACATATTTATATGTAGATATATAAATATATATTTATAAAATA
>NW_024506275.1:0-295 GCF_017590055.1 Onychostruthus taczanowskii | reverse complement strand
CCCCTGGATGTCCCCAGTGTCCCCAAGCTCCCAAATGTCCCTGATGTTCTCTCGCTGTCCCCAGTGTCCCCAGTGCCACCATTGTCACCTCGGTGTCCCCAATGCCACCATTGTGACCTCAGTGTCCCCAATCCCCTCAATGTCACCATTGTCACCTCAGTGTCCCCAATCCCCCCAGTGTCCCCAATGTCCCCAATGATGTCCCCTGTGGCCCAGACTTCCAGCGGTGCCAGCGCGCCATGGCCGCCCGCGGCGCCGACGCCACCATTGTCACCTCAATGTCCCCAAATGTCCC
>NW_024506274.1:0-295 GCF_017590055.1 Onychostruthus taczanowskii | reverse complement strand
CCTAAAACTGCAAGGAAAAAAGGTTTAACTGGAATAATGAATCTATCAAGCGAAGTGTTTGTCTATTTTGCAGAGCACCGGTAATTTTCTCTAAAGCCTTGCTAGCTTCAAGAGTAGGAGATCTGGCGGATGATTTTTTGGCTCCCTCAGTGGCTCTTGGTGGTGGTGGCAACTTTCTTGGCCACGAGATGCAGGTCCTGCCACCCCTGTGGAATCAACTTCTGGCCTTCGTCTTGGTCCTCGACCGCCCCGGGTGCCTCGATCGCGGGCAGCACCCGGCGGGCCACGGAGCCCG
>NW_024506273.1:0-295 GCF_017590055.1 Onychostruthus taczanowskii | reverse complement strand
TCCTAATTCCTAAAGCAATTTCGAAACTTTTTCCTAAAATTTTCTGAAATCTCCTCAAAATTCCCCCAAATCCTCTCAAAACCTTTCCCAAAAATCTTTTTTCGTTCTCATTTGCATCTCATTTGCATGAGTGCTCTCTAAAACCCGGCAAATTAATCTGAAACAATTCTTAAAATCTGCCCCAAATGCCCTCAAAATTAACGTATCATTTGCATAAGCTTGCTTATTATCATCTAATTTGCATAAGTCTTATTTGTCTCCCTCCACTATCCCCCTCATTAGCGCCTAATTTGCA
>NW_024506272.1:0-295 GCF_017590055.1 Onychostruthus taczanowskii | reverse complement strand
ACTTGGGGGTGAACAGAGGGTAGGGGACAGTCCACGGTGACCCTTCCAGCCCCAGCGGCCCGTGCCGAGCTCCCCAAATCCCCCTTGTCCCGAGCTGACCCCACGTCCCCACCTACAGGTGCCACCCTGTGAGGCTGCCCCGTGTCCTGCCCTGGCTCCTGCTCCCCCAGGGGGCTCAGGGTGGATTTCCTGGGGATCCCCGGTGTCCCCTGGATCTGTCCCCGTTCCCTGGGATCCCCTAAGCAGCTCCCCGAGCCCGTCCGGGTGTCCCCCAGCTCCTGTCCCCGGGCACGGC
>NW_024506271.1:0-295 GCF_017590055.1 Onychostruthus taczanowskii | reverse complement strand
GACACAGCGGGACAGCATCGCTCCTGGGACGCCTCGCTGGAGTTTCTGTCGGGTCCTGCGGCTGCACAGAGACACCCTGACATCCCAAAGCCTCCTGATCCCAGCTAACCAAGCTCGGCCTTAGAGCTGCCCCACAGCTCCATCTCGGGGACCCCTGACACTGACAGCGTGCCCGGGCAGCTAACGTGGGTTGGGGAGACCCCCAGCCCTGGCGGTGGGTGGGCAGGACCCTGTGCTCCGTGTGGGACAGTCCAGGTGAGGCCCCTGGCAGCATCCCTGTCCCGTTCCGGGAGGG
>NW_024506270.1:0-295 GCF_017590055.1 Onychostruthus taczanowskii | reverse complement strand
ATCCCAGCTCAAAATTCCCAAAAAATCTCCCCCCAAAAATCCCAAAATCTGCTCAATCCCAGCTCAAAATCCCCCCAAAAATCCCAGCCCAAAATCCAAAAAAAATCCCAAAATCTGCTAAATACCAGCCTAGAATCCCCAAAAATTCCCAAAATCTACTCAATCCCAGCTCAAAATTCCCAAAAAATCCCAGCCCAAAATCCCAGCATAAAAGCCCCAAAATCCCCAAAAAATCCCCCCAAAAATCCCCCAAATTCCCAATCCAAAACCCAAAATAAATCCCAAAAATCCCCAA
>NW_024506269.1:0-295 GCF_017590055.1 Onychostruthus taczanowskii | reverse complement strand
AATTCCCCCTTTTCCCCCATCCCAAATCCCACCCCAAAATCCTTTTTTTCCCCATCCCAAAAATCCCCCCAAATTCCCCCAATTCCACCCCGAAAAATCTTCCCCAAATTCCCCCCAAATCCCCCAAATTATTGGATTGAAATTGGGGAATGGGGCAGGGGGATTTGGGGGATTTTTGGGGATTTGGGATTGGGGAGAAAAAGCGGTTTGGGATGAGATTTGGGATGGGGGGAAAGGGAGAATTTGGGGGACAGAAATGGGGGAAAAAAGGGGAATTTGTGGGGTGGGAATTGGG
>NW_024506268.1:0-295 GCF_017590055.1 Onychostruthus taczanowskii | reverse complement strand
GCTTTATTCTTTAACTCTGCCCAGCCTGGAGCTGCTGGGGCGGCAGGGCTGGAATTGTGCCGGGCGTGGCGAGCAGGGAGGCTGTGACAGCGCCCAGAGCCTGCCCTGGTGTCACCCACAGCCCTGGGTGTCACCCACAGCCCTGCCTGTCACCGCCGCCCCCGGTGAACCCTTTGAGGCCGGGCGATTAGAGGCAATTAACGCCGCCCGCTAATTGCAGCGCCCAGCCCTTGGGTGGGAGCCGGGGAGTCGGGATCACCTCTCCTGCTCCCTCGGGAAGGGAGGCACGGCTGGC
>NW_024506267.1:0-296 GCF_017590055.1 Onychostruthus taczanowskii | reverse complement strand
TTTTCCCTTTCTCTCTCTGCTTTTGTTGTGCCTCTGTGTTTCACGTACTCTTAAGCTCAGAAAACTGAGGCAACCCTTTCAGAACTGCAGGGCTTCGAGAAAAACGAGGAGGTGACCAAAATCCCCCCTCTGCACGTCCTGGTGTCTGTGCCAGCCTCACACCACCTGCAGCGGCTCCTCCCTCTGGCCTGTGTGCAGGTCACCATCCTCTCCCTCCTCTTTCTCCTTCACCCTTGCCCTGCTCCCTGAACACCTCCGGGGACTATGATCCCAACACCTCCCGGGCAGCCCATCCC
>NW_024506266.1:0-7160 GCF_017590055.1 Onychostruthus taczanowskii | reverse complement strand
CTCCTGTGTAGTCTTTGTGTCCGAAGGGCAGACACACTGCTGGCACACGTGTGTGTAGCGGTGAGGCGAGGCGGTCAGTGCCACTCCCTTCCCTGCAAGCCTGCTCGGAGGGAGAACCTTTGGGCAGGCACACGATATTCACACACTCAAGCACACCACTGCTAGCAGGCAGGCGAGACACAGGAGGATCTTCTCAGTGGGGTTCCAGCAAGGATTTTTTAAGGTCCAGCGCTGAAGGAATCCAGGCACAGAAGACAATGGGAGGGTCCAGGGTATAAATATGTGAAAGAGGGGGTGGAAGGAAGCCACAGGGCCAATCAACTGAGGACATAGGGGCAGTACAAAGGGCAGGTGCCAATAGGGACTGCCAGGGTGGACAGGCAGGGTTACATTAACCAGTGGGGAAACAGGGAGTGGGGAATATTCTAGAAAAGGTCATATAGGGGTAAAAGGGGTAGGGATGGCCAATGAGCCAATGAGGAATACACAACTGTGGTAAATTAGCATATTGCTGCAGAGCACCAGGGGTGCAACCTTCTGTCTCCCCCTAACATAGGGGGGGGTGCCTCCAGGGCATTGCCTCTATCCTTTTCCCAATGGGCTCATGGGCCTCCACAGCTCCCCCTTCTTGTTTAATTAAAAAGGCTTCTTCCATGGACCTCTGCAGATACTTAATAAAACACAGGAACCTAACCAGCACAACAACAATCATAATTAAAACCCAAAACAGTCCCTTGATAAAGGATGAAACCCACCCGGTGAGTTCCCCGTCTTTCAAAGAGTTCAGTAAGTCCATCAGCTCTTTTCTCAGTCTTGATGTTTTCTATGAGCTCTTCCAGCCTTTGGATGCTCAGTTGGATCAACACTGAATGTGAGGATAAGTTAAAACTGCACATCCCGGCGAAGTCTTGACAGCCATGTCCATGGGCCAGCAGTAGAAAATCTATGGCTGCTCAGGCATGCTGACAGCAGGTTTTCTGTGTTGTCCATGGACAGACACAAGCTGTCTTTTTGGAGGATTGTTGCCAGGTGACCCAGATGTTTTGGGCTGACTGCAGGACAATCCACGTGATCACTGGTGATAGGGTGCGGAGCATCCAGAGTGTGGTGGTGAGTGGTTGGTAACTCATGGTCATGTCCTAGGAAAGATGAGTTCTTCCTGTGAGTTTTAAAAGGAAACTTGTAACTGGGGAAATGTGTAACCTTGTAACTTGTATTGTCTTCTTCCCACAACACTCCTCTCTTTTCTGTTTTTATGTTAGAGGGATGTGAGGGAAGTGAAACTAGTGTAGCAACATAGAGGATAGCATAAAATAGAAGTATTATGAAAGAAAAGGAAGTTAAAAAGTAACAAGATGGGATATAACTTATCTCATATGCAAAATCCAGTAGGCAGTCTCATGGTCCAAGTGAGGCAGAGCTGATTTCAGAAGACGGGTCTGTGGAGTGTGTGGTTCTTTTCTTTTCTTTCTTCTTTATCTCCTCCAGGCTGTATGTGTCTGGTCTGTATCTTCTTTTTCTGGGTCTTTGGGAGTTCTTTGGGTGTTGTGTCTGGTGGCTCTAGATATGGCGTGATGTTTTTGCTGGTGTCTTGGTTTGAAAAGACAGGTATCTGCTAAGGAAGGCAGGAGCCTCCCCTGAAATGCAAAATGTAAACCCCTCCTTCCAAATTATAATTTTGAAATTAAGGGGCTCTCAGACAAAGATATGGGAGCTGGAATAACAGTTCTTTATTAGGGAAGAAAATTTAAAAAATAAAATAAACAATACAGTAATACAAAACAACACTGACAGAGTCAGAATATGACCTGACACCCTGTTGGTCAGGGTGTTGGTAGCAGTTCAATTAAATGGTGGCTGCTGTCCTCCTCGGGTGACAGATGTAGTTCTGTTGAAGCAGTGATCCTGTAGAAAGGGTGTAGTTTTCCTCTGAAGATCCAGTGGTGGTGTAGATGGGCCTGGTCATCCTCTAGGAATCCAGTGAGAAAGGGCTGCTCATCTGGGAATCCAGTGGAAAGGCTGCATGTGGTCTTCCAGATCTCTGATTACATCCAGATAGGAATGTTTGGCTTCTCCCTCTGGCTGGAGCTTGTCACAATGGGATGATGTAATTTTATCAGTCATGCTGTGGCACTCAATGGCCCATTAACAGAAGATATCTCTCCATAGGGTGGATTGGTTGTGGAGGAGATAAAGAAAACTGCCCAATTAACAGAAGATAACTGCGCCACAGACAGGAATAGAATACACACACCCATTTCATACCTAAAACAGCTGGGGATCCACTTTGGGTCTGATCCTGTGGATCCCAAGTTATTAATGGGAAAGGGCCCATTATCCATGTGGTTTCAGGGTCCTTGATTAGCACAGGTGGCTTCTCTATGAGCTGAGCTCTGGTATTATTTGAGAAGTGCCTGATGATGGGGGGATTCGGCACTGCAAATGAATTATTAAGAAAATTTATTACATAAAGAGCCTTGCACAATCTTTCAATGCCTGATAAGGTTTCAGTCCTCCCACACTGCTGATCAAGGACCCACTTGATGGTACGGTGGACCCTCTCTACGATGGATTGTCCTGTTGGGGAGTGGGGTATGCCAGTGGTGTGCTTCACCCCGCACTGGCTAAAAACTGTTGGAATTTGTGGGAGGTGTAAGCAGGACCGTTGTCAGTTTTCATAGCTTGAGGAATGCCCAAGGTTGAAATGCGAGGAGGAAATGTTTGATTATATCTTTTAGCTCCTCTCCTGCATGAGCTGAGGTGAACACAGCCCCAAAGAATGTGTCGAGCCTCCATGGCATTGCCTCTATCCTTTTCCCAATGGGCTCATGGGCCTCCACAGCTCCCCCTTCTTGTTTAATTAAAAAGGCTTCTTCCATGGACCTCTGCAGATACTTAATAAAACACAGGAACCTAACCAGCACAACAACAATCATAATTAAAACCCAAAACAGTCCCTTGATAAAGGATGAAACCCACCCGGTGAGTTCCCCGTCTTTCAAAGAGTTCAGTAAGTCCATCAGCTCTTTTCTCAGTCTTGATGTTTTCTATGAGCTCTTCCAGCCTTTGGATGCTCAGTTGGATCAACACTGAATGTGAGGATAAGTTAAAACTGCACATCCCGGCGAAGTCTTGACAGCCATGTCCATGGGCCAGCAGTAGAAAATCTATGGCTGCTCAGGCATGCTGACAGCAGGTTTTCTGTGTTGTCCATGGACAGACACAAGCTGTCTTTTTGGAGGATTGTTGCCAGGTGACCCAGATGTTTTGGGCTGACTGCAGGACAATCCACGTGATCACTGGTGATAGGGTGCGGAGCATCCAGAGTGTGGTGGTGAGTGGTTGGTAACTCATGGTCATGTCCTAGGAAAGATGAGTTCTTCCTGTGAGTTTTAAAAGGAAACTTGTAACTGGGGAAATGTGTAACCTTGTAACTTGTATTGTCTTCTTCCCACAACACTCCTCTCTTTTCTGTTTTTATGTTAGAGGGTTGAGAGGGAAGTGAAACTAGTGTAGCAACATAGAGGATAGCATAAAATAGAAGTATTATGAAAGAAAAGGAAGTTAAAAAGTAACAAGATGGGATATAACTTATCTCATATGCAAAATCCAGTAGGCAGTCTCATGGTCCAAGTGAGGCAGAGCTGATTTCAGAAGACGGGTCTGTGGAGTGTGTGGTTCTTTTCTTTTCTTTCTTCTTTATCTCCTCCAGGCTGTATGTGTCTGGTCTGTATCTTCTTTTTCTGGGTCTTTGGGAGTTCTTTGGGTGTTGTGTCTGGTGGCTCTAGATATGGCGTGATGTTTTTGCTGGTGTCTTGGTTTGAAAAGACAGGTATCTGCTAAGGAAGGCAGGAGCCTCCCCTGAAATGCAAAATGTAAACCCCTCCTTCCAAATTATAATTTTGAAATTAAGGGGCTCTCAGACAAAGATATGGGAGCTGGAATAACAGTTCTTTATTAGGGAAGAAAATTTAAAAAATAAAATAAACAATACAGTAATACAAAACAACACTGACAGAGTCAGAATATGACCTGACACCCTGTTGGTCAGGGTGTTGGTAGCAGTTCAATTAAATGGTGGCTGCAGTCCTCCTCGGGTGACAGATGTAGTTCTGTTGAAGCAGTGATCCTGTAGAAAGGGTGTAGTTTTCCTCTGAAGATCCAGTGGTGGTGTAGATGGGCCTGGTCATCCTCTAGGAATCCAGTGAGAAAGGGCTGCTCATCTGGGAATCCAGTGGAAAGGCTGCATGTGGTCTTCCAGATCTCTGATTACATCCAGATAGGAATGTTTGGCTTCTCCCTCTGGCTGGAGCTTGTCACAATGGGATGATGTAATTTTATCAGTCATGCTGTGGCACTCAATGGCCCATTAACAGAAGATATCTCCCCATAGGGTGGATTGGTTGTGGAGGAGATAAAGAAAACTGCCCAATTAACAGAAGATAACTGCGCCACAGACAGGAATAGAATACACACACCCATTTCATACCTAAAACAGCTGGGGATCCACTTTGGGTCTGATCCTGTGGATCCCAAGTTATTAATGGGAAAGGGCCCATTATCCATGTGGTTTCAGGGTCCTTGATTAGCACAGGTGGCTTCTCTATGAGCTGAGCTCTGGTATTATTTGAGAAGTGCCTGATGATGGGGGGATTCGGCACTGCAAATGAATTATTAAGAAAATTTATTACATAAAGAGCCTTGCACAATCTTTCAATGCCTGATAAGGTTTCAGTCCTCCCACACTGCTGATCAAGGACCCACTTGATGGTACGGTGGACCCTCTCTACGATGGATTGTCCTGTTGGGGAGTGGGGTATGCCAGTGGTGTGCTTCACCCCGCACTGGCTAAAAACTGTTGGAATTTGTGGGAGGTGTAAGCAGGACCGTTGTCAGTTTTCATAGCTTGAGGAATGCCCAAGGTTGAAATGCGAGGAGGAAATGTTTGATTATATCTTTTAGCTCCTCTCCTGCATGAGCTGAGGTGAACACAGCCCCAAAGAATGTGTCGATGGACATGTGAATGTATTGAGTCTCCCGAAGGGAGCATAGTGGGTGACATCAGTCGGCCACAACTGCAGACTTTCAAGGCTGTGGGGGTTAACTCTGGCTCCCATAGAAGGCAGGTTAAAGTCTTAGCAATTGGGGCACAAGCCATCAATTGCCCTGGCTTGATCTTGTGAAATTTTAAACATTTGGATAAGGGCTGGAACATTCAGATGAAAAAATTGATGGCTCAGCTTCACTTGGTTGAAAATATCAGGCAAAGTAGTTAGTACAGCCATGGCCAGAGCATCAGCCCTCTGATTACCCTCTGCAATTGGTCCTGGGAGGTCGGTGCATGATCTCACATGCATAATATGGTATGGTTGCTCTCGGTGGGAAAGTAGATAAACTAGTTTCAGGAGAAAGTTGTGTAAATTTGGATTGGAGACCTCCTTTAATAAAGAATGTCCACCTCTCACAGCTACCCCAGCGACATAGGCCGAATCTGTGACCAGATTAGGAGGCTGCTTGAACTTCTCAAAGGCCCTGACAACGTCTGCTGATTCTGTGATCTGTGGGGATCACTGAACAATTTGGACATCAGACTCCCACTCCTAAGTGTCTGGGCTCTTCCAAGTCATAACTGACTTGTGGGATCCACCTGAGCCATCGGTAAAAATTGTCAGTGCCTTCAGAGAAGTTCTGCTTTTTAATGATTCTGGAACCAGATGAAAGGTAGAATTAAAAAATTTGTGCTTTGGGAAATGAGTTGAAATTTGACCTGGGTAGCTGTCAAGAGCAACTGGAGGTTCTCATTTGGAGCAAAGTATGCAGATCTTTTCATGTCAATAGTAGGTATATGCAGGTGAAATCACACCCCGCCAAGGTCCGGAGGCGTGCTCTGGCCTTTGTGATGAGCCAAGCCATCAGCCCTTTGGGTGTTGTAATGGTTTTGATTGGTTGGTGGGATTGGAACACCCACTCTATAATTAAAAGTTGGTCCTTCAAAGTGGGGTCCCATTGAAAAATTAATCCATGGAATTTGGGCGACTTACCCAAAATTGCAAAACAAAAAAGCAGGCTAGGGTCTGCACGATGGGCCTGTCTCATGGTCAGTGCTTTGGATACCTTTTGCATTGGATACTCTTGGCCTCTTGGCCTCCAGAGTGATGGTGCATGGCGAGTTGAGGCCCTTGCAGTCTCACAGAAGGTTGAAAAGCACCACAAGTTCCTCTGACGTGATCCCCAGCAATGGATGGACCCAGCTGATGCTCCTGCAGAGCTGGTGAAGCTCCCTCAGGGTCTTTGGGTTGTCTTTGATGGTGAGCTGCTAGGGTACGATGGTCCGCTCGCCGATTCGCAGCCCAAGGTAGGTCCACGGGCAGTACACTGAATCTTTTCTGTTGCAATTTCAAATCCTGCCTCCTCGATGACATGGATCTCCTGCACCTGCAGGGGTTGGAGCAGAGGGAAATGAAGGGAGCTCTGATGCAGGGCTGGCTCAGCCCTTGGCACTGGGACAGGAGGCTGTATGGGATGGACCTGGTGGAGGAGCAAGGCCGTCCATCAGGGAATGGAGGAGCAGAGCTGTCCCTGGCAGAGACACAGCTGTGCTCAGTGGGGGCATGGCAGTACATGGCAGTGCTCAGGAGAGATACACAGGAAGAGATAGGATGGGAATCTCCCTGCTTTGGGCTATGGGAGGTGGATAGGACTATCCACAGAGAGAAGTGTGTGGAAAGGGACAGGTTCATCAATGAGTGATTCTTCATATTTTATAAGCTCAAGGAAAAAGTCCTTCCCAACAAGACTTGCCCTCAGGTCACATCCCAGCAGATGGATGTGTCACCTTCCCTATCCCTTCATTGCCTGGACGGGCTGCTGGGGATTTCTCTCCCACCACTCATCCATACGGCAT
Source organism: Onychostruthus taczanowskii (assembly GCF_017590055.1). Classification (NCBI taxonomy): domain Eukaryota; kingdom Metazoa; phylum Chordata; class Aves; order Passeriformes; family Passeridae; genus Onychostruthus; species Onychostruthus taczanowskii. The sequence goes on along the minus strand of NW_024506266.1, from coordinate 256 downwards.
TTCACCATCTCCAGCCCATCTAACATGCACTGTCACCTCTGCCAGAAATGTGCCAAAAGCCCCAGTGGGACTCCAGTCTCCAACTGGTACTATCCTTCGTATAATTCAGACCAGGTGAATTATATGAAGGATGAGAAAGTGATCCTAAGCTGACCTGAAGGTTTCCAGCCACCCTTCACTGAAATCCAGTGTCCGACTCAATTCCATTATGATGATCATTATGGGACACGTGTACAAAGAATTTTGGCTTGGAAGA
>NW_024506265.1:0-296 GCF_017590055.1 Onychostruthus taczanowskii | reverse complement strand
CCAGAGCCCCCCAAAATTCACCGAGCTCGCAAGACCATGGCCAAGCCCAGCAACGGGCAGGTAAGGGCTGGGTTTGGGGGGGGTGGGTTTTTGGGGGGGGTGAGACCCCTCCCCGCGATTTTGGGGAGCCCCCCGGGATTGGGGGACCCCCCCCAGGAATTTGGGGGTCGTTTTTTGGCCCCCCCAGGTGCCTGAGAAGCCGAGGATGTCGGAGATGCTGCACTTCAGGGTGTCCGAGGAGCTCTGCGGGATGGGACAGCACCACGGTGGGCTTTGGGGGGGTCCTGGGGGGGTTT
>NW_024506264.1:0-296 GCF_017590055.1 Onychostruthus taczanowskii | reverse complement strand
ACCCCCCCAAAATCCCAAATTTCCCCCTTTTCCAGATGCTCCTGCACCTCTTCAGCGACGCCAACTACAACCTGCTGGGCTTCAACGCCACCTGGCGGCTGTCGCTGTGCCCGGCCGGCTGCTCGGGCCGCGGCCGCTGCCGCCCCCAGGGCCGCTGCCTCTGCCCCCCGGCCTGGGGGGGCCCCGCGTGCGCCGCCCCCGCCTGCCGCGGCTACTGCCGGCCCCCCGGCGGCACCTGCAACCAGGTCAGGCCTCCTGGGGGGGGGGTTTGGGGCGGTTTTTAGAACATTTTATGG
>NW_024506263.1:0-296 GCF_017590055.1 Onychostruthus taczanowskii | reverse complement strand
AGTACCAGCAGGAAGGGGCGGCTCTGGCTACGGCCCAGCCCCACCAGCAGCAGCTCCCGCACGTGCGGCAGCTCGCGCTCGCCGCGCTCGTCCTTGCGCGGCTCGGCCGGCGGCTGCCCGAAGGAGGAATCCACCAGCACGCGCTGCCCCACCGGGAAGTTCTTCACCAGGAACACCAGGCGCCACTCGGGAACATGGTAGATCTGGGGGGGGGAAGAAAAACAGGGAAAAAAATGGGAATTCTGAGGGAGAAGAATGGGAATTGTGAAGAAAGAATGGGAATTCCAGAGGGAAAT
>NW_024506262.1:0-296 GCF_017590055.1 Onychostruthus taczanowskii | reverse complement strand
TATATTATATCTATTATATTATATTATTATATAATTATATAACTCATTAACTAATAATTATTAATTGTTAGTATTTATAATACTATATGTTATATATAAAAATGTATTTATATTTATATTTATACTATTTAGAATACTAATTAATACTAATTAGTATTAACATAGTTATAAGCTATATATAGTATATATTATATATACAAATATTATGTCAATATACATTATATGATAACATACATATTATATATTATGTTAATGTGCAAAATTTGTATAATATATAATATTACATAATAATAATA
>NW_024506261.1:0-296 GCF_017590055.1 Onychostruthus taczanowskii | reverse complement strand
GCCAGCGGCGGGGGCGCGGAAATCGAGGCCGGGGCTCCGTCGCGGCCTTGCTGGTGCTGCGGGAGGAGGAGGCGGAGGCCCCGCGCCGCCCCCGCCGCCGCCTTTGTCTGCGCGGGGCCGGGCGGACGCGGCGGGGCCGTGAGAATGGAACTGACTGAAGGTGAGCGCGGGGCCGCGGCGGCCCCGGGGCGGAGGGGCCGCGGCCGCCATGTTGCTGCGGGAGCTGCGGCGGCACCGGGGCGGCGGGGCCGGGCCCCGGGCGCAGCCCGGTCAGGGCACAGCCCGGTCGGGACAGG
>NW_024506260.1:0-296 GCF_017590055.1 Onychostruthus taczanowskii | reverse complement strand
ATTCAGAGACCCCTCCCCAAATTCTGTAACCCCTCCCAGCCTCACTGGGTCCCCCCCCAGGTCCCCAAATCCCCCTCAAAACCCCTCAAAACCCCCTCCCCAAAGCCCGGGGACCCCTTCCCAAAGCCCGGGGACCCCTCCCCAAATTCCGGGCCCCCCCCGCACTCACTGGGTCCCTTGACGGTGACCTTGAGGTCGCCGCTGCCGCCGCCCTTGGTGTGCACCTTGAAATCGGCGACCTCGTTCACGCGGAGCCCCTTGGGCTGCAGCCCCCGGCCCTCGGCCCGCACGGCCCC
>NW_024506259.1:0-296 GCF_017590055.1 Onychostruthus taczanowskii | reverse complement strand
AAAAAAAAATACAATTTTTTAAAGAAACATCAATACATACAATATCATTTTATGTGGTTTTCTAAAGTCAGAGGATCATAGAACCACAGAATCTTTTAGGTTGGGAAAGATCTTTAAGATCATTGACTCTGATTGTTAATTCAGCACTGCACAGTCCAGCACTCTACCACTTCCTTGAGTTGACACACCTACACATATTTAAATAACTCCAGGGATGGTGATACCACCACTTCCCCATGCAACCCATCCCAGTTCTTGCTTTTACACTTCCTGAGCCAGCAGTGCCCTGGCAGCCA
>NW_024506258.1:0-296 GCF_017590055.1 Onychostruthus taczanowskii | reverse complement strand
TTATTACACAGAAATAAAGCTGAGGTGCACAGGTGCAATAGTCTAATATGACTGACCTGACCTAGTATGACCTGACTGGAGTTAATTCCAGCTCTGGAGTTCCAAGTCCAGTCTGGATTCCAAATCTTGATCATTCTCCTCCCAGAGGACCAGCCTGGGAGTTGGGAAGATGCATGGTAGATCTCCTTCCCATCAGTGCTCATGAGGGAAATGAGAGAAAATGGTGTTCAAGGAGAATTCTAAGGTAGAAAAACAACAAACCCACCATGGTTCAGGCTGGATGGGGCTTGGAGCAA
>NW_024506257.1:0-296 GCF_017590055.1 Onychostruthus taczanowskii | reverse complement strand
CCGGGGTCTCCCAGAGGTGTTGGGGGTCGCGGGGGTCCCGCTCCAAGGGCCGTGTCCCCCCAGTCGTGTACGTGTGCTGCGCCCCGGACACGCTGCGGGAGCTGCTGCTGCAGGCGGAGCGCGAGGGGCTCACGGGGGGCGACTTCGCCTTCTTCTACATCGACCCGCTGGGGGCCAGCCTGCAGGGCCAGCGCTTCCCCGAGCCCCGGCGGCCCTGGCACCGCGGGGACGCGCACGACGCCCGCGCCCGCCGCGCCTTCCAGGTGAGCGGGGGGCAACGGGGACACGGCCGGGGA
>NW_024506256.1:0-296 GCF_017590055.1 Onychostruthus taczanowskii | reverse complement strand
CCTAACCCAACCCTAACCCTAACCATAATACTAACCCAACCCTAACCCTAACACTAATCCTAACCCACCCATAACCATAAACCTAATCCTAACCCAACCCTAATCCTAAACCTAATCCTAACCTAACCATAACCCTAAACCTAATCCTAACCCAACCCTGACCCTAATCCTAACCCAACCCTAACCCTAATCCTAACCCACCCCCAGCCCCAACCCTGCGGGTCTCTGCTCACCGGGAATCACCATCAGGAGCCAGGGGCAGAGACCCCTGGGAATCCGGGAAGGGACAGGGACAG
>NW_024506255.1:0-7124 GCF_017590055.1 Onychostruthus taczanowskii | reverse complement strand
GATGCCCATTGCCAAAATTGGTACTTTCCCTGAAAAATTTTCCAGTAGGCAAGGGTATCTCCCGGAATAAAGTGCACAGGATCCTCTGCAGTGCAGCCCCTCCCTCTGAACAAGCCCCCTCCCTCCTGTCCCCCAGCCAAGCCTCTGCCCTCAGGGCTGGGGCTCCAAGGCATGCAGCCCCTCCTGTGCAGGCAGAGCTGCAGCAGAGCCGTGGGGCAGCTCTGCAGCCCCGGGCCCAGTTCCCTCTGCAGAGCACAGGGCTGGCAGCAGCTGCCCGGCCCTGGGGGCTCTGGCAGGGGGCACAGCTGGTTCAGGGTGACGCTGTGCCCAGTGCCTGGCTCTGGGCAATGCTGTCAGTGCAGCCAGGCAAGGAGCTGCATCTCCCTTCATCCAATGCCAGCATAAGGACACTTGGAAATCTCCCTGAGATTTCAGTCCAAGCTGGGAGCTTCAATCCAGGCTGCAAACCTGTCCTAGAGCATCTCTGACTTGTAAGATTGATGGGGAAAGGCAGAGGTGTTCTGGCACTGAAAATGCTGTAGGGTTGGTGGAATGAGCAATGTGAGTCCTTGGCTGCAAATGTGGAGCTGGGCTGGGGTGGATCCATCTGCTCTCAGCAGTACCTAGGGTTTTTTGAGGGAAATATGGGATTGTGAACATCCTCCATTCGAGAAAAGGAAAAGCCCAGAGAAACTCCAAACACAACAAAGTGACAGACCACCTCCTCTCAGTCTCCTCACATCATCTTGCCACATAGAACCCACTCTGTTGTACCAGAGGGCAGCAGAAAAGCAGAGGGTTTCTTATATCCAAGAATGGGGGGAGCTTAAAAAGAAAACCACAGACTCTTAAACACAGAAGTGTGTCATGTGTGTTACAGAGGAGGGTGTATGGGAAATGGCCTTGAATTTGGATCCAGGTATCTTCACTAACTCTTCACTGTCCTTTCTCCATGAACAGGTCCTCCTGTGCAGCCCCAGCAAATGTCCAACAGCAGCTCCATCAGCCACTTCCTCCTGCTGGCACTGGCAGACACGCAGCAGCTGCAGCTCCTGCACTTCTGCCTCTTGCTGGGCATCTCCCTGGCTGCCCTCCTGGGCAACGGCCTCATCATCAGCGCCGTAGCCTGCGGCCAGCACCTGCACACGCCCATGTTCTTCTTCCTGCTCAACCTGGCCCTCAGTGACCTGGGCTCCATCTGCACCACTGTCCCCAAAGCCATGCACAATTCCCTCTGGGACACCACCACCATCTCCTACACAGGATGTGCTGCACAGGTCTTTCTCATTTTCTTCTTCCTGTCAGCAGAGTTTTATCTGCTGACCATCATGTGCTACGACCGCTACGTGTCCATCTGCAAACCCCTGCACTACGGGACTCTCCTGGGCAGCAGAGCTTGTGCCCACATGGCAGCAGCTGCCTGGGCCAGTGCCTTTCTCAATGCTCTCATGCACACAGCCAATACATTTTCCCTGCCTCTGTGCCATGGCAATGCCCTGGGCCAGTTCTTCTGTGAAATCCCACAGATCCTCAAGCTCTCCTGCTCCAAATCTCACCTCAAGGAACTTGGATTTCTTGTGTTTTCCATCTGTTTAGCATTTGGCTGTTTTTTGTTCATTGTTTTCTCCTATGTGCAGATCTTCAGGGCTGTGCTGAGGATCCCCTCTGAGCAGGGACGGCACAAAGCCTTTTCCACCTGCCTCCCTCACCTGGCTGTGATCTCTCTGTTCCTCAGCAGTGGCACATTTGTCTACCTGAAGCCCCCCTCCATCTCGTCCCCATCCCTGGATCTGGCCCTGTCAGTTCTGTACTCGGTGGTGCCTCCAGCCCTGAACCCCCTCATCTACAGCCTGAGGAACCAAGAGCTCAAGGCTGCAGTGAGGATACAGATGACTGGATGCTTTCAGGAACATTAAACTGCTGGCCAATTTCTGCAAATCACTTGTAATAAAAGTAATTTTTAATACTTCTTGTTGGTGCCATTTTAGAGGTTGTTTTCCTTTGTTTTACTTTTTTTAATATTGTCCACAAACAAATGTCATTGTTTGTGCTGTTTCTCATTTTGTTTCTCTCCACGTTCTCCGTGGCCACAGACTGTGTCAATGAGGGGCTGCACTCTCAGTGGCTTTAAATGAAATAAAGGATCTCCCAGCAGAGTTTTCTGCAGAGATGCCCTTTTGTTGCCTTCTCTGGAGCTGCAGCAGCAATGTCTGTGTGCAGAGCTGGGGCAGATCAGTGCTGGCCCAGCAGCTGTGCCCAGCAGCAGCAGCAGCACTTGGTGTTGCCAGTGCTGCTGCCGTGGCCCTGCCCCGCTGCCCTGGTGGCCCTGGTGTTGCTGCAGGGCCTGAGTGCTCTCAGGTCCGGGCACAGTCCTGGGGTGGCAGTGCCGGGGCTGCAGCAGGGACAGGCCATGGGCACTGCTGGGGCAGCGCTGACGCCTCAGGCCGGGCCCTGGGGGCTCCAGGCTCCTTGCCCAGGCTCTCTCAAGAACACGGCCAGGCCAATGCTCAGCACAGAAAACCCCCAGGGTGGGCAGCCCCAGGCTGGCCGTGGGCAGGCTGGGGGCAAACAGCATGGCTGGGGCTCTGCAAGGGCCCTGGGGCACACGGGAAGGAGCAGCAGAGCAGGGGCTCATCCATCCCCAGGGCACTGCACAGCCCAGGGCAGCATCCCAGAGCGTCCTCATGGAGTTGCCAACAACATCCCCCCTCTGCAGCCCTGGCCTCTCCCCCAGCTCACACAGGTGCCGCATCCTTGCAGGCACAGACACGGCAGCCCTGGCTCAGGAGCCCCTGTTTGCATTGCACACAGCAGGCGGGAGCACCCCCATGCTGCTGCTGTGGGGACATGAACCTGAGGGAGCACAAATGCCATCAGCCCCTGGGGCCAGCAAGGGCTGGGGAATGGCAGGGAAACCACTCAGCTTTGTCCTGGCCCCTGCAGTCAACCAGAAAGTTTGTTCCCATGAGCTGTGAGTTTCCTGCGCCACTGCAGACGCTGTTGCTCAGAGCCAGGGCTGCCTGGCAGCCAACCCCAAACTGCCCTCAGCATTTCCTTGGCTTCACCTCTGCTTTCTTTACCCATCCCTGATCCAGATTTCTTCCTATTGCTCATCCCTGTCCCCTCCCCTGCAGAAAGCCCATCCCTGTTTGCCCTTTCCTCTCTGGCCCCACTCCCTATTGCAGTTCCTGACTTGGCACCATGGGAACATCTCTTGGGGAGCAGGATCATCCTCCAAGAGCTGCAGGAATTGTCTGCAGGCTGCTGCAGTGCCTCCTGCTGCTCCCTTGCCAGAGGCACCCCAGGCCAGGGGGGCACATCTGGGCTGCTGTGTCTGCCTGTGGGGCTCCCTGTTCTGGGCAGTGAGGAGGAGCTGCAGATGCTCTGCAGGACTGACAGCATGGGCTTTGGGGCTGGGAGGAGAAGCTGAGGGACCTGGGCTGCTGCAGCTTCTGAAGAGGAGGCCCAGGGCTCATCCTGCAACTGCTCTAAGGGTGCTTTCAGAGAATCACACAATCTGCAAGGCTGGAAAAGTCCTGGGGGATCATCAAGTCCAACCTGTGCCCTGACACCACCTTGTCTCCCTGAGCCTCCTCTTCTCCAGGATAAACAACCCCAGCTCCCTCAGCCGCTCTTCACAGGATTTGTGTTCCAGACCCCTCCCCTGCCTTGTTGCCCTTCTCTGGACACGCTCCAGCCCCTCCATGTCCTTCCTAAATTGGGGGCCCAGAATTGGACACAGCACTTGTGGTGCCCAACCAGTGCCCAGCACAGGGGAAGAATCCCTGCCCTGCTCCTGCTGGCCACACCATTCCTGATCCAGGCCAGGAGCCATTGGCCTTCTTGGCCACCTGGGCACACTGCTGCCTCATGTCCAGCCTGCTGTCCATCAGTCCCTGCAGGTCCCTTTCTGCCTGGCTGCTCTCCAGCCACTCTGTCCCCAGCCTGTGGTGCTGCAGGGGTTGTTGTGGCCAAAGTGCAGGACCCGGCACTTGTCTTTTTCAACCTCACCTTGTTGGATTTGGGCCCTGGATCCAGCCTGTCCAGGTCCCTCTGCAGAGCCCTTCTACCCTCCAGCACATCCACACTCACACCCAGCTTGGTGTAATCTGCAAATTTGCTGATGCTGGACTCAGTCCCCTCATGCAGATCATCAGTGCAGATATTGAAATCCACGCTGGCTGGCTCTGATCCCTCGGCAATCCTGTGGGTGCCTGTGATGGCACTCAAGGTGATCTCTTCCATAACCATGCTGGGCACCGAGGTCAGGCTGACAGGCCTGGAGCTCCCCAGATCCTCCTTCCAGCCCTTCTTGGGGATGGGCTCACATTGGCACCTCCACTCCTCTGGGACCTCCCTGCTGGGCCAGGACTGATGGTAAATGATGGAGAGCAGCCTGGGGAGCTCATCCACCAGCTCCCTCATCCCCCTGGGATGGATCCCATCTGCTCCCAGAGACACCTGTGAGCACCTGAGTGGCTCAGCAGGTCCCCAGCTGCTTCCTCCTGGATTACAGGGACTGTTCTGCTCCCTGTGCCCATCTACCAGCTCAGGAGAACACTTGTCCTGAGGATGGCCTGTCTCATTGTTTAAAACTGAGGCAAAGAAGGGGTGAAGTGCCTCAACCTTTTCCTCATCTTTGGTAACCATATCCCTCACAATAAGAAATGCACGTTGCCCTTACCCCTCCTTTTGCCATAATGTATTTTTAAAAACTTTTATTATCTTTCACAGAAGTGGCCAGTTTAAGCTCTAATTGGGCTTTCACCTCTCTAATTTTGTTTCTGCACAACCTAACAATACCCTTAAATATTTCTTGATTTATATGCCAAATGTCCTGATGTGATGCACCCTCTTTTTAACCCCTTAATTCCTGCAAAATCCCCAGGCCCAGCCAGGCCAGTCATTTTCCATTCTGGGTCATCTTTGAGCATGCAGGGACAGCCTGCTCTTGCTCCTTCAAGATTTATGTATTGAGGTGTGTCTATCCTTCCTGGATCCCTTTGTTTTTAAGCACTGTTTACCTTAAAAAAATCAGTACCTCTTTCTGCTCTCAAAAGTCCAGTGCAAAGTTTTGTTGATGCCCTTCCTCCTTTCACAGAATGTTTAAAAACTCAATAATTTCATGGTCACTGTGCCCCTAACAGCCTCTGACCAGCACATCTCCCACCAGCCCTTCTCTCTTTGTGAGCAGCAGGAGACAGAGCTTTCCTTGGGAGCTGGAATTCTTGGAAACCTCCCCAAAGAGCAGCTTGGAAGGTTCAGCCTGGAGCTGAGGTGAAAGAAAAGTCCCTGCCAGGGTAGAATTGTGGTGCTGGAGGTGTGGCAGCGTGAGGCTGGGCCATGGCCGGGCTCTGTGTGCCAGGAGCCAGCAGCGCTGGGTGCAGGGAGCCCAGGTAGAGCACAGAAACGCTGGGTGAGAAATGCTGGGGCACAGCGAGAGGGGCGAGTGCAGCCGGCCAGGGCACAGGAGCAGCACGCACAGGGGCACAGCCTGCAGGACAGATGGCCAAGGGCTGGGCAGGGCTGGCAGGGCCAGAGGCACCCAGGCCTTTGTCCCCTGGGCTCGGGCAGCGCCTCTGGAGCCCCCACAGGAGGAACTTTCCTGGCAGGGGCTGCACTTTGGTTCTCCCTCAGCCTCCCTGGGCAGGCTGGCAGGGGCTGCAGGTTGATGGCATTTGTCCTTGCTGCCCCTCACATCCCCCTGGCCCACAGAGAGCCCCAAGCCACCCGTGAGGGACAGGCCCTGCTGGCCCAGGCTGGGCTCAGGGCTTGGCCTTTCTGCTTCCTGCAGCCAAGCCAGGCCTTGCTCAGCATTGCAGTTCCCTGCCCAGAGCCTTGGGCTCCCTGCATTCCTGGCCTCGAGGATCTGCTCTCACCAGTCCCTGGGGAACCTTTGGCCCTGCCCTCCGTGGGGCCCAGCCATGCTCCAAGGCACTTGGACTTTTGCTGCTGACTCCTTGAGCAGCTTCTTCATCCTCCTCTCAGTGCCTGAGGCTCCTGGACCCAGCCCCAAATCCACCGTGGGACTGATTAAAATACAGAAAGCCCTCAGGAGCTCTTTGTCTACCTTCCATTGTCTTCAAGTCTCCAGGGCTTGTGTGGCTGATTGGAGTAATTTTGGAGTTCTGTAAAGGAGGAAGATTCCAAACTGCACATCATTTTTGGTTTTAGTCAAGTGAAATAAGTGGGCAGGAGATCTTTCTCCTTTTCTGATGCCTTTATTAAATGATCAGCTCTGGGTGGGGACCCGAGGGGTCGCACACACCGCCGCTGCTCCCTGTGGCGACGCAGAGGAGGAGGTGACGCAGTTTTGCTGCACAGCAGAACTGGGCTTCCGTCCTCACGGGCGTGCCTGGGAAGTCACCCTGCCTGGCTCGAAGTCTAGGGTCCTCACTCTGACTCTGTTCTGTTGAGGTTACAGTGACCTTTAAAACCTCACTAATGGAGTAGGAGTACTCCCTGCTAGTGGAACCCTTTGCTTAGTTTCTTAAATTTTGGTTTAGTTTGTTGGTTTTAGGGTCTTTAGTCAGATTCCCTTGAATTCCCCTTAATTTGCATATTTCCCAGGGAGGTTTTAGAGAGCAGTGGAGGCAGTACTTGACGGGGGTAACAAGGGTATGTGTGAAATGAGGGGATTAACAGTGGGGGTAACTAACAGGTTTAACCTGTTAACATTTGCTCATTACAGCTTCAGGTCAACAGTAATATTAAAGGTTTTACATTTTAACACACTTAACTTATTACAACTTCACATTCACAGTAACCATTCCAATAGCATTAACTTATAAACTTGTCCATCACAACTCTGCTCTGAAGAGAAATGTAATAAAATACACCTTTTAAAATAGGTATGTGTATGTCTTACAAGCTTTTAGAAATATTTCTCCATAATGAGACTAGGAAAAATTTAATGACCCTCTCAGGGCTTTGGTGTTGTTTACATCAGACTCAGTCCCTGAGAGTGTTCAAAAAACTTCTCAAGAACTCAAACTTAAATTGAAACTCCAAAGTTTCTTAAAGTTTTAATGGGTCCCACTGTGGGACACAACTGAGAAATTGTCCCCAGATTCCAGGTGGAGCAGAACACTGCAGGTAGTGATGACAGCTGGGGACAAACAAGG
>NW_024506254.1:0-296 GCF_017590055.1 Onychostruthus taczanowskii | reverse complement strand
TAACCGCCATTATGTTTTTTAACCCAAGCTTCCTAAACCCACCTCAAGAACTATTCCCCATCGTACTGGCTACAAAAGTACTGCTCCTGTCAGCAGGGTTCCTATGAGTCCGTGCTTCCTACCCTCGATTCCGATATGACCAACTAATACACTTACTATGAAAAAACTTCCTACCACTCACACTAGCCCTATGTCTATGACACACTAGCATGACAATCTGCTACGCAGGCCTACCGCCCTACCTAAGGACCCCGGAAATGTGCCTGAACACTAAGGGTCACTATGATAAAGTGAAC
>NW_024506253.1:0-296 GCF_017590055.1 Onychostruthus taczanowskii | reverse complement strand
AGACCTGGGGGGGCACAAAAACGGGGGGGGGAGTTCAGGACCTGGAGGACCCCCCTGAACCCCCCAAGGAGTCCCCTCCAGCCGATGGGGGGGAGGGGCTAATGGCCCCCCCAAAGTGACCCCGGACCCCCCCCCAGGGACTGGGGCAGAGCGAGACCCCCAAAATCAACCCGGAGGTGCCCCCGAGCGCTTGGGGGTCCCCCCAAAGTGACACCAGACCCCCCCAGGGGTCCCCCCCAAGACTGCTGTACCCCCAAAGTGAACTGGGGCACCCCCAAAGTAAACCCCGACCCCCA
>NW_024506252.1:0-296 GCF_017590055.1 Onychostruthus taczanowskii | reverse complement strand
CCCCTTTACCCCAAAATCCCCTTCTTAGCCCCAAAATCACCCAAAATCCCCTTTTTTACCCCAAAATCCCCCTTTCCCCCCGCCCAAAAACCCCCATTTTACCCCAAAAAATCCCCCCTTTACCCCAAAATCCCCTTCTTACCCCCAAAAATCACCCCAAAATCCCGCCGCTTCACCCCAAAAAAATCCCCCTTTCAACCCAAAATCCCCTTTTTACCCCCAAAATTCACCCAAATCCCCCCACTTTACCCCAAAATCCCCCTGCTTTACCCCAAAAAATCCCCCTTTTCCCCCCC
>NW_024506251.1:0-296 GCF_017590055.1 Onychostruthus taczanowskii | reverse complement strand
TCCCCCCCCAGGGATTTTCCACATCTGCTCCGCTTCCAAGGATCCATCCCCGGAGAGCTCCGAAATTGGGGGGTCCTGAGGGGGCTCCCCGTCCTCCCCCCAGTTTTGGGGTCCCCCCGGGTGTGCTCAGCTGGGTCTGGCCTCTGCTGATCCCCCCCCCTTCCCGTTCCCGGTTTTTCCCCTTTTCCCCAATTTTGCTGTGCCAATAAACGCCCCCCTTCTCCCCCAACTCCCGGTGGGTTTTCCTGTGGGATCCGGGGGAAATTCGGAGATCCCAAAACTTTTGGGGGTGTCGG
>NW_024506250.1:0-296 GCF_017590055.1 Onychostruthus taczanowskii | reverse complement strand
CGGGGGTGGTCCCGGAGGGGGTCCCGGGGGGGCGACCCCGCGCCGGGGGTTGGCGGCCAAGCTGCAGCAGCTGCTGTCGCCCGGCAAGCGACCCTCCCCGCGCCCCTCGGAGCCCCCCCGGGAGGCCGGGCAGCGCCGGGGGTCGGAGCAGCGGGACGGGGACCCCTCCTCACGCCGCAGCCCCGCCGAGACCCTGCTGCGACCCCGGGAGCGCCCCGAGTCCACGGCGTCCGAGGTAGCTCTGGGTGTCACCTGTGCCTCTGTCCCCGCGGCCGGCCACCCCCCCCGACCCCCGT
>NW_024506249.1:0-296 GCF_017590055.1 Onychostruthus taczanowskii | reverse complement strand
CGGGGGGACATGGGGGGGACACGAGAAGTGACATCGGGGGGACATGGAGGGGACACAAATGGGAGGCGGGGGGTCGTGGGGGTGGCACGCAAGTGACGCGAGCGGCCATGGCAGTGGCGCGGGGGGGACACGGGGGACACGCGGTGACCCCCCCCGTGTGTCCCCAGCCGAGGCCGTCCCCAGCCGCCCCCCACGCGTTCCGCGAGCGGAGCCTGCGCCGGGGGGCGCCCTGCGGGGGCTGCGGGACCCCCCTGGGACCCCACGGGCTCGTGTGCAGAGGTGACACCCCCGGGACA
>NW_024506248.1:0-296 GCF_017590055.1 Onychostruthus taczanowskii | reverse complement strand
TTTTTTTTTTTTTAAGAGTTGAAATCCCTTTTGGAAATATCTGCATTTTGATAAGATTTACTGATCAAAGGGTAACTCTTCCAGAACAGTGAATTTCAGCAGGACTTGAGCTCCTGTGCCAGTTTTGAAATGAGGGCAGCAGTTGCCAACTTATTTGGGTGCTTTGGAGCTGTGACCAGAACCTTGGTTTATCCCTCAGTTACAAGCTAACAATCCTGAACACTCATTTTGCAGGTCAAAGTGGGCCATGCAGTTGTGGTTTTGGTGTTTGATTTGTGTGCCAGGGCAGCTGTGTT
>NW_024506247.1:0-297 GCF_017590055.1 Onychostruthus taczanowskii | reverse complement strand
GGGGGGGTCACCCCATGATTTGGGGGGTGTGTCCTTGTCCCCAGTGCTTCATGCGGCTGCGGGGGGCAGCTGGTCAGCGTCTGGGGGGTTCTGGACCCCCCCAGGACCGGGACCCCTCCCCAGAGGAGCCGTGCCCCCCCGGGGGCTGCCCCGCTATAGGAAGGCCCCGGGGTTGGCGCGGGGGTCGCGCTGGTTCCGGAAGCGCAGGGCGAGCCAGACCCCCAAAACCTGCAACAAACGGGGGGTGGGGGGGCTGCTGGACCCCCCCCACTGCCCTGAGACCCCCGCCCGCTCCCC
>NW_024506246.1:0-297 GCF_017590055.1 Onychostruthus taczanowskii | reverse complement strand
CTACAAGTGTCCTGAGTGTGGGAAGAGCTTCTGCAGCAGCTCTGGCTTGACCCAACACCAACAGTCCCACTTGTAAGGGAAGCCCTGCTGTGGAGGCCCGGGGGCCACCGTTGGAGCTGTAATACCTCAGCCCTGGGAGGGCAAAGGTGGCGAGGGTCAAAGAGAGACAGCCCTCTGAATTCAGTGGTCTCACCCATAAGCATTTGCAGGCTCCTGTTAATGCAGCAAGCTTTATTGGTATCACCCGGTTCAACTGCCATTTTTTCCTTGTATGTACTCCCCCTAGAATGTTCTCCC
>NW_024506245.1:0-297 GCF_017590055.1 Onychostruthus taczanowskii | reverse complement strand
CTGGTCATTATCCCTGAGACCAAGTGTCACCAGCTGGCCACACCTGCCATTTCCAGTTTGGAAGTCCCTATTTGCAGCGTGGTAACAAATGTTCTCTCCCAGACATTTTTATTACTGTTTGTCTCTTAAATCATCCTTGGAGAGAAGCTGTGGCAAATAATCTTCGCTCTGCTGCTTTCCCTACACGTGGAACTGCTCCCTGTTTCTGGAAGCAGGAGTGGCCTCCCTGCCTTTGTTCTGGGCTGGGCTTGCTAGCATCCTGCTGCTGCTGTGCTCAGGGTGCCAGGGGCTGATCTT
>NW_024506244.1:0-7179 GCF_017590055.1 Onychostruthus taczanowskii | reverse complement strand
TTTGGGGTTTTTGGGGTGGGTTTGGGGCAGATTTAGGATTTCTTGGGGTTTATTTTGAGTTTATTTTGGGTTTATTTGAGTTCATTTTTGGCATTTTTGGGCAGGGGTCTCGTTTTTGGGTGTATTTGGAATTTTTTATGGGTTTTTTTGGGATTTTGGATTTTTTGGGTATATTTTGGGATTTTTGGGCGGATTTTTTTTGGGTATATTTTGGAATGTTTTTGGGGTATGTTTTGGGATTATTTTGGGAATTTTTGGGGTTTTTTGGGGATTTTTTTGGATTTTTTGGGGTATATTTTGGGATTTTTGGGGTATATTTTGGGATTTTTGGGCGGATTTTTTTTGGGGATATTTTGGGATTTTTGGGCGGATTTTTTTTGGGGATATTTTGGGATTTTTGGGCGGATTTTTTTTGGGGATATTTTGGGATTTTTGGGCGGATTTTTTTTGGGGATATTTTGGGATTTTTGGGCGGATTTTTTTTGGGGATATTTTGGGATTTTTGGGCGGATTTTTTTTGGGGATATTTTGGGATTTTTGGGCGGATTTTTTTTGGGGATATTTTGGGATTTTTGGGCGGATTTTTTTTGGGGATATTTTGGGATTTTTGGGCGGATTTTTTTTGGGGATATTTTGGGATTTTTGGGCGGATTTTTTTTGGGGATATTTTGGGATTTTTGGGCGGATTTTTTTTGGGGATATTTTGGGATTTTTGGGCGGATTTTTTTTGGGGATATTTTGGGATTTTTGGGCGGATTTTTTTTGGGGATATTTTGGGATTTTTGGGCGGATTTTTTTTGGGGATATTTTGGGATTTTTGGGGGAATTTTTGGGTTTATTTGGGATTTTTTGGGGAATTTTTTTTATTTTTTGGGTTCATTTTTGGATTTTTTGGGGTATATTTTGGAATTTTTTGAGGTTTTGTTGGATATTTCTTCGGATTTTTTTTTGTATTTATTTTGGGATTATTTTGGAAGTTTTTTGGGGTATATTTTGGGATTTTTGGGGTATATTTTGGGATTATTTTGGGATTTTTTGGAGTATTTTTCTGGATTTTTGGGGATTTTTTTGCGTTTATTTTGGGATTATTTTGTGATTTTTTTGGGGTATATTTTGGGATTTTTGAGGTTTTTTTGTGTTTATTTTGGGATTTTTTGGGGATTTTTTGGGGTTTTTTTTGGGTATATTTTGGGATTTTTGGGGATTTTTTTGCGTTTAATTTGGGTTTATTTTGGGATATTTTGGAGTATATTTTGGGATTTTGGGGGGGGGTTTTTTTGGGATATATTTTGGGGTTTGTTTTGTGATTTTTGGGGGGGGGGTTTGGGTTGATTTGGGTCTGGGGTCCCGCCAGGTTCGTGCTGCGCCGCTCCTGGTTCCCGGTGTCGGGGCGCCCCTGGGCGTGGCTGGACGAGGTGGGCGTGGCCCCGGGGGGCTCCCCCCCCGCGCGGTTCCGCGTGCGGGGCGCGGCCGCCCCCTCCCCCCTCGGCTGGCGCTGCGGGGATTTGGGGACCCCCGGGCCCCTCCTGCTGCCCCTCCCCCCCCTGGAGCACAGCCAGCGCTGGGGGCTGCGCCTGCGCGAGCTGCAGGTACGGAGCGGGAAAACGGGAAAACGGGGAAAACGGGAAAACAGCCTGAGAGAGAAAAACGGGCTGAGAAAGCCAAAAAATCACCCTAAAAACCAAAAAAAACAGCCTGAAAACAGCCTGAGAGAGAACAAAAACGGGCTGAGAAAGCCAAAAAAAAACCCCTAAAAACAAAAAAAAACCCAGCCTGAAAACAGCAAAAACACCCTAAAAAACAAAAAACAGCCTGAAAACCAACAAAAACAGCCTGAGAGAGAACAAAAACGGGCTGAGAAAGCCAAAAAAAACCCCTAAAAACAAAAAAAAACCCAGCCTGAAAACAGCAAAAACACCCTAAAAAACAAAAAACAGCCTGAAAACCAACAAAAACAGCCTGAGAGAGAACAAAAACGGGCTGAGAAAAAACACCCTAAAAACCAAAAAACAGCCTGAAAAACAGTAAAAACACCCGAAACCCCCCAAAAAATGCCCTGAAAAACAACAAAAACAGCCTGAAAAGCAGCAAAAACACCGTAAAAACCCAAAAACAGCCTGAAAAGCAGCAAAAACACCCGAAAACCCCCAAAAAAATGCCCTGAAAAACAACAAAAACAGCCTGAAAAGCAGCAAAAACACCCTAAAAACCAAAAAACAGCCTGAAAAACAACAAAAACAGCCTGTGAGAGAACGAACAGCCTGAGAAAGCAAAATAAAAACCCCTAAAAACCAAAAAAAAGAGCCTGAAAAACAGCAAAAACACCCTAAAAACCCAAAAATAGCCTGAACAACAGCCTGAACAACAGCAAAAACACCGTAAAACCCCAAAAATAGCCTGAAAAACAGCAAAAACAGCCTGAAAAAACAGACTGAAAACAACAAAAACGCCCTAAAAACAAAAAAAATGCCTGAAAAACAGCCTGAAAACAGCAAAAACAGTCTGAAAACCCAAAAAATAGCCTCAGAAACAGCCTGAAAAACAACAAAATCAGCCTGAAAAAACAGCCTAAAAAACCAAAAAACCAGCCTGAAAACCCAAAAAAATCAGCCTGAAAAACAGCAAAAACAGCCTGAGAAACAGAAAAAAAACACCCTAAAAACCAAAAAAAAAGCCTAAAAACCCAAAAAACAGCCTAAAAACCAAAAAAAAGACCCTAAAAACCAAAAAAAAACCAGCCTGAAAAACAAAAAGAACAGTGTGAAAAAGAGAAAAAAAGGCACACTAAAACCCCAAAAAAGCACCCTGAAAAAACACCCTGAAAACCCTTAAAAAACCCCCAAAACTTACCAAAGAAAAACTGGGAAAAACCGTAAAAATGCAAGAAATCCTTCAAAAACCCAAATCCCCCCCAAAACCCCTTAAAAAACCTAAAAAAACCCCTAAAGATCCCAGAACCCCCAGACCCACAAAGGAACCCCAAACCACCCTCAGGAAACGCCCCCAAAATCCTAAAAAACTCCAAAACTCCTCCAAAAAAATCACTAAAAACCCTAAAAATGCAAAAGCCCCAAAAAACCCAGCCAAAACCCCCCAAAAACCCTAAAAAAATACCAAAAAAACCCTAAAAAATACCAAAAAACCCTAAAAAAAACCCCTAAAGATCCCAGAACCCCCAGACCCACAAAGGAACCCCAAACCACCCTCAGGAAACGCCCCCAAAATCCTAAAAAACTCCAAAACTCCCCAAAAAAATCACTAAAAAACCCTAAAAATGCAAAAGCCCCAAAACCCCCAAAAAACCCAGCCAAAACCCCCAAAAACCCTAAAAAAATACCAAAAAAACCCTAAAAAATACCAAAAAACCCTAAAAAAATGCCAAAAAACCCCGAAAAAAATGCCAAAAAATCTCCCATGAAACTCAAAACCCCTAAAAAACTGCCCAAAAATCCCTAAAGACCCAAAACTCTCAAACTCCCCCCGAAAAAAGCACAAAAAATTATAAAAAAAAACCCAAAAACCAAAATAATCCCCAAAAAATCCTAAAAAACGCCCTAAAACCCCCAAAAAATCCTAAAAAATAAAATAAAAAAAATCCTAAAAACCTAAAAAATTGCCCCGAAACCCCCCAAAAAAACAAACAACCCTAAAAATCAGCAAAAACGACAAAAAAACCCCAAAACAAACAGAAAAAAACCCAAAAAAACCCAAATCCCAGAAAAGTCCTGGACACCCCCCGAAATAAACCCCAAAAAAACCAAAG
Organism: Onychostruthus taczanowskii; assembly: GCF_017590055.1. Classification (NCBI taxonomy): domain Eukaryota; kingdom Metazoa; phylum Chordata; class Aves; order Passeriformes; family Passeridae; genus Onychostruthus; species Onychostruthus taczanowskii. The sequence goes on along the minus strand of NW_024506244.1, from coordinate 3,416 downwards.
CAAAACCACAAAAGGCTCCCAAAAAACCCTAAAAAATACCTTAAAAAACACAAAAAAAACTAAAAATGGGGAGGGGGGACCCCAAAAATGGGGTGGGGGGACCCCAAAAATGGGAATGGGGTGGGGGAAATGGGAACAAATGACCCCAAAAAAACAGCAAAAACAGCCTGAGAAACAGAAAAAAAACACCCTAAAAACAAAAAAAAAAGCCTAAAAACCCAAAAAACAGCCTAAAAACCAAAAAAAAAACCCTAAAAACCAAAAAAAAACCAGCCTGAAAAACAAAAAGAACAGTGTGAAAAAGAGAAAAAAAGGCACACTAAAACCCCAAAAAAGCACCCTGAAAAAACACCCTGAAAACCCTTAAAAAACCCCCAAAACTTACCAAAGAAAAACTGGGAAAAACCGTAAAAATGCAAGAAATCCTTCAAAAACCCAAATCCCCCCCAAAACCCCTTAAAAAACCTAAAAAAACCCCTAAAGATCCCAGAACCCCCAGACCCACAAAAGAACCCCAAACCACCCTCAGGAAACTCCCCCCAAAATCCTAAAAAACTCCAAAACTCCTCCAAAAAAATCACTAAAAACCCTAAAAATGCAAAAGCCCCAAAAAACCCAGCCAAAACCCCCAAAAACCCTAAAAAAATACCAAAAAAACCCTAAAAAATACCAAAAAACCCTAAAAAAATGCCAAAAAGCCCCGAAAAAAATGCCAAAAAATCTCCCATGAAACTCAAAACCCCTAAAAAACTGCCCAAAAATCCCTAAAGACCCAAAACTCTCAAACTCCCCCCGAAAAAAGCACAAAAAATTATAAAAAAAAACCCAAAAACCAAAATAATCCCCAAAAAATCCTAAAAAACGCCCTAAAACCCCCAAAAAATCCTAAAAAATAAAATAAAAAAAATCCTAAAAACCTAAAAAATTGCCCCGAAACCCCCCAAAAAAACAAACAACCCTAAAAATCAGCAAAAACGACAAAAAAACCCCAAAACAAACAGAAAAAAACCCAAAAAAACCCAAATCCCAGAAAAGTCCTGGACACCCCCCGAAATAAACCCCAAAAAAACCAAAGCAAAACCACAAAAGGCTCCCAAAAACCCCTAAAAAATACCTTAAAAACCACAAAAAACTAAAAATGGGGTGGGGGGACCCCAAAAATGGGAATGGGGTGGGGGAAATGGGAACAAATGACCCCAAAAATGGGGAAAAGGAACCCAAAATTGGGGGAGGGACCCCAAAAATGGGAACAGGGCGGGGGAAAAATGGGAGAGGGTCTCCAAAAAGGATCAGGATGACCCCAAAAATGGGGTGGGGGACCCCAAAAATGGGAACGGGGCGGGGGAAAAATGGGAGAGGGACCCCAAAAAGGATCAGGGTGACCCCAAAAATGGGGTGGGGGACCCCAAAAATGGGAACAGGGCGGGGTAAAAGTGGGAAAAAATTACCTCAAAAATGGGAAAAAGGGACCCCAAAAATGGGGTGGGGGACCCCAAAAATGGGAACAGGGCGGGGTAAAAGTGGGAAAAAATTACCTCAAAAATGGGAAAAAGGGACCCCAAAAATGGGGTGGGGGACCCCAAAAATGGGAACAGGGCGGGGTAAAAGTGGGAAAAAATTACCTCAAAAATGGGAAAAAGGGACCCCAAAAATGGGGTGGGGGAGCCCAAATTTGGGGAGGGGACCCCAAAAACACGAGGGACCCCAAAAACAGGAGGGGGGACCCTAAAAATGGGGTGGGGGAGCCTAAAATGGGATTGAGGACCCCAAAATTGGGAAGGGAGCCAAAAATGGGGAGGGGGAGGACCCTAAAAAGGAAATGGGGGTGGGGATGTGGGAAAAAGAGACCCTAAAACTGATCGGGGGGACCCCCAGAATTGGGGGAGGGACCCCAAAAAGGATCGGGGGGACCCCAAATCTGAGCGGGGACCCCAAAACTGGGGATTGGCAACCCCAAAAACGGGAACAAGGGACCCCAAAAACGACCCCAGAAACGGGATTGGCACCCCCAAAAACCCATCAGGGTGACCCCAAAACCCGTCAGGGTGACCCCAAAAAGGGTCAGGGTGACCCCAAGCCCCTCCCCCACTCCAGCTGGGGGGGTGGGGCTGACCCTCAGCCCCTCCCCCCCCCCCCCTCCCCCCCTTTATTTATTGTCGGTGTCCTGTCAATAAAATCCCAAAAAACCAAAAAATTCCCAAAAAATTCTTCCCAAAAATTCCCTGAAAAAATAACAAAATGGCGGCGGGGCCAATCAAAAAGGGGCGGGGCAAAGGGAAGGGTCGGACCAATGAGGAATTGGGGCCGAAGGAAGGGGCGGGGCTGAGGGAAAGGCGGAATGGGGGCGTGGCCAAGGGTTAGGGGTGGAGTAGGGGGCGGGGCTAAAGAGGCACCGGACCAATCAGAGGAGGAATAGGGAAGGGGCGGGGCCAAGGGCAGAGGACTGAACCAATCAGGGAGCGAGGCAAAAGGGGCGGGGCCAGGGAGGGAGGGGGCGGGGCCAAGCGGGTGGTGGAGAAAAGGGGCGGAGACAAGGGGTGGAGGTTAACTAATGAGGGGGCGGATCCAAATTTGGGGCGGGGCCAGGGAATAGGGGATGGACCAATCAGGAGGGGGCGGGGCCAAGGGAGGGATAAATTAATGAGGGGGTGGAGCCAAATTTGCGGGGCCAATGGGAAAGGAAGAACCAATAAAGACGGCCATCTTTAAAGAGGGGGCGGGGCCAATGGATGGCTGGACCAATCAGGGTGCGTGGTATGGAGTGGGCGGGGCCATGGGGTGGGCGGGATCAATTTGTGGGCGGGGTCAAGGGAAAGACCAATCCGGGCCAATCGTGTTAAGGGGGCGGGGCCAAGGGTGAAGAGCTGAACCAATCGGGATGAACGCTGTGGAGTGGGCGTGGCTAAGATGGAGGAGTAGAGCCAATCATTAAGAGGGGGCGTGGCCACAACGGAGGCGTGACCAAGGGAAGAAAAGAACCAATCCCCACAGGCCGCCCTGAGGGGGCGGAGCCAAGGGAGAGAGGTTGAACCAATCCGGGCGTTCGGTGAGGAGTGGGCGTGGCCAAGTGAAGAAAACCAATCCACGAGTCTAATTCTGAGTGCGCGTGGCCACATCAGCCCGTGCCCAACCAATCAGAAACGAGCAGGAGGGCGTGGCCTGCAGGCTCCCGAGCAACCGGCGCGCGGCAGTGACGCACTTCCGGCTCCGCCCGCACTTCCGGGTTCTCCGCCGGCCGCTGCTCCCGGCGCTCCCGAACCCCAAAAAACCCAAAAAAATCCCAAAAAAGCCCAAAAATGGCGCAGTACAAGGGCGCGGCCAGCGAGGCCGGCCGGGCGCTGCAGCTGATGAAGAAACGCGAGCGGCAGCGCGAGCACATGGAGCAACTGCGCCTGCGCATCCAGGAGGTGGGGGGG
>NW_024506243.1:0-297 GCF_017590055.1 Onychostruthus taczanowskii | reverse complement strand
CAGTGTCCCCCCAGTGTCCCCACCTTGAGCTGGAAGCCGCTGGCGAAGGCTCTCCCGGGGCAGAACTCGGGGTCCCCCCAGTGTCCCCACTGTCCCCCGTTTGTCACCGACAGCGTGGCCGTGGGGACGTCCCTGTCCCAGCCCCGCGCCGGGGGGGCCACCAAGGCCACCAGGGCCACCAGGGCCACCGGGGACACCGGGGACAGAGCCATGGCTGAGCCAGCCCGGGGTCACCGCGGCATTTGTAACCGGCCTGGGGACAGTGACCGCGGGGTGGGACTGGGAGGGACTGGGAGG
>NW_024506242.1:0-297 GCF_017590055.1 Onychostruthus taczanowskii | reverse complement strand
GCCTGTTCCTGTGTCATCCTCAGTGCAAGAGTGACAGGAAGACCCCTTTAGAGTGCAGATAAGTGAACAAGGGGGATCACCTCCCATGAACAGGACTGGGGATGCCTCAGTTGTATATATAACCATAATATATATATGGTATAAACCCTGTATAAAAACCATAACCAGGTTTTGGCATCTTGAAGACATATTTTTGCACACAGTAAAGTGCAGGGAGTGTCTTCAACATTTGCTTCATACTCCAAAGTCAGAAACTAGTCCTTTGCACCACAGGATTCCATCCCATTGGTTCAAGGA
>NW_024506241.1:0-297 GCF_017590055.1 Onychostruthus taczanowskii | reverse complement strand
GAGCCGTGCCCCCGAGCCCCGCGCCGCCGGCGGCCCCGCTGCAGCCCGGCCCGGGAGCAGGTGCTCCGCGGCGTGCGGGGAGTGCGGGGCGAGCCCCGCATCCTCACGGGCTGCCGCGCCGGGAGAGCCCCGGGCGGGAGTGACAGCGCGGGCCGGCGGGAGCAGCGGGCGAGTTCCGCTCGGCGCCTCCGCCACCGAAGGCGCTGCCCGGCAGCGCGGGGAGCCCGCGGAGCCTCCGCCACGGCGGCAGCGCCCGTGCCCGGGGGCAGCGCCCGGGAGCAGAGCCCGTGCGGGCTC
>NW_024506240.1:0-297 GCF_017590055.1 Onychostruthus taczanowskii | reverse complement strand
CCCCCAAACTGCCCCAAAATCCTCCCAGACTCCCTTAAATCACCTCCAAAATCCCAAAACTCTCCAACTCCTCTCAAATCAGCCCCAAACTCCCCCAAATCCCTCCCAAAATTCTCCCAAATTCCCTTCAAATCCCCCAAACTCCATTTTTCCTCAGTTCTTCCCCAAATCCCCCCAAAACTGCCCCAAATCTCTTCCAACCCCCCCAAATCTCCACCACTTCCTCCCCAAATCCCCCCAAAACTCCCCCTGACACCCCCAAACCTCCTTGTGGGACCCCCAATTTTTTTGGTTTAG
>NW_024506239.1:0-297 GCF_017590055.1 Onychostruthus taczanowskii | reverse complement strand
ATTTGGGGAATTTGGGATGGGTTTGGACGGAATTTGGGGAATTTGGGATGGGTTTGGAGGAATTTGGGATGGGTTTGGGGGAATTTGGGATGGATCCGGGAAATTGGGATGGATCTGGGAATTTGGGATGGGTTTGGGGTAAATTTGGGGGAATTTGGGATGGATCCAGGCTTGGGGTGAATTTGGGGTGAATTTGCGGGAATTTGGGATGGTTTTGGGGGAATTTGGGGGAGTTAGGGATTGATCTGGAGGGAATTTGGGATGGATCCAGGAAATTGGGATGGATCTGGGAATTTG
>NW_024506238.1:0-297 GCF_017590055.1 Onychostruthus taczanowskii | reverse complement strand
CCAAAAAAGGGGGATCACCCCAAATCCCCCCGGCCTGCTCCCCCCGTTGGAGGGTTCACTCCTAAACCCCAACCATAAATCTCCATTTTTCCCCTAAATCATCTTTTTTTTTCCTTCCAAATCCTCTTTTCCACCCAAAAATCCCCTTTTTTGCCACCCCAAATCCCCATTTCCCCTCCCGAAATCCCCATTTCCCACCCCAAATCCTCCCGAAATCCCAATTTTCCAACCCCAAATCCCCATTTTCCCCCACCTAAACCCCATTTTTCACCCCAAATCCCCATTTCCCACCCCAAA
>NW_024506237.1:0-297 GCF_017590055.1 Onychostruthus taczanowskii | reverse complement strand
TGGTCCCACCATGGCAGGAGGGCGGGGGGAGCTCACCGGCACCGATGTGTCCACGGCCTCAAGGTTGACTGGATGGTCATCCTCAAGCTGGACACCTGTGGGACAGGAGGGTTCAGTGGTGGTGCTTGGGCTGGGGATGGGGGGCACAAACCAACTCCACCACCCCCATGGGGTCACCAGAGACCCCTCACCCATTCCATGCCCACCTTCGTTCCGGAAGGTGAAGCTTCCCTGGGGGCTCCAGTCCTCACTGATATTCTGGTACCAATTCTCCATCATCTTCTGCTCGGCCCTGGG
>NW_024506236.1:0-297 GCF_017590055.1 Onychostruthus taczanowskii | reverse complement strand
TGGCACAGCCCAGGGGCCATCAGCCCCTTGCCCAGCGTGCAGCCCCAGCAGTTCCTGGGCAGAGGCAGCACAGAGGGCACAGGGGAGAGGGGAAGGCTCCCCCTAACCCCACAGAGCACTTTGGGATCACCCACCCTGCAGATGGGGCAGCAGTGACCTCTCTGGGGACAGCCAGTGTCCCCAGGCCCCTCCAGCTGCCATTCCAGGGGTCACCCCACGCAGGAGAAGTGACCTGGTGTCCCTGGTGCCCAGGGAGCTCACCCAGCTCTGCCTTGAGCACCACCTTTTAATAATGCT
>NW_024506235.1:0-297 GCF_017590055.1 Onychostruthus taczanowskii | reverse complement strand
CCGGGAATGGGGTCCTGCCCCGGGAACCACCTCCCGCTCTTCCCGGCTGTCCTTGTCCGGGTGTCCCCTCCTGGGAGCAGGACTGGGGGGAGGGAGGTGCTGGAGGCCGGGGGATGGGGTGGGGGCGACATCCGGAGGTGTGGGGGGCACCGGCGGGCACCGGGGGCCGCGGCTGGCACCGGGGAGCACTGTGGGGTTACTGGGAGGCACTGGGGCTGTACTGGGGGGCACCAAGGGACAGTGGGGGGACACTGGGGCTGTACTGGGGCACATGGGGGGACACTGGGGGACACCGGG
>NW_024506234.1:0-297 GCF_017590055.1 Onychostruthus taczanowskii | reverse complement strand
TGGGGTTGGGAATGGGATTGGGATGGGAATTGGGTCAGGAATGGGTGGGAAAGCATTTTGAGCTCGTCCAGTTCTGATCCTGCTCAGAATGTCCTGGAAAGTTTGAATTTTTGGGATCCCTAAGGGCTCAGAATGTCCCGGAAATTGGGGGTCCCAAAGGCTCAAATAATCCCAGAAATTTTGGGATCCCTGAATGTCCCCAAAGTCTCAGAATGTCCCAGAAATTTGGAATCCTTGGGGCTTCGCAAAGGGCTCAGAATGTCCCAAGATTTTGGGATTCTTGAGGGTCACCAAGGG
>NW_024506233.1:6411-13569 GCF_017590055.1 Onychostruthus taczanowskii | reverse complement strand
AAATGGCCCAAAATCCCCCAAATTCCCCAAATTTGGGGATTCCCACCTTGATCATCTCGGGGTCGGCCTCGGTCTCGCCCGTCAGGAGGTTTTTGGTTTTCTGGAATCGCCGCCGTTTGTATTTGTTGATCACTGGGGGGGAAAAAAATGGGAAAAATTGGAATTTTTCCAGGGAAAATTGGGAATTCCCAAAAAAATCCCGGATTTTCCCCCGGGATTTGGGAATTGCAACGCCAGGGAAGAGTTTGGGATGCTGGGGGAGGAGAAGATTTTTGATTTTTGGGGGTTTTTTAATGATTTTTTTTAGGATTTTTGGGGGAGGAAAAATTGGGGAAAATTTGGGAATTTCGTCCCGTGAAATCCAAGGTTTAAAGAGCTGTGGAAAAGTTGGGATTCCCCCCCAAAATCCCGAATTTTTGTGGGATTTTTGCCCCCTCCATCCCGTAAATCCCAAGGATGGAAAAGCAGGAGGGAACCTGGAGCGTTCCCGGGAAAATTCCCAAACTTTGGGGGTTGGAATTTTGGGAATTCCGGGGCTGATCCGGAGCTTTTGGATCAGGGAATTCCAGCTGGGAATGGGGCTGAGCCCGGTGGATTAGGGGCTGGAAAATCAGGAATTGTCAGGAATTCCCAGGAATTCCTGGAATTCCGCACTCCCAGGGCTCCCAGGGCTGATCCCAACCCCATTCCCGAGGGATTTGGAACCCAAAATTTGGGAATTCCCCCGATTCCTGAGGGATTTGGAGCCCAAAATTTGGGAATTCCCCCGATTCCTGAGGGATTTGGAGCCCAAAAAACAGGAATTCCTGGGAATTGCCCCATTCCCAAAGGATTTGGAGCCATTCATGAGGGATTTGGATCCCAAAAAACAGGAATTCCTGGGAATTCCGCCATTCCGGAGGGATCTGGAACCCAAAATTTGGGAATTCCCCCGATTCTTGAGGGATTTGGAACCCAAAAACCAGGAATTCTGACATTCCGGAGGGATTTGGAACCCAAAATTTGGGAATTTCCCTAATTCCCAAGCGATTTGGAACCCAAAAAATGGGAATTCCTGGGAATTCCCCCATTCCTGAGGGATTTGGGGCCATTCCTGGAGGAATTTGGATCCCAAAAGTCAGGAATTCCTGGGAATTCCCCCATTCCTGAAGATTTTGGGACATTCCCGGGGCAATTTGGATCCCAAAGGTTGGGAATTCCCAAGAATTCCTGGAATTCCGTACTCCTGGAGCTGTGCAGGGTGGCCAGAACCAATCCCAACCCCATTCCCGAGGGATTTGGGGCCATTCCTGAGGGATTTGGGGCCATTCCTGGGGGATTTGGGGCCATTCCCGGGGGGATTTGGGGCCATTCCCGGGAGGATTTGGACCCCAAAGGTCAGGAATTCCCGGGATTTCCCCGGAATTCCCGGAATTCCGTACTCCTGGAGGTGTGCACGGTGGCCAGGCGCCGGTAGAGGCTCCTGGGGCCGATCCCAACCCCATTCCTGAGGGATTTGGGGCCATTCCCAGGCGGATTTGGGGCCATTCCCGGGGGATTTAGACCCCAAAGGTCGGGAATTCCCGGGATTTCCCCGGAATTCCCGGAATTCCGTACTCCTGGAGGTGTGCACGGTGGCCAGGCGCCGGTAGAGGCTCCTGGGGCCGATCCCAACCCCATTCCTGAGGGATTTGGGGCCATTCCCAGGCGGATTTGGGGCCATTCCCGGGGGATTTAGACCCCAAAGGTCGGGAATTCCCGGGATTTCCCCGGAATTCCCGGAATTCCGTACTCCTGGAGGTGTGCACGGTGGCCAGGCGCCGGTAGAGGCTCCTGGGGCCGATCCCAACCCCATTCCTGAGGGATTTGGGGCCATTCCCAGGCGGATTTGGGGCCATTCCCGGGGGATTTAGACCCCAAAGGTCGGGAATTCCCGGGATTTCCCCGGAATTCCCGGAATTCCGTACTCCTGGAGGTGTGCACGGTGGCCAGGCGCCGGTAGAGGCTCCTGGGGCCGATCCCAACCCCATTCCTGAGGGATTTGGGGCCATTCCCAGGCGGATTTGGGGCCATTCCCGGGGGATTTAGACCCCAAAGGTCGGGAATTCCCGGGATTTCCCCGGAATTCCCGGAATTCCGTACTCCTGGAGGTGTGCACGGTGGCCAGGCGCCGGTAGAGGCTCCTGGGGCCGATCCCAACCCCATTCCTGAGGGATTTGGGGCCATTCCCAGGCGGATTTGGGGCCATTCCCGGGGGATTTAGACCCCAAAGGTCGGGAATTCCCGGGATTTCCCCGGAATTCCCGGAATTCCGTACTCCTGGAGGTGTGCACGGTGGCCAGGCGCCGGTAGAGGCTCCTGGGGCCGATCCCAACCCCATTCCTGAGGGATTTGGGGCCATTCCCAGGCGGATTTGGGGCCATTCCCGGGGGATTTAGACCCCAAAGGTCGGGAATTCCCGGGATTTCCCCGGAATTCCCGGAATTCCGTACTCCTGGAGGTGTGCACGGTGGCCAGGCGCCGGTAGAGGCTCCTGGGGCCGATCCCAACCCCATTCCTGAGGGATTTGGGGCCATTCCCAGGCGGATTTGGGGCCATTCCCGGGGGATTTAGACCCCAAAGGTCGGGAATTCCCGGGATTTCCCCGGAATTCCCGGAATTCCGTACTCCTGGAGGTGTGCACGGTGGCCAGGCGCCGGTAGAGGCTCCTGGGGCCGATCCCAACCCCATTCCTGAGGGATTTGGGGCCATTCCCAGGCGGATTTGGGGCCATTCCCGGGGGATTTAGACCCCAAAGGTCGGGAATTCCCGGGATTTCCCCGGAATTCCCGGAATTCCGTACTCCTGGAGGTGTGCACGGTGGCCAGGCGCCGGTAGAGGCTCCTGGGGCCGATCCCAACCCCATTCCTGAGGGATTTGGGGCCATTCCCAGGCGGATTTGGGGCCATTCCCGGGGGATTTAGACCCCAAAGGTCGGGAATTCCCGGGATTTCCCCGGAATTCCCGGAATTCCGTACTCCTGGAGGTGTGCACGGTGGCCAGGCGCCGGTAGAGGCTCCTGGGGCCGATCCCAACCCCATTCCTGAGGGATTTGGGGCCATTCCTGAGGGATTTGGAGCCATTCCCAGGGGGATTTGGGGCCATTCCCAGGGGGATTTGGATCCCAAAGGTTGGGAATGGCTGGGAATTCCCAGGATTTCCCCGGAATTCCCGGAATTCCGTACTCCTGGAGGTGTGCACGGTGGCCAGGCGCCGGTAGAGGCTCCTGGGGCTGATCCCAACCCCATTCCCGGGGGATTTGGGGCCATTCCCGGGGGGATTTGGATCCCAAAGGTTGGGAATGGCTGGGAATTCCCGGGATTTCCCCGGAATTCCCGGAATTCCGTACTCCTGGAGGTGTGCACGGTGGCCAGGCGCCGGTAGAGGCTCTTCTGCCGCGGGTCGGGGTGGAAGCCGCTCTTGGTGAAGTAGACGTGGACGTAGATGGAGCCGTTCCGCTGCACGCTCTGGGCAAATCCGGGGGGGAAAAAAACATGGAAAAGGTCGGGAAAATCGTGGGGAAAACACCGAGAAACACCGGGGAAAATGTCCTAAAAAAAACTTGGAAAAGTTGGGAAAATACCGGGGAAAGCCCTGGAAAAAACCCAGAAAAACCTTGGGGAAAATCTCAGAAAAACCCTGGAATAACCCTGAAAAAACCTTGGGGAAAACCTTGGGGAAAACCTCAGAAAAACCCTGGAATAACCCCAGAAAAACCTTGGGGAAAACCTTAGAGAAAACTCTGGGAAAACTCTGGGAAAACCCTGGAAAAACCCTGGAAACCCCCTGGGAAAATACCTGGAAAGGGCCTGGAAAACCCCTGGAAAAACCCCGGAAAAACCTTGGGAAAAATCTCAGAAAAACCCTGGAATAACCCTGGAAAAACCTCGGGGAAAACCCTGGAAAAACACCTGCAAAAACACCTGCAAAAACCCTGGAAAAACCTTGGGAAAATACCTGGAAAAACCCTGGAAAAACACTTGGAAAAATCCTGGAAAGCCGCAGAAAAACCTTGGGGAAAACCTTGGGGAAAACCCTGGAAAAACCCCGGGAAAACCTTGGGAAAAACCTCAGAAAAACTCTGGAATAACCCTGGAAAAACCTCGGGGAAAACCCTGGGAAAATACCTGGAAAGGACCTGGAAAATACCTGGAAAAACCCTGGAAAAACACCTGGAAAAACCCCAGAAAAACCTTGGGGAAAACCCTGGAAAAAACCCAGAAAAACCTTGGGACAAACCTCAGAAAAACCCTGGAATAACCCTGGAAAAACCTTGGGGAAAACCTTGGGGAAAACCCTGGAAAAACACCTGGAAAAACCTTGGGAAAAACCCTGGAATAACCTGGAAAAACCGTGGGAAAAACCCTGGAATAACCTGGAAAAACCTTGGGAAAAACCTCAGAAAAACCCTGGAATAACCCCAGAAAAACCTTTGGGAAAACCTTGGGGAAAACCCTGGAAAAACACCTGGGAAAACCCCAGGAAAACCTTGGGAAAAACCTCAGAAAAACCCTGGAATAATCCTGGAAAAACCTTGGGGAAAACCCTGGAAAAACACCTGGGAAAACCCCAGGAAAACCTTGGGAAAAACCTCAGAAAAACCCTGGAATAACCCTGGAAAAACCCTGGGAAAACCTTGGGAAAAACCTCAGAAAAACCCTGGAATAATCCCGGAAAAACCTTGGGAACAATCCCAGGAAAAAACACCTGGAAAAATCCTGGGAAAAAACTCCTGATAAAGCTCTAGAAAAGTATTGGAAAAACCCCAGAAAAAAAAGCATGGAAAAGCCCCAAAAAAACCTTGGGAAAACCTCTGGAAAACCTGGGGAAAAACCCTGGAAAAACTCCAGGAAAAACCTTGGAAAAACCCTGGGAAAAAAAAGGATTAAAAGGGACCCAAATGGGCAAAAATTCCCAGTGGGAAGGGAGGGGGAGGAAAGGGCAGGGTCCAAAATTCCAAATTTCCACCTGGAATTCCTTCTCCAGGTCCCAAATCCCTCGGGAAAATCCCAGAATTCCTGAAATCCCACCTGGGATCCGCTTTTCCAGGTCCCAAATCCCCGTTCCCAGAGCCCAGAATTCCCAAACCCCCCCGGAATTCCGGGAATTCCCACCTGGGATCCCCTTTTCCCATCCCTAAATACCCTTTTCCCAGTCCCAAATCCCCGTTCCCAGAGCCCAGAATTCCCAAACCCCCCCGGAATTCCGGGAATTCCCACCTGGGAGATGTCCACCTCCCCGAAGTGCTCGTAGCAGCCGTGAGAATTCCCTTTTCCTGACCCCAAATTCCCTTCTCCCAATCCCAAATCCCCATTCCCAGATCCCAAATCCTTCAGGAAAATCCCAGAATTCCTGAAATCCCACCTGGGATCCGCTTTTCCAGGTCCCAAATCCCCGTTCCCAGAGCCCAGAATTCCCAAACCCCCCCGGAATTCCGGGAATTCCCACCTGGGATCCCCTTTTCCCATCCCTAAATACCCTTTTCCCAGTCCCAAATCCCCGTTCCCAGAGCCCAGAATTCCCAAACCCCCCCGGAATTCCGGGAATTCCCACCTGGGAGATGTCCACCTCCCCGAAGTGCTCGTAGCAGCCGTCGGAGTTCTCGCCGCTGGTCCAGTCGCCGTAAACCAAATCCCGTTTTTCCCAGAAAAGGGCGGAGCTGACGTTGAAATCCGTAAAGTGCTCGTGCTCCGAGATGTAAACGTAGAGATCCTGCGGGAATCGGCCCAAAAATCCGGGGAATTCAGCCCAAAAATCCGGCCCAAAAATCCCGGGAGTTCAGCCCAAAAGTCCCGGGAGTTCAGCCCAAAAATCCATCCCAAAAATCCTGGGAGTTCAGCCCAAAAATCCCGGGAGTTCAGCCCAAAAATCCATCCCAAAAATCCTGGGAGTTCAGCCCAAAAATCCCGGGAGTTCAGCCCAAAAATCCCGGGAGTTGAGCCCAAAAATTCTGGGAATTCAGCCCAAAAATCCCTAGGAATTCAGCCAAAAAATCCTGGGAGTTCAGCCCAAAAATCCCGAGAATTCAACCCAAAAATCCATCCCAAAATTCCCTAGGAATTCAGCCCAAAAATTCTGGGAATTCAGTCCAAAATTCCCTAGGAATTCAGCCCAAAAATCCCGGGAATTCAGCCCAAAATCCCGAGAATTCAGCCCAAAAATCCGGGAATTCAGCCCAAAAATCCCCGGGAGTTCAGCCCAAAAATCCCGGGAGTTCAGCCCAAAAATTCTGGAAATTCAGTCCAAAAATCCGGGAGTTCAGCCCAAAAATCCTGGGAGTTCAGCCCAAAAATCCCTGGGAACTGATCCCAAAAATTCTGGGAATTCAGCCCAAAAATCCTGGGAATTGAGCCCAAAAATCCCTAGGAATTCAGCCCAAAAATTCATCCCAAAAATCCTGGGAATTCATCACAGAAATTCCAGGAATTGATCCCAAAAATCCTGGGAATTCAGCCCAAAAATCCTGGGAATGGTTCCCAGGATCACCAGGATCCCAGATTTGGGATCTGACCCCAGAATCCTCCCAGATTTGGGATCTGACCCCAGATTCCCCCCAGATTTGGGATCTGACCCCAGAATCCCTCCCAGATTTGGGATCTGATCCCAGAATCCCTCCCAGATTTGGGATCTGATCCCAGATTCCCCCCAAATCCCAGCTCAGATCCCAGAATTCTCCCGGATCTGGGATCTGCCCCCAGAATTCCCCCAAAATCTGGGATCTGAGCCCAGAATCTCCCCCAGGTTTGGGATCTGGCCCTGAAATCCCCCCCAGATCCAATCCCAGATTTCCCACCAATCCTGGATCTGATCCCAGATCCCAGATTTGATCCCAAATCCCAAATCCCATCTCTGACCATCAGGGTGTCCTTGGGGAAGAGGTTCCTGCTGGGGCTGCGGGGCTGATCCCGGCTCTGATCCCAGCTCTGATCCCGGCTCTGATCCCAGCCCCAGGCTCTGATCCCAGATCCGATCCCAATCCCAATCCCAATCCCAATCCCAATCCCAATCCCAATCCCAATCCCAATCCCAATCCCAATCCCAATCCCAAATCCCAACCCCAATCCCAATCCCAATCCCGTCCGACCATCAGGGTGTCCTTGGGGAAGAGGTTCCTGCTGGGGCTGCGGGGCTGATCCCGGC
>NW_024506233.1:4992-5088 GCF_017590055.1 Onychostruthus taczanowskii | reverse complement strand
CCAATCCCAATCCCAATCCCAGACCCCAAATCCCAATCCCAATCCCAATCCCAATCCCGATCCCAATCCCAATCCCAATCCCAATCCCAATCCCAA
>NW_024506233.1:1741-4756 GCF_017590055.1 Onychostruthus taczanowskii | reverse complement strand
AATCCCAATCCCAATCCCAATCCCAATCCCGTTCCCGGCTGACCATCAGGGTGTCCTTGGGGCAGAGGTTCCTGCTGGGGCTGCGGGGCTGATCCCGGCCCTGATCCCGGCTCTGATCCCAGCCCTGATTCCGGCTCTGATCCCAATCCCAAATCCCAATCCCAATCCCAATCCCGATCCCAATCCCAATCCCAATCCCAATCCCAATCCCGTTCCCGTCCGACCATCAGGGTGTCCTTGGGGAAGAGGTTCCTGCTGGGGCTGCGGGGCTGATCCCGGCTCTGATCCTGGCTCTGATCCCAGCTCTAATCCCGGCTCTGATCCCAAATCCCAATCCCAATCCCAATCCCAATCCCAATCCCAATCCCAATCCCAATCCCAATCCCAATCCCAATCCCAATCCCAATCCCAATCCCAATCCCAATCCCAATCCCAATCCCAATCCCAATCCCAATCCCAATCCCAATCCCAATCCCAATCCCAATCCCAATCCCGTCCGACCATCAGGGTGTCCTTGGGGAAGAGGTTCCTGCTGGGGCTGCGGGCGCTGCCGCCGCTCGCGCTGGGCTCCTGCGGCGCCGGCGCTCTCCGGAACCAGCTGGAGATGGCCCAGATGATGAAAATCCTGCGGGAAAATCCGGAACAATCCTCGGGAATTCCGCCCCCGCCGCCGCCCTGCCCCAGAAATCCCCACTTTCCTGAATTTTTTGGGAGGCTGTTGCTCCCCAAAAATCCTTTTTTCCTTCCTGCGGATTATTTTCTTCCAAAATTTTGTTTCCCGTGGATTCGTCTCTTCCCAAAAATTCTCTTTCCTGTGGATCCCCTTCCCAAAATTTCCCTTTTTCCAAGGATTTTCCTTCCCAGGGATTCTCCCTTCCCAAAAATTTTCTTTTTCCACGGATCTCTCTCCCAAAAATCCCCCAAAATTTCCACGGATTCTGCCCCAAAAATCCCCCTTTCCGTGGATCCCCTTCCCAAAATTTGTCTTTTTTCCAAGAATTTTCCTTCCCGGGGATTCTCCCTTCCCAAAAATCTTTTTTTCCGTGAATTCTACTTCCCAAAAATCCCGCCTTTCCAAGGATTCTCCCCAAAATTTCCCGTTTTCCCCCCAAAATTTCCCGTTTTCCCCCCAAAAATCCCCATTCCCAGGGGTTTTTCCTTCCCAAAAATCCTCTTTTCCATGGATTCTCCCCCAAAAATTCCCATTTTCCCCCCAAAAATTCCCGTTTTCCCCCCAAAAATCCCCATTCCCAAGGGTTTTTTTTCCCTAAAAATCCTCTTTTCTGTGAATCCTTCTCCCAAAATTTTCCTTTTTTCCATGAATTTTCCTTCCCGAGGATTCTCCCTTCCCAAAAATTCTCTTTCCTGTGGATCCCCTTCCCAAAATTTTCCTTTTTTCCAAGAATTTTCCTTCCTGGGGATTCTCCCTTCCCAAAAATCTTTTTTTCCGTGAATTCTACTTCCCAAAAATCCCGCCTTTCCAAGGATTCCCCCCAAAAATTCCCGTTTTCCCCCCAAAAATCCCCATTCCCAGGGTTTTTTTCCTTCCCAAAAATCCTCTTTTCTGCGGATTCTCCCCCAAAATTCCCGTTTTCCCCCCAAATCCCGGTTCCCGGGGATTCTCCCTTCCCAAAAATCTTTTTTTCCGTGAATTCTACTTCCCAAAAATCCCGCCTTTCCAAGGATTCCCCCCAAAAATTCCCGTTTTCCCCCCAAATCAGCGTTCCCGGGGATTCTCCCTTCCCAAAATTCCCCCTTTTTCCATGGTTTCCCTTCCCGAAATTCCCCTTTTTCCCGGGATTCTCCCCCAAAAAATTCCCCCTTTTCCCAAAAATCCCCAATCCCAGGACCCCCCCCCCCTTAACCCCTTCGGTGCCGAATTCCTTTAGCCCTTGGAACCCTTTAACCCCTTCAGCGCCAGCCTGAACCTCAACAGGGCCCCTTTAATATTTTAACCCTTTCCCTCCCAAATCCCACCTGAACAGGACCCCTTTAACCCTTTCAATCCCAACCCCTTTAACCCTTTAACCCCTTCAGTGCCAGCCTGAACCTCAACAGGGCCCTTTTAACCCCTTCAGTGCCAATCCCATTAACCCTCTCAGTGCCAAATCCCACCTGAACAGGACCCCTTTAACCCCTTCAGTGCCAACCCTTTAACCCCTTCCCTCCCAACCCCCTTAACCCCTTCAGCGCCGCTCTCACCTGAACAGGGCCCCTTTAACCCCTTCAATGCCAGCCTGAACATCAACAGAGCCCCTTAACCCCTTCAGTGCCAAATACCTTTAGCCCTTTTAACCCCTTCAGTGCCAACCTCTTTAACCCCTTCAGTGCCGTTATCACCTAAACAGGACCCCCTTAACCCCTTCGGTGCCGAATCCCTTTAGCCCCTTTAACCCTTTAACCCCTTCAGTGCCAGCCTGAACCTGAACAGGACCCCCTTAACCCCTTCAATCCCAAATCCCACCTAAACAGGACCCCCTTAACCCCTTCGGTGCCGAATGCCTTTAGCCCCTTTAACCCTTTAACCCCTTCAGTGCCAGCCTGAACCTCAACAGGGCCCCTTTAACCCCTTCAGTCCCAACCCTTTTAACCCCTTCAGCGCCAACCCCTTTAACCCCTTCCCTCCTGGCTCTCACCTGAACAGGACCCCTTTAACCCCTTCAATCCCGGTCCCTTTACCCCTTTAACCCCTTCAGTGCCGCTCTCACCTGAACAGGGCCCCTTTAACCCCTTCAGTACCAACCCCCTTAACCCCTTTGGTGCCAAATCCCTTTAGCCCTTTGAACCCTTTAACCCCTTCAGTGCCAGCCTGAACCTGAACAGGGCTCCTTTAACCCCTTCAGTCCCAACCCTTTTAACCCCTTCAGCGCCAACCCCTTTAACCCCTTCCCTCCTGGCTCTCACCTGAACAGGACTCCTTTAACCCCTTCAATCCCAAATCCCACCTAAACAGGACCCCCTTAACCCCTTCGGTGCCGAATCCCTTTAGCCCCTTTAACCCTTTAACCCCTTCAG
>NW_024506233.1:0-1321 GCF_017590055.1 Onychostruthus taczanowskii | reverse complement strand
CATCCCGGTACCGGCCCCGGCAGCGCCGTTACTGCTGGGCACCTGAGAACCGGGACAGTCAGTGACACCGGTACCGGTACTGACCCGGTACCGACCCAAACCCGACCCCCATCTCATCCCGGTACCGGCCCCGGCAGCGCCGTTACTGCTGGGCACCTGAGAACCGGGACCAGAACCGGGACAGTGACACCGGCCGGTACCGGTACTGACCCGGTACCGACCCAAACCCGACCCCCATCTCATCCCGGTACCGGCCCCGGCAGCGCCGTTACTGCTGGGCACCTGAGAACCGGGACAGTCAGTGACACCGGTACCGGTACTGACCCGGTACCGACCCAAACCCGACCCCCATCTCATCCCGGTACCGGCCCCGGCAGCGCCGTTACTGCTGGACACCTGAGAACCGGGACAGTCAGTGACACCAACACCGACCCGGTACCGGCCCCGTACCGATCCCTTCCCGGGCACTGACACCGGTCCAATACCGACCCGGTACCGATCCCGACCCCTTCCCGGTACCGGCAGTGCCGTTACTGCTGGGCCCCTGCGGCACCGGGACCGGGACCGGCTCCTTACAGCTGGACACCTGAGAACCGGGACCAGAACCGGGACAGTAACACCGGAACCGGGACAGTGACACCGGTACCGACCCAAACCCGACCCCATCCCATCCCGGTACCGGCCCCGGCAGCGCCGTTACTGCTGGACACCTGCGGGACCGGGACCCGCAGTGACACCAACACCGACCCGGTACCGATCCCGACCCCTTCCCGGTACCGGCAGTGCCGTTACTGCTGGGCCCCTGCGGCACCGGCTCCTTCCCGGCTACCGACACCGGCCTGTCCCTGTCCCCATCCATTCCCGGGCACCGACACCGGCCCGGTACCGGCCCCATCCCGATCCATTCCCGGTGCCACACCGGCCCGGTACCGGCCCCATCCCGATCCATTCCCGGTACCACACCGGCCCGGTACCGGCTCCATCCCGATCCATTCCCAGGCACTGACACCGGCCCGGTACCGGCCCCATCCCCATCCCCATCCCTTCCCGGTACCACACCGGTCACCAGTCCCGGCCTGCGGCACCTTCCCAGCCCCGCTCCCGGTTCCGTTCCCGCTCCCGGTTCCGTTCCCTCTCCCGGGGCCGTTCCCGCTCCCGGTTCCGTTCCCGCTCCTGGGGCCGTTCCCAGTCCCGTTTCTCCGTCCTTGATCCCCGGTCCCGGTCCCTTTCCCCATTCCCGTCCCTGCTCCCGGTCCCGGTCCCCGACTTTGACCCCGGACCTTGCCCCATTCCCGGTGCCCGTTCCTGTCCCCGTCCCTGC
>NW_024506232.1:0-297 GCF_017590055.1 Onychostruthus taczanowskii | reverse complement strand
CCCCCCCGGGGTCCCCTCCTTCCCCCCGAGTGACAGGGTTGTTCCTCCCTCCCCAGCCATCCTGATCGCGCACCTGAAGCTGTCGCACGTGGAGCTGCGGCAGATCCTGATGACGATGGAGACGGATCGCCTGGAGCCGTCCCACATCAAGCAGCTCCTGCTCTACGCCCCGGACGGGGAGGAGGTGCAGCGCTTCCAGAGCTACAAGGAGAGCCCCGGCAAGCTGAGCGAGCCCGACCAGTTCGTGCTGCAGGTACCGGGCAGGGCTGGGCTCTGGGGCTGTGTGCCTGTCCTGCC
>NW_024506231.1:0-297 GCF_017590055.1 Onychostruthus taczanowskii | reverse complement strand
CGCAGGGGGCCGGCAGGGGCTGGAAGGAGATCGGCGCTGGCAGAGCGGGGCTCGGCAGGAGCTCGGCTGTGCCGGGCACGGCCTGGGAGGGCTCCGGCCGAGTCCTGCCGGGGCTGCCGAGCGACTGCCAGAGGCTTTGGGGGTGCTGGGGGCGCTGGGGGGCGACTGGGAGGGGGCTGCGGGATGCCGAGAGGGAGCCGAGGGGCTTCGGTGGCTGCCGGGGAGCCCAGAAAGGGATCGGGGGGAGGTTTCCGGGGGCGGCGGGAGGGGCTCGGGGTGTCGGTGCTGGGTTTTGGG
>NW_024506230.1:0-297 GCF_017590055.1 Onychostruthus taczanowskii | reverse complement strand
GGGGTGGGGGGGCTCGGGGGGGTAAGATCGGCGGCACCTCGAGGCGTGGGGCTCTCTGTGGCGGTGCGGGGTCCCGGTGCCCCCGGAGCCGCCCCCCCCCGGTGCCCCCCCGGCTGCCGGGATTGGCGGGGCCGCCGAGGCGCCGCCCGGCCCCGCAAGTCTCCAACTTTCTTCCCGCCGCCCCTCACCGCCGCCGCCGCCGTTTCTCCCGGAGCCCCGCGATGCTCCGCCGCCGCCTGCCCCTGCTCGGGCCCGGGCTGCTGCTGCTGCAGGTACCGGGAATTCGGGACCCCCGGG
>NW_024506229.1:0-297 GCF_017590055.1 Onychostruthus taczanowskii | reverse complement strand
CTCTGTTCTAGGTCAGCCTTCACCAGGGACCATTTCTGCTCAGCCCAGACCAACACCGAACTGCAAACCTGTACTTTAGGGATTTTCTAATCCAGCAGCTCCCTAACAGCCCATCCCCTGCAGGGATTTCACCAGGCAGAGCACTGACCCGTGCTTCAGAGCTGCTTTCAAGCCCCTCCAGCACCACCTCACTCACCCCAAGCAGCTCCACACCACAGCAACCCAAACCCCATTTGCAGCCTGAACCCGAGGCAGGCTCTGCCGAAACCCCACAAAGCTTTTCCCAACAAACCACGG
>NW_024506228.1:0-297 GCF_017590055.1 Onychostruthus taczanowskii | reverse complement strand
TCCTTCTGGGGAGGGGTCCTGGGGTTCCTTCTGGGGAGGGCTCCTGGATCTTGTGGGGGCTTTTTTTTGGGGAGGGGTCCTGGGGTTTGTTTTTTTTTTCCAGGGGAGGGGTCCCGGGGGCTGTTCCCGGCCGTGAGGAGGGGGTCTCACCCCCGGGACCCCCCAGGGCCGCCATGGGGCTGTGCCGCTGCCCCAAGCGCCGCGTGACCACGCTCTTCTGCTTCGAGCACCGCGTCAACGTCTGCGAGAGCTGCCTGGTCAGCGCCCACGACAAGGTGGGCCGGGGGCTCCTGGGGG
>NW_024506227.1:0-297 GCF_017590055.1 Onychostruthus taczanowskii | reverse complement strand
AAAAAAAAAAAGCAAAAAGAGAGGGCGAGAGCCCTACGGAGGACACTGATCCGACCCAAGGTGCAGCGGACAGAAGAATGGTGCAATATAACCACATGGGAAATAATAAAAAGTTCATGTTCACGGTTAGCAGTCCACATGACCGGCTCTGGCCAATCCCAGAACCCAGGCACTCATAAAGTTCTATCACAAAGTTGTAAATTTTCATAAAACAACAAGGAATTTATTGCATTTCTTCATGACCGGTTTAACAGCAGTCTTTTTCTTAGCCGCCATCTTTTTTTTTTTTTTTTTTTT
>NW_024506226.1:0-297 GCF_017590055.1 Onychostruthus taczanowskii | reverse complement strand
GGGAGGTTCTTGGGTCTTGGTGTCCACTGTGGTCTTGTGGGAATGTCCCAACATCCCAGAGGAACAGGATGATGGTGGGTGCAATTGGGATCTTCTGGAAGATGATGGGGTGGGACTGGGAGGTGATGGACCATGACATGGAATTTGTCCCGGTCTCACCACCCGTTCCTTCTTGGGGCATCCCAGAAGAAGAGGACAGTGTTGGGTGGGGCTGGGGCCTGAAGGACCATCCCTGGAAGTTCCCCTGGTCCCACCACCGTGTTCTTCCCGGGACATCCCAGAAGAAGCCAGCGCTGG
>NW_024506225.1:0-297 GCF_017590055.1 Onychostruthus taczanowskii | reverse complement strand
TCCTTCCTTCCTTCCTTCCTTCTCCATCCCTTTTCCTTCTTCCTTTTCCTTAATTTTCCTTCCTTTTCCTCTCCCTTTCCTTCCTCCCTCCCCTCCCTTTTCCTCCTCCCTCCCCCTTCCTTCTTGTTCCTTCCTTCCTCCTTACCTTTTCCTCCCTTTTCCTTCTTCCTTTTCCTTAATTTTCCTTCCTTTTCCTCTCCCTTTCCTTCCTCCCTCCCCTCCCTTTTCCTCCTCCCTCCCCCTTCCTTCTTGTTCCTTCCTTCCTCCTTACCTTTTCCTCCCTTTTCCTTCTTCCTT
>NW_024506224.1:0-297 GCF_017590055.1 Onychostruthus taczanowskii | reverse complement strand
ATTGATGTAGTTTTTACACATATACACCAGTATTATATACCAGTGTATAATAGTAGCAGTATATATAATTGGTGTGGTTTTTAATAGTGTGTATATATATACACACACACGTGCATATAACCTATAATATATTACAGTATATATAAAAATATTAGATATAATAATATATAATATACATAATAATATAATACAATAAATATATTAAATATCATAAAATATGGGATAATATAGTATAGTATTGCAATATGTATTATGATAACTATAATACTGTGGAAATGATATATTATATATATAATA
>NW_024506223.1:0-298 GCF_017590055.1 Onychostruthus taczanowskii | reverse complement strand
ACTTCTCATCTGCTATCACTCTGCAGAACAGCCCATGACATGCTACCTCTGACTACAGAAGTAGAAGGCAAATCAGGAATGAGTGGGCAGTATTTTTCAGAAAAAAATAAGAACAATGTAATGATCAGTCTTAAAGCAACCATGGGAAGGTACTTTTTCCCCAGCACATTAAAAAAATCATTGAGCTATTTGCCACAAGATATTTATTAAAAGGGCCAAAGGTATAAATGAGTTTAAAAGGCATAAGGTTAATTGGTGGAGAGAAGAATCACTAGTGGTTGTTCATGAGGGGAGGGGA
>NW_024506222.1:0-5989 GCF_017590055.1 Onychostruthus taczanowskii | reverse complement strand
AAAAAATCTCAAAAAATGGGGGAAAAATCCCGGAAAATGGGGGAAAAAAATCCCCCCAAAAATGGGGGGAAAAATTAAAAATTATAAATAAGGGGGGGGGAAATCCCCAAAAAAATGGGGGCAAAATAAAAAATAAGGGCGAAAAAATCCCCCAAAATGGGGGGGAAAATTAAAAATCAATGGGGAAAAAAATCCCAAAAAAATGGGGGAAAATATAAAAAATAATAGGGAAAAATAATCCCAAAGAATGGGGGAAAAAAAATCAAAAATAAGGGGGAAAAATCCCAAGAAATGGGGGAAAATAAATAAAAATTAAGGGGAAAATGTCCCAAAAAATGAGGAAAAAAAAAAAAACAAAAACAAGGGGGAAAAAATCCCCAAAAATGGGGGGGAAAAAAAAAAAAGGGGGAAAAATCCCCCAAAATGGGGGAAAAAAATAAAAAATAAGGGGGAAAAATCCCAAGAAATGGGGGAAAATAAATAAAAAATAAGGGGGAAAAATCCCAAGAAATGGGGGAAAATAAATAAAGAATGAGGGGGAAAAAATCCCCAAAAATGGGGGAGAAAAAAGAGAAACAAGGGAGAAAAAAAAAAAGGCAAGATTGGTAGGATCAAGAAGCCTTTTTGACAAAAATAAAAGAAAAACAAGGGAGAAAAAAAATATCAAAAAATGGGGGAAAAAAATAAAAAATAAGGGGGAAAAACTCCCCAAAAAATGGGGGGAAAATAAATAAAGAATGAGGGGGAAAAAATCCCCAAAAAATAGGGGGAAAAAAAAAAGGGGGAAAAATCCCCCAAAATGGGGGAAAAAAATCCCAAAAAATGGGGGAAAAAAAAAAATAAGGGGGAAAAATCCCAAAAAATGGGAGAAAAATAAAAACAAGAGGGGAAAAATCCCAAAAAATGGCGGGAAAAATAAAAAATGAGGGGGAAAAAAATCCCAAAAAAATAGGGGAAAAAATAAAAAATAAGGGGGAAAAATCCCCCAAAATGGGGGAAAAAAATCCCAAAAAATGGGGGAAAAAAAATAAAGGGGGAAAAATCCCAAAAAATGGGGGAAGAAATAAAAAATAAGGGGGAAAAAAAATCCCCCAAAAAATGGGGGGAAAAAAATAAAAATATAAATAAGGGGGGAAAATCCCCAAAAATGGGGGAAAAAAAGAAAAACAAGGGGGAAAAATGGGGGGAAAAATAAAAAATAAGGGGGAAAAAATCCCAAAAAAGAAGGGGGAAAAAAAATCCCAAAAAATGGGGGAAAATCCAAAAAATGGGAAAAAATTCCCAAAAATGGGGGAAAAATAAAAAATAAGGGATAAAAAATCTCAAAAAATGGGGGAAAAAATAAAAAATAAGGGGTAAAAAATCTCAAAAAATGGGGGGGGGGGGGGGGGGGAAAAAAAACCCAAATGGGGGAAAATCCAAAAAATGGGAAAAAATTCCCAAAAATGGGGGAAAAATAAAAAATAAGGGATAAAAAATCTCAAAAAATGGGGGAAAAAATAAAAAATAAGGGGTAAAAAATCTCAAAAAATGGGGGAAAAAAAGAAAAACAAGGGGGAAAAATGGGGGAAAAAATAAAAAATAAGGGGGAAAAAATCCCAAAAAATGGGGCAAAATCCAAAAAATGGGGAAAAAAAAGAAAAACAAGGGGGAAAAATGGGGGGAAAAAAATAAAAATATAAATAAGGGGGGAAAATCCCCAAAAAATGGGGAAAAAAAAGAAAAACAAGGGGGAAAAATCCCGAAAAATGGGGGGAAAAATAAAAAATAAGGGGGAAAAAATCCCAAAAAATGGGGCAAAATCCAAAAAATGGGGAAAAAATTCCCAAAAATGGGGGAAAAATAAAAAATAAGGGATAAAAAATCTCAAAAAATGGGGGAAAAAATAAGGGGAAAAAAATCCAAAAAATGGGGGGGGGGCGGGGAGGGAAAAAAGTCCCAAGAAAGGGCAAAAAGCGCCCAAAAAGCGAGAGAAAATAAACCCAAAAAAGGAGGGGGAAGGCCCAAAAATGGGGGGAAATCCTAAAAAAATGGGGGGAAACAAAAATAAAAGTAACCCCAGAAAACAAAGTAAAAAAAAAAAAAAAAACACCAAAAAAACCCCAAACAAAACAAAAACAAAAGGAAAAACCCGGAAAAAAAATCAAAACGAAAACCAAAATAAAACCGAAAACAAGGGGGGGAGGGAGAGCAAAAAATGAGGGGAAAACAGCCAAAAATGGAGGAAAAAACCCCAAAAATGGGGAAAAAACATCCCCGATCCAGCTGTTCCCCCATTCCAGCTGTTCCTCCACCCATTCCAGCTGTGAACGCCCCCAATTCCGGGGCTCGAGACCCCCAAATCCAGCTGTTTCCCCCCAATTCCAGCTGTTCCCCCGATCCAGCTGTTCCCCTCCCCCCTTCCAGCTGTTCCGCCCATTCCGGACTCCTCCTGGACCCATTCCAGCTGTTCCTCCCCCGATCCATGTCCCCCCAATGTCCCCCCAGTGTCCCCAGTGTCCCCCATTCCAGCTGTTCTGCCCGTTCTGGACTCCACCTGGCACCATTCCAGGAGTTCCCACCCCCAATTCCAGCTGTGAACCCCCAATTCCGGGAGTTCCCCCATTCCAGCTGTTCCCCCGTTCCAGCTCTTCCCCCAAATCCAGCAGTTCTCCCCATTCCAGCTGTTCCCCCTTTCTTGATCCAGCTGTTCCCCCCAATCCCAGGCTCAGGACCCCCAATTCCAGCTGTTCCCCATCCTTCCAGCTGTTCCCCCGTTCCAGCCGTTCCGCGATCATTCCAGCTGTCCCCCCGTTCCAGCTGTTTCCCAGCTGTTTCCCAGCTGTTTCCCAGCTGTTCCCTCGTTCCAGCTGTCCCCCACCCCCGTTCCAGCTGTCCCCCCTTTCCTGATCCAGCTGTTCCCCCCAATCCCGGGCGTCAAGACCCCCAATTCCAGCTGTCCCCCCGTTCCAGCTGTTTCCCCCACTGTTCCCCAGCTGTTCCCCCGTTCCAGCTGTTTCCCAGCTGTTCCCCAGCTGTTTCTCCTCATTCCAGCTGTTCCCCAGCTGTTCCCCCCCTTCCAGCTGTTCCCCCCTCATTCCAGCTGTTCCCCAGCTGTTCCCCAGCTGTTTCCCCTCAAAACAGCCCCGGGATGGGACCCCCGACCCAAAAAGGGAAACAGCCCCGGGATGGGACCCCCGACCCAAAAAGGGATCCCGGGAAAGGGAATCGCCCCCGGGATGGGACCCCCGACCCAAAAAAGGAAACGCCCCTGGGAATGGGAAGCGCCACCGGGATGAGACCCCCGTCCCAAAAAAGGGGAGCCCCCCACCTAAAATGGGACCCCCACCCGAAATGGGAACCCCACCCAAAAAAGGGGAGGCCCTCCGGGAATGGGAACCCGCCCCGGGGTGGGACCCCCGACCCAAAAAGGGAAACGCCCCCCGGGACAGGGAAACGCCCCCGGAGTGGGACCCCCGACCCAAAAAAGGGAACTGCAGAATGGGACCCCTCCCCAAAAAGGGAAACAGCCCCGGGGTGCGACCCCCGACCCAAAAAGGGATCCCGGGAAAGGGAAACGCCCCCGGGGTGGGACCCCCGACCCAAAAAGGGACCCTCGACCCAAAAAAAGGACCCCAAACCCCCTAAAGGAGGGTCCGGTCAGAGCCCCCCGGCCACTTTTGGGGTCATTTTGGGGTCACTTTGGGGTCACTTTGGGGTCACTTTTGGGGTCATTTTGGGGTCACTTTGGGGTCACTTTTGGGTCACTTTGGGGTCACTTTTGGGGTCACTTTTGGGGTCATTTTGGGGTCACTTTGGAGTCACTTTTGGGGTCATTTTGGGGTCACTTTTGGGGTCATTTTGGGGTCACTTTTGGGTCACTTTTGGGGTCATTTTGGGATCACTTTGGGGTCATTTTGGGGTCACTTTTGGGTCACTTTGGGGTCATTTGGGGGTCACTTTGGGGTCATTTTGGAGTCACTTTTGGGGTCACTTTTGGGGTCATTTTGGGGTCACTTTGGGGTTTCAGGAGGATCCGTCCAGAGCAGCTCCAGGGAACCCCAAAATCGCCACGAGGAGCCCCAAAATCACTCCAGGGAGCCCCAAAATCGCTTCGGGGCACCCCAAAATCGCCACGAGGAACCCCAAAATCACTCCAGGGAGCCCCAAAATCATCGTGGGGAGCACCAAGAGCCCCAAAATCCTCGTGAGGAACTCCAAAATCCTCGTGAGGAACCCCAAAATCCTCGTGAGGAACCCCAAAATCCCTCTGGAGAGCCCCAAGACCACCACGGGGCACCCCAAAACTGCCGTGAAGAGCCCCAAAATCATCGTGGAGGGCCCCAAAATCACCATGAGGAGCCCCAAAACCGCCTCGAAGACCCCCAAAATTGCTCCAGGGATCCCCAAGATCACCATGAGGAGCCCCAAAATCGTTTTGGAGACCCCCAAAATCGCTCCGGGGATCCCCAAAATCTCTCCAAGGATCCCCAAAATCGCTCCGGGGATCCCCAGAATCCCTCCAGGGAGCCCCAAAATCGCTCAAAATCGTTTTGGAGACCCCCAAAATCGCTCCGGGGATCCCCAAAATCGCTCGGGGGAGCCCCAAAATCGCTCCGGGGAGCCCCAAAATCGCTGTGGGGAGCCCCAGAATCGCTCCAAGGATCCCCAAAATCACCCCGGGGATCCCCAAAATCGTTTTGGACAGCCCCAAAATCGCTGTGGGGAGCCCCAAAATCGCTTCAGGGATCCCCAAAATCACTCCGGGGAGCCCCAAAATCGCCCCGGGGACCCCCAGAATCGGTGCCCGGACCCCGCCGAGGAAGAAGCAGAGGCCGGGGCCGGGGGGGGCTCCCCAATTTTGGGGGGTCCCGGGAGACCCCCCGGGCCGGGGGCGTACCTGCAGAGCCTGGAGAGCAGCAGCCGGCGCTGGCTGCTGGCAGCCAAGGGGACAGGGGACACCGCGGCCACCAGGGCCACCAGGGGGGCCACCAGCGGGGACAGCGGGGACAAGGACCGAGGGGACATTTGGTACAACCCCATCCCCGAGGATGAGGACGATGGCGATGAAGGCACCGGAGGGGAGGTGACACCGCCCCAAGGGTTGGGGACAGCGGAGGGACGCGCCCCGCAGGAGGAGGAGGAGGAGGAGGAGGAGGAGGAGGAAGGGGACGGGCGGGGACGGGCCGGCGGTGAGTGGGGACAGTGGCATGATGGTGTCACCTCCCCGGTGACATCGCCAGCCGGGGGGGCGGGGGGATGGGTGTGTCCTCATTGTCCCCTCAGCCCCAATGTCCCCTGTCCCTGTCTTCAGTGTCCCCATTGTCACCAGTGTCCCCAATGTCCCCAGATTACCACGGATCCTGTCCCCGTCCCCTGAACCCCAAAGTTCCTGTCCCCAATGTCCCCGTCGCCGTCTTCAGTGTCCCCAATGTCCCCAGTGTCCCCTGTCCCTGTCTTCAGTGTCCCCATTGTCCCCAATGTCCCCTGTCCCCAATGTCCCCAGATTCCCACAGATCCTGTCCCCAATGTCCCCAGTGTCCCCTGTCCCTGTCTTCAGTGTCCCCATTGTCCCCAGTGTCCCCTGAACCCCAAAGTTCCTGTCCCCAGTGTCCCCTGTCCCTGTCTTCAGTGTCCCCAGTGTCCCCAGTGTCCCCTGTCCCCAGTGTCCCCAGATTACCACGGATCCTGTCCCCAATGTCCCCTGAACCCCAAAGTTCCTGTCCCCAATGTCCCTGTCGCCGTCTTCAGTGTCCCCAATGTCCCCAGTGTCCCCTGTCCCTGTCTTCAGTGTCCCCATTGTCCCCAGTGTCCCCTGAACCCCAAAGTTCCTGTCCCCAGTGTCCCCTGTCCCTGTCTTCAGTGTCCCCAGTGTCCCCAGTGTCCCCTGTCCCCAGTGTCCCCAGATTCCCACAGATCCTGTCCCCATTGTCCCCAATGTCCCCTGAACCACAAAGTCCCCATCCCCAATGTCCCCTGTCCATCTTCAGTGTCCCCAGTGTCCCCAGTG
>NW_024506221.1:3305984-3518719 GCF_017590055.1 Onychostruthus taczanowskii | reverse complement strand
GATAAAGGCTGTCACCCCACGACAAAATGATATAAAATGGGTTATTTCTATGAAGGAGTTTTGGGTCTTTCTTCTGATGCTTTTTAAATACAAGCCAATGAAAAACATTGAAATCACATTGCAGTGATATAAGTACATTTCTTCAAAGCCTGTTAAAGGTTAATATAATTAATGGTGATAAGACAGTTGTGCTTATTACTTTTCAGTGTTTTTTATAAAAAAACTTTGCTATACAGGAAGTACATTTTTTGATGTCTTCACACATTTGTTGTCTTCCACAGAGAGAAGCAAACTTTTACTTACAGATCAGCCATTGGACCTAACTTCTGACCCAATGAAAATCTTACAAATGTAAGATAGCTTCATTCACCATGTCTATTCAATAATTTATTAGTTCATGTCATAACAATTTTAATTCTGTGAGTATTATGGAGTATTTATGTGACTGTAGGCACTTCTGGGAGACCCACACTAAATTGTTAGTGTTAGTACTCAGTATATACAGCCCACCTCTAGAAATACCTCAAAATTATAAGTAAAAAAAAAAAAAAAAAAAAAAAAAAGGTAGAGGAGACCTGAAGGAAAATACTAGGATATAATGAGAATATGTTTAGTGAAGTTCATGGAACGAATATATTTCATTTTTCAAGACAGTATAACCAGTAAAAGGATTAGCAAAAATCCCCAAAGACCAGCAGAAGTCCTTTTAAAAGAGAAAGAGGAAGTATTTCTAGAGTGTACATACAATAATAAATAAGTTTAGAGAATAAATGCAAGACAGGTGATATTTTTAATTACATATGGGTGTATTATAAGAATGCATTAATGGAAGATGTAATGCAGTAAGATATTGAACTTAGTTGTTGCTGCCCAAGAAGAAAATTCCAGTCTTATAAAGCTTTATATAAAAGTTTAATCTCCACATTCAGTTTGTATATTAAGAGAATAATTTGGTTTTAGTTGTTTTCATAGAATGAAGTCAGTAGAAATGAAAGCAGAAGCAAAGGATTTGAATAAAAATAGAAATTTAATTCACCAACCTCTGCTGTTCTTATACATTTATTTATTCAATCAAAAAAAATTTCACTGCTTCAATATTTCAGAATCTTCTTCATGTGCATTTCACATCTAGAAGCAATTTTACAAATGGTAGTATATTTTGTACTCACGTGGTCATCTTGCCTGTTTTGTGAAAGATGTACTACTGATCATATTTAAGCTGGCATATTTATTCTTACTTTAGAAATCTAGCTCACAGTATTCAACAACATGATGTGGATGTATCATGCTTTATATAAAGCAACACCTAGTGGAAACAAGATTCTGTATATTCAATCTAATAGGTATTTAACCTAAGCATTCCCACTGAGATGCTTTGAACTTCACCTGAACCTTCAGGAAGCCCTGGTGAGGCCATTGTGTCTTCTCTCTATGATCAATTTGCTATGTTAACTCCTTTCTTTAACACCTTGTAATATTAACATCTCTATGAACAAAGGAGCTCACTATTGCAAGAAATCAATAAAATGGTTAATTTAATTGTGATACAAGAAACTGGTACCCATAGATGACTATATTAGAAAGCATAATTATGCTTCAAAGGACTGAATATATACTGAAGTAATAATTTACCTGGGGTAATCATAATTGGAGACAGCTGTCAGATAAATGAAGCTCCATATTCCTGAGCTAAAACCAGTCTGAGAGATTAGAATGAGATTCATGCAGGTCATAATGCTTTCTTTGTTTGATATTCTTGCAGTCTTTTGGCACATTCACTGTTTCCTGCTGTTTCAAGCAGAAAAATAAATTAGATATTTGGATCAGTTCTTGAATGGCAAGTCCAAAATGAAGTCTTTCCTCCTTTAAGATAATGGGAAATTACCTAGAAGTTTAGTGTAGACTTAGCTGAGGCAGACAATTTTGTCTAAATCAGCCCTTCTAGATTCAATGTATTTAAGGTAAGACTAGTATCAATAATAGCTAATTAAGACTTAAATCAGGAATTTCCCCAGTGTTCCATGGATACTGTTTTGAGCACTGAATTCACTGCAGTATAGATAAAGTATAAGTAAATAGTTTCAAAGGCAGTTTCTCTCACAGCATTTCTAATAGAACAGTTGAAGCAGCAAATACTCTGATAAAGGAGGTACTTGAAGATGAGAACAAGCTGGGATGGGTTATGCTTTGAGTTAATGCAACTGAAGGAAAGGTTAATACTGTGATTATTGGTGTTACATTTTCTTACCCCTTATTTTTATTACTTTTATTTCTCTCCTTCCATTTGAGGTCTGGAATTGCCCTATCTTTCTGTCCCTGTCAAAGATGATGGGTTTTTTATGAAATACTTCCAAACATTGTAAAAAGTACTTTAAATAGATTTTTGTTTGCTTGTTTTACCTTTCTTTTCATTGTTGCTGCTCTGAGTCGGATCAGGTAATTCTCTAAAAAAAGAAGCAAGAAAGGAAAGTATTTATTGTGCAGTATCTGCCTTCAAACTCCCTTTTCTAAGTGAACATTAAAACATGCTGATTTGAGGATCAATCGGCATGTCTTTTGGTCTTCTCTGACTCATTCTCTTCAGAATGCTTTGAAAAACAAATTATATATTGATGAAGAAGCCTGTGCAGCCTTGGACTGCAATTAGATGCACTTAATGGAACAGAAAGAGTACCCTGCTGTCATGTTAAAAGACTAAGTACTTCATTTTGGTTTTAAATCTGTTTGAGTCAAAGGATTTCAGCTGCAGATCAGATGCTGTAATTCAGATGAAATGTTATCTACTTTTTCATTCCAAAGGCATTGCAGTTTGCTCTTTGTGAATTATGAACACAGCAAGCTGTGGATTGCTTTTCAGTAACTGGTGTAGTTTTTGGTGCCTCACATGGTTTTATTAAAACATTCTATTTGGCTAATGTATTTGCAACAGTAGTAGGTTTCCTGAGTCTCGACCAAGGAATACTAGTGTTCCACACACAGGAAAAAAGGGCAGAGCAATCAGTAGTAGATGAGAGAAACGACCTGTTCACCCAGCTTGATGATCAGAATACCAGGTCTGACTTGAGACTAAGAGTCTTGGGTGACCTATTTTGGAAAATAAAATTAAAAGTTCTTTTTATTGCCATCTTCTAATTTCTCACCTACTGTGCCTTCAGGGCTTCACCTCTTCTAAACACTTCAGTTCTGCAAGGTGCTGAGCAACCCGGTGCTCTTGCATAATCTGACAGAAAGCCTGATCTCAGTGCCGTGTGTGTGATAGGACTCTCTGGAAGTTAAAACTTTGTTTTTACAAGTAGTAAGTTAGCTTGCTGAGGTCTGAATACTGTGGGAAAGAGCCTAAACAATCATTCATGCCTGATATTGTGATGCTGTCCATCACACTGCCTAATTAGGCTAGTTCTTTCATTGTTTTCAGCTATGTACTGTGAGCTACAATGATTTTCAGGTCTTCTTCAGTGACAGAAAGCATTTGCTTAACCTGGTTGCAACAAGAAGCAGCCCCTTGTAGTGCGATACATTCAGCTCACACTTCAAGGAATCTCTTCATTCCTGATGCCTGAATGCAGTTTTGCAGACCTTCACAGAAAACAGTCAGTTCTAATTTGGCCTATTTACTTCATAAACTAAGAAGTCACAGTGGTTTTATATACATTTGTCTGTATTTCATCTTATGGAAGAGGTTGCCAGAAGTTTCACTTGGTTACATTTTCTTTTCTACATGAGGTGCCAGAAATTGGGCCCAGAAGCTGAGGCTCTCAGTTTCCTAACAGAAGAAACTCTTGTTAGAAAAAGGACAGTAAAATACATTATTTTGCTAAGTGGAAGGGAAAAGAGAGGAAAAATCAGGGACTGGATCAAATGGGATGGGAAGAGAGTCAGCAAACTAATTTGTTACTGAGGAGATTTGGTGCCTGCAGCACCCACAGAATGCCAGGTACAAGTCACGGGGGAATCAGATTTGGTTTGTCATCTGCAATATGGTAATTTTTTTTGAAGGAGCTCCCCAAAAGCTATTTAAAACCTGGCAGATTATGAAGGACTTAGCGCTCGTGAAGTTCAAGACTACCTCAAATCTTCGAACTGGTCAGACTTGCCCTCTCCTGCCCTATTTTCAGGTCAGGTATAACTGTTTTCAGGGTGGGGTCTGTTCAGTGAGAAAATACAAAGCACAAACTGTAAACTATAAAAGACTGGTTGGTCTTGTTCCATCCAAAACATGTACAAGCAGGTGGCTTTTCTTCACTCAGGGAAAATGAAGTGTCATTTAGCAGGGTCCTACCAAGTGCAGTATAAGGCCCTACCAAGCAACTGCCAAAATACTTGAGGGTGTCCTCAAGTATTTTTTAACTACTTAGAACACAAGTATGTAAAACTCTAAATGATATAAAATCCAGGTCTACACTGTGTATGTCGTTAGCTCTCCAGAGAGTCCTGACATAGGTTGGCCTATATCCTTGCATTTTCCCAGTCCAGACATTCACTTGGATTACCATACAGTAAAAAATTTTAAAAGTTTGGGGAGTGCCTTTTCAAAACCAGGGAAGAGCTATAAAATTCAGCAAATGGGCAAAGATACTACTGCTGTATGTGCTACATAATACAACAGTGTCTCATCTTCCAGAGCTTACCTCCAGAAACGTGTAAAGAAGCACAGTGAAGAATACATTATCCACGACTGCCTTTTCCACCCCAACTATTTGTACAAAAACAGATGTCGTGAACAGCAATTACAACAAAACCAAAACGTTACCTGAGCAGTAGATTCCAAGAGTAATCTGTAAGGCCCCAAGCAAACTGGCAAAATGTGGAAACGTCCCAGTGTGACCATTCAAGAGGCACTCTTCTGAAACTTGAAGGTTATAAATACATTTTCCCACTTTTCCCCAAAACAATACTGAGAAAGCGTCATCACCACTGGCCGCTAGAAAATACACAAACACAAATCTAACAAACGCTTTCAGATCCCCTTTATGGAAAGAAATTTTCCCCAATACAAGGGATGATTTAACTTGGATATAAAACTCCTTTTGAGTGGGAGAAAGCTTGAAGAACTGATTCCCCATCTTTCACGCACATGCAACTTTCCCCTCCCTGATACGAAACACAAAAGAAAGCAAAGAAACTCGTGTGAAGTCATAAATCACACTCATCAAAATGAGGACCATGGGCTAAAAGAAGAAGCTTCAGGAAGGCTGGTGAGTTGCCTACGGTCCTTCAAGATGTGGAGACCTGCTCTCTCAGGTCGCCGTGTCAACTCACAATCCGTCAGGCTGTCGCAGGTGCTGAGAAAAGATGACTTCCAAATAACAAAAGCGACTCTCTCCGCAGAGTCAATGCCGAATGGTGGAAAATTCCTCTGAAGTGACGGATCACAGAACCAAAGAACTCAAAGGGACACTCTTCGGGGCACTGGGGATGAGGCTTCAGGGTCCCTGTTTGGGTGCCAACTGCGGGGGTCCCGCTTGAGAGTGGATCAACCTTGTTCTCACCCCACCTGGGAAATCCCTGGGCCGGTGCTGGCAAGACGCCAGAGGGATGAAGAGTGCCCCCTTTTCACCCACTGATTCGATCTCTCAGCCCACCTTCTGCCCAGTCTCAGATGGATAGCTCGTGCTCACCAGGGTCAAAGGAGGGGACTCAGTCCTAGATAGGTCCAACAAGGTTTTTAATGTAGGATCCAGAGTGTAGGAAAGATCAGGGTTGCAGGAGAAGGATCAGCTGAACAGGGAGCCCATGGCATCTTTGTGGTAAGTTTTTCACACTCACCTCCTACACCCATTCTTAAAGAATTCAGGGTTCTGAATGACTGAATTGGTAACAGTATTGCATAACCCTGATGACTGTCCAGGAACCCAGAGCTGCAAATGAAATATGTCACAGTGACTAAGTATGGCTGCAGTTGTACATCAGGGTGACTCTGATTCCTGTGTTATCAGAGAAATATACAGAAATTATATCTTCACCAAAAGAATGTTATCAAAACCACTCTGCTTTTAAGGAGAAAAGGAAGCCTGCAAAAGACTGAAAATCTGGTATGGTACCAGCTGATCAATTTCTATAACAAAATTAACTGAATGGGGAATATTGTACTGATTTATACTGTTATTGCTGTTTTGAATGCTCTTGCAATATTTCATTGTCAAAAGAACAAATGTTCCTGGGTTTTTATGATTGGTTTTAGCTCACATCTAGCCCTGTGAAAGAAATTGCTTAATTTGGCCAGAAAAAAAAAATACATATATGAAGTGGGTTTTTATTCAAGGAAAGGATAAAATGTGATTTTTGATGAGGAGAAACTTCATGTCTGATGTAAAAAGGATGTTTGAAACTTTTAGTTCTAGGCTGGTAAATACCTAGAGAAACAGCAGCTTTTAGCCAAAGGCACTTCTTTCTGGTATTGAAGTCTTAGAGTTGTTTGACTTATGTTGTATCATGCTTTTTGTTTTATCAGTAGGTCTATGGTTTGATTTGTGATTTAGTATTTTTCCTTGGTGCTGGTTTTTTCTTTTGTCTCCACCCTTTTCCCAGAAATGTTGTCAGCTAGTTCCTAGTTTCTATTTCTCCAAATTTTACCCATTTCCTAAGACTGTTTTTCTTCTTTGGAAGTTTATTGGTTCACTCCTGTTATTCCCCGCCTGGGTTTTTACTCCCAACTCTCCTGATTTGTTGGAAGTTGGGTCTGCCCCTGCCTTTCCCCTGAGATATAAGTCTTTGTTGGCCCCTTAATGGGGGCCCAGGAAGAAAGAGGGGAAGAAACACCATCAAATAAAGTTTCCCTGGGACCCGTGCGCGCTGCCTGTGTTTCATTCTGCGCCGCATCTACTGACAACTGGGATTCAAGGAGCTCCAGGGGGAAAAACTGCCGCCCCCCACTCTCAACATCATCTAGCCAGGGAAAGAGAAGCGGCAGACTTATCTGCAGAGGGCAGAGCTTGCAGGGAGCACTCAAGCACCTTCCTGGCCCCAGCTACAGGAGTCCAGGAGAATTTTACTGCAAAACTGAAAAGGAAAATGTGGGCACTTTAGGCAGCCTTCAGTCTAATCCAACTGGTTGAAGCAAGCAGAAGGAATTCCAGGGAGAGTGTATTTAGTGGGTTAGCATACAATTTGTTTGTTTGCAAGTGACAATCTGATGAAAAGTTGGTGGGGGGTTATGTCTTAGAGGGAAAGACCTAACTAGATGAGGACCAGATAGCAGAGATCACAATTCCCCAGAGGGGCTGTAGATTGGATATTTCAATTACCATCCATAGTGTGGTTTTGTAAGGGAGGAACTTGTGCCTTTTCTTCTGTGAAAAAATTACATACTTGCAATTTTAAGCTATGCTAGTGCTGGTTTAGAGCAAGGTTAACTGCATGGATCTGTGTAAGATTAGTTTCCTCAAAATGTGTTGTCTGAAAAAGAATTAGTACTGCTTGGAAATAAGAAGGAGGCACTGCTGACTCCCTATTTGGCTTTCCATACTCAATAAAGAACTGCATAACCAGGACAAGGACTGACAGGTCTTGAAAATGAAGATGAGACACTTGTCTTCATTGGTGTTAAAAATTCATACAAGAAGTTCATAGCATTTTCTATATGTTTTAAATTCATTTTTCCATCCTCTTGATTTTTTTGCTTTACTGGAAGCATTGTGGATAGATATATTAGACAGGCAAGAGTTGTTTGTCAGGTCAGAAAAGAGTATATAGCAGTAATCAGGGTGTAATGCAACCAGGCACAGCTTTTGTGCTCACCTAAGTAGTTACAGGTTTGTCCTTTTCCTAGAGTGTTACTCTAAAATGGGGACAGTGTATGTGAATATTTAATTAATTAGGCATAAACCTGTGTTTTGACTTTCAGTCATGCTAACAAATGTAATATTTCTTGTGGCATTGGTGATCATATGAAAAATAAGAGGTCTGTGTTACTGTAAGTCTAGTGTTCCACAGCTGGTGGAACCAGTTCTTGAGAAAAACCATATTCCAGCAGCCAGGATTCAGAAATTAATTTCTCTTTCTTTATATCTTGTCTGTTACCCTGCCCTTCTTATCTTAGGTGACTTTCCCAGATCAGTAGAAATGAGGCAACTAAGTCAATAATTAATCTTTCCATCACATGGAAGAGCCACAGATGTTAAAACTTCCAAGCACTCAGCTATGAAAGCAGTGTGAATTCCTTTGATGTCAAAGATGAATATACATCAGATTTACATTTCTGGCATCTGGTTTAATCTCCCCTTATGTCTATCTTTCGTATGAACCATTTTGGAAAAACTGTGGATTTAAAAAGAAAGAGCGACCTCAACAAGGCAGCTGAGCTGCTGCTTGTGTCTCTCTGGTTTTAGCTAGTGCCATTATTTAGTTACTGCTATATGGCACATTAAAGAATTAGCTTTATCACTTATTCTTTACTTAATATTGTCTGAATATTAGAGCATCAGGAACAACAGCTCTTGTAGGAGCAGAATTACTTTACAGAATATCTATTTCAGGTTCAAATCTCCAGCTGCTCCTCATCCCTCAAATTCACTGATCATGTGTATATTTTATCTTATACTGTTTTAGCTCTTTCAAGTTTCATGCTAAGTCCTTGGATTCTTTTTTGCATACCTTGGATTGTTCCCATTTGTGATGTGCTGAATGAGATGTACAAGATCTTCCATATATTTCCTCTGAAAGAGAGCGCTTTTATCCTGCCAGATATCTTAATTTTCATAAAAATACATTAAAGTTGCCAAGGTGCAAGTTTAATCCCAACACTTTATAGTCAATGTTTTCCTGTCCTCCATATTTATATAACTCTGGCCTACAAATTTAATCCATTTTCCCCTTGAAACATTAGCACTTGATGTGCTCTCTGATAGTGCTGAGAAGTATGTTATGATAAAGAATACAGAAAGAAATATGAAGGGAAGGTCCTATTTTTCTGTTAGTACTCACAGAATTTCAGAAAGGACGAGATTGTAAAGGGAACTTTGTAAGTCATTTCAGTAATGTACAATCCAAAAAATATATACAGAAGCAGTTGCATCTTCTGTGGGGTTAAAACTTTGGCATCATATAATAGCTTGTATGGCCTGTCCTCGCTTGATACTGTTTTTTACTTTTCGATGTCTCATGGTGAGATGGGAGATGTCTCACTAGAATATATAGTATCCTGTTTCACTTCCATTTGTGAGCATATGTTGATGCAGATGGACTGTTTGTTACCCACAGGTAAGTACGTAGTTTGTTTAGGAGAAGAGTTTTTTTCTTCTTGTGGTGTTCTCTTCTGCAGAACATATCTGTCTGCAGAGTGTATCTTTCTTTTTCATCTGTGTAGTAGGCAGCTGGATGCTGTTTGCTTCCTTCTCGCCTTTATCACATGCAACAGTTAAATATTTTTTTCAGTTTCCATTTTCTGAGTCTCAGAACAAGGATTGGTCTGTGTCAGGGTCTCACTTTCACATATTAGGGATATTTTTCCAAGTTTCCACTGGATCTTACGCCTGTGACCTGAAATAACATTGTGGTTCTCTTACTACCTGGCCTACAGAAATAGGACCAAAATAGGTGTTACCTGTTTGAGATTTTGTGAAGCCTTCATGTTTCTCAAGTTTGTGGCTTTTCATGAGACCACAGCATTTAAGGACTAAAGGGAACATGTTGTTTTGAAATTAAGACCTTGAAAACAATCAGCAGTCTCTCCTCATTTCTTTCTTGTTCCCAGTTCATGCATTTATTAGTGGCATTAGCTTACAAGGAAGCCTCATTAAGGTTCTTTTCCTTACTAAGAAGAAAGCCTGTAGGGACAGGAAGCGTGCTTTTCAATAGAAAACATTTAGTTTCAATAATGAATGTTAGCAGCATCAGAACACACAACAACATGAGTGATATTTTAAACGAAACAACAAAATGAGCTTGGGACAGAGGTTGAATGTAGGACATTCTCAGTCCAGACAACATATTTCCAAATCAGAATTTTTCTGTATTTAAAGGAGGAAATTTTATCACTTTCTCTTTTTGTATCATTGTTCGTTCCTTTGATTTTTTTTAAGTAACTGATTTGTATAAAGTCTGAGTATCATCATGGTCATTCTTGCAGATGTCATAAGCAACATGGATATTCCAGAAGGATTTAAATGTCCTCATGGCCAACAAAAGACGCTGTCTGTTTTGGGAGAAGTAGAACAGATGATTCAATCTGAATAGCTGTGAATTTGACATGAAAAATATTTGAGGAAAGATCTTAAGTATCAGTTTGAATTTGACA
Organism: Onychostruthus taczanowskii; assembly: GCF_017590055.1. Classification (NCBI taxonomy): domain Eukaryota; kingdom Metazoa; phylum Chordata; class Aves; order Passeriformes; family Passeridae; genus Onychostruthus; species Onychostruthus taczanowskii. The sequence continues at coordinate 3,508,485 of NW_024506221.1, read as the reverse complement.
ATTTCAGTGTGGAAGCTACATATAGCAATGGATATGAGTGTAAAGTGGTTCTCTGTGTAGCTTTTAAACAAAGATCATAGAAAACCTGAGCATAGATGAAGAAAAATCTCAGATGGGTTTCTGCTATAAAAAAATATAAGAAGTATCGCAAAAATTTTTTGCTAAAACATTCTTCTTTTTCTCTTCAATTTTTTTTTTTAGGTATTTGTGGACAAGGGAACTTTAAAAGAAAGATTAGTGGCTTTTTTCCCCTTAGGATGCTTCTTGCCATGACTGATATATTTAGTTTCCTGTTTACTGTAGAGGTTCCACTTTTACAGCCAGCTTCTTTTCTCCACCTCTTTATTACTATTTTTAGGACATAATTGTTATGATGAATAACAAAAAAAAAAAAAAAAAAAAAAGGACAAGAATATATTTAAATTGGTAAAACAAGGAATTCATAATTTCTGGGGTTTTGTATGAATTCCTTTGAGTTTTTTCATAATGAAATTCAGTGGAAAGCTATGTGGGAGAGCTTTCTTATGCTTCTCTATTACAGCTAAGGTATTGCTTCCATTGCTCCATTTTGTGGGCATGCTGGAAACCCAGCAGCAGAAGCAGCTAACTTTCTCAAAGCAGCAGGTAGGTGAAAACAGAAACAGCTTATTCAAATAGATTTAGAAAGGGAACTAAAACATCTTAATCACTGTCCTGTCACCGAATGGCTGCGAAATTGCCAGGCAATCTACTGAGGGTTAATGTTCCTGTTTCTCTTCTTGACCAAATTGGGTAGTATTATCTCTATCTTTTAGAACTGAGCCTTACAGTAATCAAGTTTACTTTATGTTTTCGCTGCAAATCAGTTGCAGTTTTGCAGTTACTTGAAGCAAGCAGATTTTATTCCTAGGAAAGTAGAAACTCTATGAGAATGGAGAAGTAGCCAGATCAAATGATATTTGTTCCTTAACGGTCTCTAGGAGATGAATGTCTAAAAGTTAGAGTACTAGCTGCTCCCAATGCATCAGCATTGAAACTTAATTTCTAATGCTGGATCTTAGGATAAAGATCCAGCACTGGAAACCAGCCTCTTTTAAACTGTTTTTTGCATCTCATTTCCTATCAACTGACTGATGACATCTGCTCATCTTCAGTAAATTTCTGTAAGACAACAGGAGTTGTCATTTTGTCCAAGTAAAATTTCAGTGAGTGTAATGCTCGTGTTGCTAGAATCTAGAAATATTTCAGCTTTGTAACAGTGAATGTATTAAATATGTTCCAGGTAACCTGCTCTGAAGAACTTAGGCTTGCAGAGTTGTGGTATCGCAGGAAGTACTCTGAAGAGATGCACAATTCAATGTCAGTATGACATGTGACATACTTTTATTCCTCAAATAATTTAGAAAGGGAATGGTAATTTCATTTAGATTGGTAAAATGATTTTATGAAAAAAATTTGAATTATTTTGACACCTTTGTGCTTCATTTTCTTATTAGAAAGCAATACAAAATGTTTACTTCCTTTTGGACTGCTTAGAACAAAGGATTGAATCTTAAGATGCCTATCGCATGCTTCTATACTCCCATGTCTGGATTGCTTGTACTGAGATTTTTGGTGTATTGACATGTAGCTATTTCTCAGTGGGATGCTTTCAATATCAGTTGGTGAAGCAGGAGAAGAAAGTAGATGTATGTGTTCAGAACTGAAATTTTATGGGGTTTTATTCATGCAAGACTGAAGATCCAGAGGGAGACTATATTCACATATAGAAAAATCAAGAGAAACCAAAGGAATTGAAAGGCATGAAAAGCAACTTTAAAATATTGCTTAAACTTCCCATGCTTAATTTTATTGCAGGTTTGCACAGGGGCCTGAATTTTCATAATACTGAAACAAATGCTCCCTGTTGTACTTGGATCTATGCCATTGATTCCGTTGTCTCTGGCAATATTAAAAAAATTTCTGAGAAGATAGCTTTTGAAGGGAAGTACATTTTGCTTTGTGTAGATGAAAACTTGATTGACATTGCATGTTGTTTTATATAAATTCAAGATTTTTGCAATGCAATAGCAACTGCTTAGAATAAAAGAATGAAATCAAGTTAGTTATCTAGGTATTAAGTGATAGGAGCTGTCTTTTAAATTTCATCAGTAAAATATAGAAAGTGAAAAGATGTTAGTATGTATGAAATAGATGTAAATATGTAGTTAAAGTTGAAATAATGCCTCAAGGATTTTGTGGGGAAAATGCAATAGTACGTACTAATCATATTTTTTACTGGGAATTATTATTAGTAATATGCACTGTTGGAATAGAATCACATAAAAGTGTGTGCTATTTATTTGTTATTTACAAGAAAGAGGTTAGTAAAAACTAATTAAATTATGACATATACATTTATAACATGCAAATCTATGCATAGGTAATTCTATAGTAATATATTTTGTTTATTGTGAAATACTGGTATTCCTAGTTTCCTCCAAAAGGTTTTTGCACTTGAATTGTTGTGACACTGCACAGGTTGGCAGCTCCACAGGGATGCAAAGGATCCCCAGGATGGCAGTGCAGCAGCTTGGTAGGCAGGCCCCATCCCAGCAGCCAGCCAGGGAGCTGGATAGCCCCAGTCATGGACATCGGGCACTTTCCTGGATCCAGGGCAGAGCTGAGGCTTGGCCAGGACATTTTCCTGTGGGTAAGGATTGCATTCAGCAAGGTCCCCAGTCAGGAAGGAGCATGAATATGTGGCTCTGGGCTGTGTCAAATAGGATCCCAAGCTACAATCAGGGGTGAAGGAGATTTTAAGTTAATGCAGGATTGGTTTATAAGGCCTGCTGGTGCCCTCATGGTTGTGTCATCCATAGGGAATTAGTCAGAAAAAACAAATTTCCACAACACTGAGGTATGACCATGTTTTAAAATTTAGTGACTTTGGAAGAATATTCGTACTGATGTGTTCATCCTTCTCTCCACTTTAATGTGTCATAGATTTCAAAATATTCTGTCACTATTACGTGCCAAAAGTTACTTCAAATGCTTCTGACCAGTTTCAGTTGGGAATATGTTTTTCCTGTCATTAGTGCTAATGTTAATGGTATTACAACCCCTTAGTAATTGCATAAATATAATACCAAGTCATGCATGTACCAAGAGCTCCTTGCTTTGTACCTTTATCTTCTGGTTATGTGTTTCTGCCATCATGTTATTCAAACTGTGCCTTTCCATATCCTGGTGAAACTGATATGCTTTTAATAAAACTCTTAAATATTTGCTGCTCAAAAATGTGGAAGAAAATTGAGCTGCTGGTTAGAAAATTCTTCAAGGTCACAGTATATCTGTATAATGTGCCAGCAGTAAGCATTCAATTTTTTTTTCACAACAGCATCATCAGGACATACTATATAACTAATCTGTCTTGGCAAAGCAAGAAGTGTAAATGTTGAGTGCAAATGGCATTTGACGTGAAATCAAACTAGAGGGCAGTGCTCTACAGGGAACACTGCCACTTGGACTTGTTCATAGCAGCATTGCACACACTCCATCTGAAGAGACTAGCTATGATCTACAGGCCAGATCAGTGGCCTCACTGAACAGGCTCTAAGGGTGCAACATATAAAAAATAAATCAAAATAGAAAAAAAAGTGATAAGACCAGTGATGAGGACTCAGACCATTCTCACTGATAAAATATATTTTCTCATGAAGTTACTATAGTTGTAGATCAGGGAGGCTATATCAGTGCTGATTAACTCTACATGGGTACGTGCATCCATGCTGAATGAAATGGAAGACTACAATCAACAGACAGTACTCCAAGCTGGGGGAGAGGGGTTAGAAAGCTGACCAGTGGAAAATGACCAGGGGATGCTGGTCAGCAGCAGCCGAATGTGAGTCAGTGTGTGCCCAGGTGGCCACAAACACCGATGGAATTCTGGCTTGGATCAGCCATGGTGTGACATAAGGACCAGTGCTTGTCTCTCTGTACTTGGCACTGTTGAGGCATCAGCTTGAGTTCTCTGTCTAGTTCTGGATCCTCTCACTACAGGAAAGACTCTGAGGTGCTGGAGTGTGCCCAGAGACGGGCAATGGAGTTGGTGAAGGGTCTGGATCACAAGGCCTGTAAGGAGCAGCTGCAGGAGCTGAGGTTGTTTAGACTGGGGAAAAGGAGGCTCAGGGGAGTCCTTACTGCCCTCTACAGCTCCTGACAGACACCTGTAATGAGGTGGGGTGCGAGTCTCTTTTCCTAGTTAACAAGTACAGAAAGAGAGGGAGTGGTCTCGAGTTGTTTCAGGGAAAGTTTAGATGGGATTTTAGAAAAAATTTCTCCACAGAAAAGGTTGTCAAGCCCTGGAACAGGCTGCCCAGGGATGTGGTGGAATCATTATTCCTGAAGACAGACAAATGACGTGTAGATGTGCCACTTAGGAACAAAGACTAGTGGTGAGCTTGGCAGTGCTGCTTTCTTTTTAATTCTGCTGGAGTTCATCTGCCACTTGGGAAACTTTGCACAGAGTATAAATTACTCCAGTGCTGGGGCTTCCCTTAAATTAGGTCCCTTAAAATAGATTGGTAAGATACTATGGAGTGCTTAGCATTGTGAAATCAGATTTCAATTCACTTTGCAAGTTTCCTTCATTCACAACATGAAGCTTGGTGTAGAAGGGAAAAGCAGGCTCAGGCAGCCAGAAGTACTCAGTGGGGGGAGGGCTTTGGCAGCTAGAGACATTCTGTGAGGAAATTTCTGTGACTGATACTTCACAGAATCACAGAATGACTTGGGTTGGAAGCGACTTCATAGTTCCAACCCTCCTGCCGTGGGCAAGGATGTCACCCACTACCTAGGGATATTTCTTCTAGAAGGACAAATGTGTGAGTGCCAAATGACAAAAGATCATAAAATGCACAGCAATCGGGACTTTTCTGAGTGATGAAGGCTTGAGCAGGATCTGGAAACCATTTCTTTAGAGAACTGCCAAGTTACTGGGTTTTTCCCACCATGAAGTCTTATAATTCTTTGTAACCTCTTAGGAATAGTACTTTGAACTTGTTTACTGGCTGATCATCATACATCAAGTCTGACCAGCTAAAGGATTTGAGGTAGCCTTGAACTTCATCAGCACTGAGTCCTTCAGAGTCTGTCAGTCTAAAATAGTCTGACAGTCTATAAATAGTTTTTGGGGAGCCCCTTCAAAAGCAATTTACCATATTGCAGATGACACACCCAATCTGATTCCTGTGTGACTGGTAGCTGGCATACTATAGGTACTATGGGACACCAGCTCTCCGCAGTAAAAAATCACTGATTCCTGTTCCCATATTGTTTTATTAATTTTCTCATTTTCCCCTTACCCCCTACTGCAATTGGCAGTTTTGGAATGTTTTTGTAAAGCCGTTTTACAGAAAAACTTCTTACTGTCCTTGTTTCTAGCAAGAGTTCCTTCTGTCCATAAATGGAGAAACAACCTCTGGACTCAATTTCTAGATTTATTTTGTAATTTTTCTGGGAAAAGTAGTCTTCTGGATGACTGGGCAGAATTTTAAATAATCTTCTAGTTTCAGAAGCTGATAATGGAAAGACTCACATGACATCTCTCATTATATTCTGTCCTCAGGAATTTGATTTTGTAATTTACTTAATTCTGTCTGTATTCATATGTCTTTGTTAAGCTTCCAGATAATTTTATTGACTATTTAATTTTTTGTCCTTTTTTTTCCCAGAAGTGTAATGCTGCCTCAGTTGCTTCTAGAGACAGGTGGGAACCTCATAATTGCTGATTGTTTTGCACAACATTTAATGTCTTATCCCTAAACTGATCTTCTTTTTATCATTAACTGAATGTTATTTTTATTAGTGATTCACTGCTAACAAAGATTCTCTGTATTTGCAGTTGCAGTGAATTCTAGACCCAGTGTTTGCATTTTGCCAGACTATTTGTTTTGTCTGCTTTAGTTTATTTAATGTATCACTTAGATGAAGCAAACAAACCTTTGCTCTGTTTTTCCAACTCACCAATGTTCAATTCATTTTAATATATATTAATAAATTACAAATGTAATTGCATTTTATCTTGTAATATAGGGAATTCTGATTATAAAACCATAAAATGTCATTTTGATTCTAGTGTCTACACAGAAACAAAAGTAATTTTTCCTACATTTTGTCATGCTGTTAGCAAGGAGGTTTAGAGCTAATCAACTTCTCTGGTCGTCAGTGTTTCATGCAAAGCATAGAGAACTTAGTATTCAGATACAGCCATGCTGAACTTAAGTGACAATTACCACTAGAAAGAAGTAAATGTTTTTTCTGACAAAAACAGGAGGAAAACATTATTTATAATATGTTATCTGTATGAGATTGTTATATATAAGGACATTTTTATACAATTTTCTATATTTATAAGATGCAGAAATAAATGTTAGGAAGGAAGGAAAGACAGCATGAGAAGAAAGTATAATTATGTAGAGAAGAAAGAACACAGCAATAACAGAGAGTCTTTTACCATTAGTGGTAATAAATAATGTAGTGGTCTGGAATGAACCTTTGGTTCATCCGGGTTGTGTTGACAAATGGTACCATTTGCCTGCACAATCACTATGGATTCACTCTGGCCAACCACTGTCAGACTCCTTTTCATAGGCTGCTGGAGAATGCTTGGCAGCACCTTGAGATGGCAGTGGTGTCTTGTGCAGGGCAGTGGTTCTCCCTCATGTATCAGATTTTGGGGACCTCTTTCTAACCCTTTCACATCCCATGAAATGGTAGTGTGATGGTCATGCTTTGCTATTATTTACATGTCTTGTGCATAAAAATAAACTGTATTCTGCTGATCACATCAGTGGCCAAAGAACTGGTGGGACAAATCAGTTTGCTCCAGATAAAAGGAGTGTGAGAGATGCTATAAATATTTGTAAGTTCTAAAGGACCTCATTCCAGGATTGTTTTACAGGCATTCATGGGAAAATTTCTGAGTCATTCCTTGGTTCAGCATTTAACTAGAACTGAAGGATCTTCTGCCATGCTTACAGAATGAAACTCTGTGATATGCAGTTGTAGCCCTGTGCTAAAAGCCTTTACACACAGCAAGAAATCAAAAAGTGGAATTCCTGGGTGCAATAAAGGCTGACAAATGAACCAGTGCAACTAAGGAGGGTACAGCACCTATCCATGATCAGAGCTGTTACTTGCCTACCTCGTGTGCCAAGGAATTTCCCCAGTGCTTGTATTTACAGAAACATTCCAGCACTGTAAATATGCTAGTTTGTACTAGTAATGGCTGTGGAGCCTGCACTGGTGTGGGACTGTTGGGGACCACTCACGACTGGAGCTTCTTTTCTCATTTCAGGGGCTGAAGAGTGAAGGCTGATAAGTGCAGCATGGTATTTGCGTGGGGGAGACAATCAGGTATTTTCTCCATGGACCCAAAGATGCTCACTGACAGACAGAAGGGTTTTTGGTAATTTTGTGCATCATCATAAGTCTTGGGTCTCCCTATGCTGTGACTTACTGAGGGGTTCAGAAAAGTCAAGAATTCAGTTTTTGTTCCAATCCACCTCTTAATATTGAACTGTCTTTTCTGATGTATCCCATAAAAAGGCAGTGATTACAGTTCTTATTATTCATTATCACTGAACAATAGGCCTGTGAATAGATTGTGCACAAATACACAACCTCAATTCTCTAGAATTTCAGTCCCTAGGTGAATGAACCTTATAGGAGTGCCTTTTATACCTTGATATTGGACACAATTCCATAAATAGCACTTCTTTTCTTTCATTGATTGTTAGCACTTTAAATTGAAAAAAATAATCTTCCTCAAGAGTTTTTGTGAAATTCAAACCTACTTCTTACAATAATGTGCCTTTCACTGGATTGAAAAAACCCAACTATTAAAAAAAAAAAAAAAAAAGAACAAAACCCCCAAGCCAACACACAAAAAAGCCCAAACAAAAATAAAAACCACACCCCACAATCCCAAGAACCCCAAACCTAACAAACAAATGGGAAAAAAACCCCAAAACTCATCAAACAGCACCCCCCCCCCCAGCCCAAAAAAAACCCCCAAACAACCCAAATCTGAAAAGGAAGACCCAGTCAATATGTGTTAGCTGTCTATACTCCTATAACTGAGTTTTATTATCCAGGTCTTCATCCCATCAAGGTTTCAGCTGGGAATGAATTTGTCTTTGTCATTTCTTTCCATAGCTGGAGAGGCAGGTGATTAGCAGGATAAGGAGGCAAGAACAGGCTTAACAGGTTTTTAAAAGAAAAATTTCTTGTTTCTGCATAAGAGGGCCTTCTGAAGAAGCCTGTGCAATATCAGTTTTCCAATTACTTCCCTTTTAGGAACCCTAAACTTGTTTTGTACTACCCAAATGATTACAAATCTCCACTCCTCCTTGAATTTTGGAGCAGAATGATGTTGGTTTTTTTCAGATGTGCCTCACTTTAGCTTCCTAACGTAATAAGCTATAATGTGTAATAACTTATTTAATATGGTTTAATAAATTTAGATATTATTCTAATGGTTGCCATAATATATTTTTCATAAAAGTGATAGGATTGGAACACCAAATGCTGAAAAAATTTTGAAAGAACAAAAATTCAAGTTATTCAGTCAGTTATCCTAGCAACAGAGTATATCTTGTGGCCTTTCTGCTAAACAGATATTTGAGTTTAACTTTGCAGCTTGACAATGGGGAAAACAATTAAAACTTTACTTTTGTCATCTTATTCATAAATACTAGCAAGGTAACACTGGAGGAGCAGAAATCATTGCTAGAATATCTTTCTTTTCAAAGGTGGACTTTTAAAAAATATTTTTGGTTTTGTAGTAAATTCATCTTATATTTATCTTCTACAATATTAAAGATAAATCATTCGTAGAAGAAAAATTTATTAGGATTTTCCATACAGAAAAAAAATGCAAAAGGAACTTGTTTTCTTTTAGGTAAGTCATATAGCATGAGCTAATTCACGAAATATGGACATATAATAAAAGAAATGCATTAAAGAAGAATAAAAGCTGATAGATATGCAGGTGATCCAACCAAGGTGACCTGAGGTAAGTGAATTTCAGTACAATAGTTTCATAAATGATGAAACTGTCCTACAGATAGATCTGTTTAAGGTGCACATGTTGGCATGTTACCAACACTGCATAACTTTTACCAACACTCCACTGTAACTTTGATCTTTAGAGATTACGAGCAGTATTATTAGTTTTCTGATATGTAGCGAGGGGTGTAATTTTGAGCAGTTGCCAATGTGCGAGTCAAAGGTTTCAAAAGGCTGAGATAGTGGACCTTGCACACAGTTACAGCTGTTTCCCAGCCTTGGAGTTGCAGTTTGTCAAGATAGTAACTGGGGCACTGGCTTTTTTACAGAAGCAGCATGTCTCCTTGGCAGTAATTAGTAACTACAGAAATAATAACTTCTTTACCAGGTAAAGAGAGTTTTCCTCTAGATTTGATGCTTGGGCATGGATATTTACTATATATTGTAAAACAAAAATGTCAAGGAGCAAAACTGAGTGCTGGACTACTCATGGTCCCCATTTCTTGGTCCGTAGAAAGCAGCCCATTACAACTCTGACTGTGCCAACCAGTCCTTGGCTGTCCTGTCTGTCCACTAACCTGTGCCAGCTGGTCTAGGCACACCTAAAGGGTTAGCGTGCACCAAAGCTGTATTCAGTATGGAAATTGCCCTCTAACCACTGTTGCTGAATCTTTGGATGCTCATGTGCTCCCGTGTTATACCCCTGGGCATTCAGCACATACTGTCTCCCTGTTATGGAAGCAGTGCTCTGACAAGTTACAACACAGCCCTCATTCCTCTGGACACTTTGAATTGAAAATGACACTATAGTAATATCTCAGGAGAGCATGCATGACTTCGAAGAACTGTATGGACTGGAATATGCCTGCTGTGGCAGAGTCAGAATATGGTTCCTTTTGGTCATATCCTGACTGTACACTGTCAGAACCATGTGAGTTTGGCAGTTGCTGACTTCCCTGACACAAGCCTCTCTGCAGCACTGTGAAGAGGTTGCCTGTGCAATAGATGCCAGTACTTCACCCCTGGAGTCTGTACTATTGACTAAAATTTTCTCTCCCTGCCTTGGCACCAGCTGAGTGTTGCAGCATTCCAGAGGATTCAATACACCTGAGTAAAAATACTGCAGTATTAGGAGTATTTGCTTTGCCTTCTTTAAGTATCTGACTTCAGTGCAGTTTTTGTAACATGACCATAGTAATCTTTGTTTCCTACATATTTTCAACGGTGAGATGCACTTCCATGAAGCAATCTGGATAGACCATTGTCTGAAAAAAATTAAGAGGATATATAGTTTCCAGCTAAACTTTGCAGGTAACAAAGAGTTAAGAACATATTTACAAGCATGTTTACTAAGGCTGAAATGGAATTCTTTCCCTAAAAGTTAAAAATGGTAACAAACACTTGAAAATATACTATGTATTTCTCACTTTGTCAGTAGTGGCTATCATAGGTTTGTAAGGAGTAATCAATTAGACATGTATCTGTGCTTATCAGTTGTACTCTGACACTTATCCAGTGGCATTTAAGCTTTGTCACCATAAATGCCTCACGCTTTCTAAGGCCTGCTGTCACTTTTTATGGCACATGCTCTTTAATTGCCATATGGGTCATGAGGACTAGAGCTTCATATGATGATGACAATGATGATGGTGATGGTTCCAAGAACTCAGATGGTATAGCATGGAATACATCTTCCAAATTTCCCTAAATATGAAGCCAGATCAATTATAAAACAGAAGTACCAACTGGACCACTGGGCGGAACAGGAAATCATACCTGGAAAATGACCCCATCGATTTTATTCAGGTGATAAGAACACTGTGGCTGTAAGCCAGGTAAAAATGAAAATGAGTAGTTATGGCAAGTATGTCTAACCACAGGAAATAGAATTTTACAAAACAGTGAAGAATCCAGTGGATTTTGGGCTAATGGTGTCTAAATTCTGAACCAAAATCCCCAGATGCTCCCTACTTCATAACATAAAAAGCACTATATTGGGCTGAATGGATGGGTTGAAAAGAGAAGAGCCTCTGTTAATAACCATTAGATCCTTGAATGGGCTCTGCACAGCCATTTCAATGCTCCACAGCTATTACACGTATCCAGGCCATGCACAAGCATAACTCTATTAGTGTTCCTATTTCAGCCTGTGAACTATGACTTACTAAACCCATTAATTAAGGGAGCCCCTGCCATCTTTAAATGTTATCTCATTGCAAAACAAAATTAAATTGAGACAGACATTGACTTCAGCACTCTCTGTTAGTTGTAATAGAGATTGCTGTAGGTCAGGGAGAAGCCCTCCTATGCAGAGGAATCCCTATAATGGCAACAATAAAGCACGCTATCATAAATTTTGGCCGAAAGATGGGAAGGGATAGTGCATCTAGTGACACCGAAAATACGAGTCATAAAGTCAGACAAAAAATTCCGTGGAACGTGAACTCCCTGATCATCCATCCAAAACTTGGAGGTGGAGAGAGCTGTGTAATCAAGTCTCAGCATTAGGCATTCCAAGAGCTATAATTCAGAGACAGTCTAGCAGCACTATCCAGGGTCCAATTCACCTGGTTCTGAGAGGACCCTCAGTTCAGAGAAATGAGGATAGCAACTAGAGGGAAGATATCCCAAAAATTTGCAAGCCTAGCTGCTGTAGGAAGTAGTACACACGTAAAGATATATGCACAACTGGGATAAATGTATATTGGCACAATGTATATCGACACAATGGAGACTAACATAATCTACACAATACCTTCCACCACGTCTAAGACCCCCCTATAAGAGTATTGAAACTTTTATTTCCACAAATTTCTAAAATTGGACCCTATGCCATCTACAATACAGGCCAGCAACAAGTGCTATTTAGTCCTTTCTGGTCTCTCAAATGAGTGGAATTATCAGTGAAGTTAATATCTGTGCAATTAAACCTGCCTACTCACCACTCCTGAGCACATCTTGCACAGGATGGCCAGCATGGTTGCATGGATTGACCCTCACCTTTCAAAAATGATCAAGGAGAGATGTGACAGGCACCCTGGGGAAGGATTAGGAGTATTAATAAGATGAATGCTGAACTCCTAGCAAACTAAATAAATTCACTTACAAGTGATTTATACCAGTTGGAACATCCATTTAGATCTTCCCTATCAGCATTAGGAACTAATCAATGGCTCTTATTAGATATATTAGCTCAGTGGGGAAGGATTGATGAAAAGAATCACCTGATAATAGTGGTGAGTGCTCTAGGTGCAGCACAAACCAGTATCTCTTACACTCTCAGTTGTATGCAAGATGAGTTGTGGATACAGTGGACTGCCCCCCTAATTAGAAGGAAAGGCAATGAGGGAACTTTTCCTACTGAACTTTGAAAGGTATTCTGGATAGTGCAAATAAATTTGAAAGGGAATTCCAATCTTGGTAGCATTTAGTGAATTTCACCAATTAACCTATTGTCAGTAAAACCACAACTTTTTTTCTGACAATATGAAATGTTCATCAACCTCATATATCAAGTCATTACCATGGGATTGAATAACTCTGGAATTCTATTCTAAATTCAGAATTTAGATAGTTTAAAGCTCTCTTCCAGTTTCTTTTGTGTACCTCCTCAGTGGTGGAGCATGAGGCAAGGAAAAAACTCCTAGACTTAGGATAAGCATGAGTGAGAAAAACCAAAACATCAGTGTGTTATCAACAGCATTCTCATTCCAAATCCAAAGCACAGCGTTATAATAGCTACTGAGAGGAAATTAAGTCTATCCTAACTGAAACCAGGACAGACATGAATCACTTTCTGTTTTTTACTGTTTCCAGTAAAATGCATTATGTGAACTGGGAACAATTTCTATATTTACACGTTGGAAAGAAAAATTATGTCTTTTTTTGTTGATTAAAGAAATTGGGACTTTGAATCTGTTTTTTAATAAATCCTTGTAGGGGTACAGTTTCAGAATTAAATTAAACTGAAGCCTTTTTAGCAGCTGGATGTGGTGGCCACCTGAGCACTGGTGCCAGCCCAAGTAAATATATAGAACAATGGAAAAGAATCACAAAATCATTAAGGTTAGAGAAAACCTCCAAGATCATCAAGTCCAACCTTTTACCAAACATCACCTGGTCAACTAATCCAGAGCACTAAACACCACATCCTGTCATTTCTTGAGCACTTCCAGGGATGGAAACTCCACTACCTTCCTGGGCAGCAGGTTCAAATGCTTAACAACCCTTTCAGTGAAGAAATTCTTCCTGACAAATAAATGTGCCTTTTTGGCAGAAGCCTACTCAGATCCAGTTAAACCAGGTTTGCAGCACAACATGAATACAAAATTTCTGGTGTATTTATTATGTCTTTTGTAATTGAGCTTATTGATGTACTGAGCAAGCATATTTCATACTTTTAAAATGAAATATGAAGTATTAATTCCATGTGGAAAAGATTAAAGTTCATAACTACATTTCAGTTATGCACAGATTGCTGGGGCTTCCCAATCAAGCCTCAGCTGCTCTACACTCTCTTCTTAGACCCTTAGCTATCTTTCTTTGGATGTACCAGTTATTACTCTGCATACAAAGCATGGGAAGTATATGGCCCTAATGGCTGAGTTTTTCTGAAGTTTGTAATATTAAACACATGTTGAAGTAAATAATTATTTAAAAAAATCTTACCCTTTATTGAAATGAGCAGTGTTAAACATATGAATGAGACATGAAGAGAAAATTTTAAAAACCTAGATGTTGCAACATGTAGATTATGTTAATTTCTGAGGATCTTTTTGCAGTTTAGAACTTCAATGTCTGATTTTTCTCGTCAGACCAAGGTATCTTAATAAAGCTGGTGATGACAAAAGCAAAACCATCTCAGCAACTTCCCTTTTCTTTCATATTACATGCAATTTGGGTTATACGGTTGCTCTAGTTTTGTCTTTTGAGTAGGCAGGAAGCTGAGAGCAAGGGAGATGATGCTTTGTTTGCAGCATAATGTGCAGCTTTAAAATAAGCAAGATATTCAGTACTGTGGAGTATTCTTCTACTCCTTGATTGGATAATAGAAAAAAGATAATACCAATTGCTTGACATCTCTGAACTCTACTCTTTGCAGAGCTGTTACTTCACTGTCTATTTTGAAACCATATAAAGTGTTGAATATTTATTGGTTTTAATTTTGGAGGGAATCTTCCCAGATGTTTCTATAGGAAAATCACATATACTAAAAGTAACTGATTTCAAGACTATTTGGCTCAACTTCCTTTCCATAAGTACTTAAACAATATCTTTTTACACTGAATTTTGTAGAGAACTAATAGTAGAGACACATCACTTTGTCCAACTATAGTTTTAGAGAGTGACAATCAGATGGGATATATTCCTTATTACTGCAGCCAAGATGAGCTCTACATGGTTAAAAATGTGGAAGCCACTGCACACTTCCTGTAGTTAAACTTGTTTTCTCATTTTGTTTTCTCAGTTGAAGTCTACGGATTGGGAAATGACAGTAAACCTTGAAAGTAAAACTTCAAGAAAGCTATTCTGCTGAGGGAGTGATAGCAGACAGATAGTTTGCTCTATATTTGATTTCTGAATTTTATGTGTTGTTCCCTTTTGAAGTTTTCATTACTATATCATCTCATTTTGATCCGGTTAATGAGCAGTTGTATTGAATCAGACCAAAGTATTCTGGTCTCCATTAGCAGCAAATTATTAGAGAACTTAAGATCAGCCATGGACTGGTCTTTTCCCTACTGTGTTCCCTGGCTTTATGCAGTCAGTGGCTTAGGGACACTCCAAAGTGGAGGCTAGTAGGGGTTGGTGGTCTGTATTCCTTGAATTGGTCCAATGTCTTTGGCCTCCTCAATGAGCTGGAAGGGTGAATTCTATCAGCTGTTTCAGTGTAATTAGAATTTGTTTTTGTAGCCTGTATCAAACATCCTGAAGTGAAACTTCAGAGAACAGCATTATTTATTTCTTCTATTTTAAGAAATATTCAATAGCAGTTCCCCATTCACACGTATTATTTTATCTGATCTCTGCTGTGTTCCCAGAAAGTAAAGAATTTTCAAAGCTTTTGTGAGGAGAGCAAGTAGCTGAGGCACATCCCAAAGATGTCTTTTTCACTGTCATGTGGCTAAGGTTTGAGTTAAGGTGTTAACAAATATATTTGTTATGCAGCTCGGTTTTTACTCATGCTATTTCACCTAACACATAAAAATTTAATATCACTTACCATGGGTTATGGTTTCGCAAAGGGATAATGAACATCTATAGCTATTATCCAAGTTGCTGCAAATACATTGCCTGTTCATGCCCTTTCCAATATTGAACAGCTTTTAATTTTCAAAGCAAATTTTTTATATCTTTCTCCTACATCATCCCTTTGTTTTTGTGTCTCAGGTATTGTTTTGCATTTCCCAGGACAAATGACCATTTCAAGTCCACTCTGCCTGTGCTCCTGTGTTCTACCACTCCTAATTCTAGGGTGGTCCTGCTGTCTTTAAGAGTCTACACAAATCCCACCCCGTTTGTATGGCTACAGCACAGGCCATTCATCAGTACCTCTATTTCTTCCATTTTTCAGACTTTTCCAGTTGGGTGTCTCACAACTGATGTGTTCAAGTGGTCCATTTTCTTTCTCTCAGTGCTGCAAAATTCTCCATTTCACAAATATGTTGAAAAGAGTTCTTTGCGAACATTAAGTTCTTTTTTCCTGTGTTATCTTATATTGGGTTTTGTGGTATGGGGGTATTGTGAAAACTTGCCTAAAACCAATATGGTTTGTGTCTGATGCTGATCTGGGAGTGGGTGAGGGGGGTTGGTTGTAGTGGCTGTTTGGGGGGATTTTTTTTGTGTTTTGCATATGTCTGCAGACTGGGTTTTTTAATGATGCATACAGGAAATGGAAATAGATGCATCCTCTGGAATAGTTCTCAAAGTTCAGTGCATGGTTCTGATTAACTGGCATGCATTCAGAAGTATGGGATAAATAAAGAAAATGCTGAGCATAATAAAATGGTGCAGTTAAAGATGTGAATGTAGGCCAAATTGTAACACAGAAGGAAAACAGGTAAAATACGGGATTGTAAGAGTGGTGGCAATACCAAGAATGTCCAAACCTTATCTAGAAAATATCTCTTCTCAATAAGAAGAGATATTTTCTAGGTGGTACCTGTGACTGGTTTTAATATCTAACAAATCTTGAGCATTCATACATCCAAGAGCTTTGTCTGTGAAGCAGTGAGTGGGCTGTAGGTATGAACTGTACCACTTTGGCAGGTACGACTACTACAAACTCAAGAATTAAACAGAAACATTTGCATCACATCTCAAAGCTGATAATAATAGATGGTAAATGAAGATCAGGGTCATGACCATCTTTAAGCAGACTTTTCTAATGGAAGGATGGCAGGGTGATTGGAACTAAATGATCTTTGAGTCCCTTCCAACTGAAACCGTACTATCATTCTGTGACAACCAACAAATTTTGTTGTTCCTTGTGTTAATTTTAATTTCTTTCTATATAGTTGCCTAAGCCCCTTCAGCAGTCTCTTTCCAGAGCATACATATTAAGAAATGAAAATATCTTGCTAAATAATGCCCACATGTTACTAAAAATAAGTGCATTTTCTGCAAAACTGGTAGACATGTATATGCTGAGCACCACAGATCCTGTAAGGAGACTCCTCCAGGTCTCACTCATGACTCTCCTGGGGTTTAGATTGCAGTCTGGTACATGGGATAAATTCTATGTTGAGGTTCCTATGGCTTTCAGTAATCAGGAATTGGGGCATTTGTGTCCCATCCTCAGACTGTGTTAGGCTGTTGTTTTCCATCTCTTTTCTAATGTATACACTGTGCCAGGGCAGCAAGTTCTGTTAAGAGAGAAGGTGGTTTCTACCTGCAAAGCAGAGTTTCTGCCTGGAGAGGTAGAGATCCATGTTATTGGGAAGAGAAACAGCTTGCAAATGACAGGCTCTAGTCATAGCTTCCTAACAGTTATGCGATGTTTTAATGTTGTGTATGTGTTTAAATGTGGAGTCTTTCTGCTTAATAAGGACAAGGACAATTAAGTGCTTTAGCTGCTGGCCACATCTGTCCCGACAGGACTGACCACATCTAAAATGTGCTGAAGAACTTTCTGTGGGGCAATTTATTTTGTAAACAGGCTAAACCATATTAGAAACAATTAAATGTATAAATATGGGGATAGATTTCCAAAAAAGAATCTTATGTGTTGCAGTATGTGGTTTTTATACAGTTAACTTGGATCCAGAGTCCAGTATAATGAAGATCTGTGCCAGATTTCTGCATACATCTCTGTTCAGAATTTATCATAGGATATAGTTAGACAGGTATTACTTTCCGTCTCCATTTAGGATGTGAAATTCACAGTATTATCCTAAAGCAGAAGTTTAAAACCCCTTTTCTCCCAATGGGACAGGGATTGCTCTTTTCAAATGATCTGTTATTTTCCCACCCCCCAAAGGATTTAAGAACCTCCAAAGGCTTCTGAAGAAATGCCCAGATTCAAGGCTCTTTTCCCAAAGATAAGAACAAGCTTCATTAACTGATTTTTTTTTTTCCCTTGTATGCCTGCAGATGATGAGGACCTGTTGCATAGACCAAACTTTGCTAGTTGTCTTTTAGAGGGCTGCTGACCCTTATGGGGATGGGGCCAAGCAAAGTACTTCCCACTTGTCTTGGCTAGGAGAGAGTTAATTTATTCTCAGTAGCCATTACAGTGCTGTGTTTTGGATTTGGAATGAAAATGGTGTTGATAACACACTGATGTTTCGGGTTTTTGCTAATTGTGTTTATGCTAGGTCAAGGACTTTTTTTCTCAGCCACTGAGGAGGTACACAAAAGAAACAAGGAGGAAGCCTAGCTGGGACTGGTGATCTGAACTGACCAAAAGGATATTCCAGACTATAAAATGTCATGTGTGGTGTATTGACTGGGGCCAATTATCCTGGAGAGCGGCAAGCCTGGGTTAGGGAAGGGGGTCTGGCATCTGTCAGTGGGTGGTGAGCAATTACATTGGGTATCACTTGTTTTTTCCTTGTTATTATAATTATTATTTTCACTACTACTGTATTTTTTACTTACTTTTCAATTATTAAACTGTTCTTATCTTGACCTACAAGTTTTACTTTGATTCTTCTCTATTTGCCATCAGGTTGGCAGGGGAGAGAGTGGGCTTGAATGAGTAGCTGCATATTGTTTAATTTCAAGCTGGGCTTTAACCACAACATCAATGTCAGTAAAGACCAGGTTTGTGACCTGAAGATCCTGAATATAAATAAGTCCCAGGAAGCTGATACCTTGAGAGAGTTGGCTGGTGTAGTTGCCAAGCCACTTGCCATGATATGGGAGAAGTCATGGCAGTCAGGTGAAGTCCCAAGCATTGGACCTATCTTTATAAGGCTTTGAAAGGTGGCTCTGGGAATGACTGACCTTCCAGCCTTGTGTCTGTGCCTGGGAAACTCATATAAGAGATCCTCATAGAAGCTGTACTATATTTAGAGCATAGAGAGGTGATCTGAGACAGCCAGCATGGCTTCACCAAGTCCTGTTTGACCAACCCAGTCACCTTCCATGATGGAGTGACCACATCAGCGGTCAAGGAAGGGCTGCAGATTTATGTGCACTTCTGTAAAGTCTTTGACAGTGTCCCCCACAACATCCTTCTGTCTAAATTGGAGAGACATGGATTTGATGGATGGACTGTTAGATGGATGAGAAAGCAGTTGGACATAAGGTAGTGGTCAATGGCTCTAGGTCCTGGTGGACATCAGTGACAATGATGTCTCTCAGGGGTCTGTATTGCGACTGTGTTATTTGATATCTTCAATAATGGAATTGACGAAGGAATTGAGGGCACCCTCAGCAAATTAGCAGATGTCACCAAGCTGAGTGATGCTGTTGACACACCTGAAGGATTAGATACCATCCAGAGGGACCTGGACAAGCTCAAGAAGTGGCCCCTGGGAATCTGATGAGGTTTAATAAGGCCAAGTGCTGGTGCTGCACCAGGATAGGAACAAGCCCTGGTACCAGCCCAGTCTGGGCCTGAACAGCCCCAGAGCAGCCCTGCCCAGGAGGGCTTGGGGGTGCTGTGGGTGAGAGGCTGCACATGCCCCGGCCATGGCACTCCCAGCCCAGAGAGCCAAACATGTCCTGGGCTACATACAGAGCCCTGTGGGCAGCAGGGCAGGGAGGGGATTCTGCCCCTCTGCTCTGCCCTGCTGACACCCCCCTGGAGCACTGCATCCAGAGCTGGGCTCCCAGCATGAAAAGGAATGGACCCATTTGAACAAGTCTAGAGGAGACCACCAAGATGATCAGTGGTCTGGAGAATCTCTCCTATGAGGAAAGGCTGAGATTATTTGGATTGTTCAGCATGGAGAAGAAAATGTGCCAGGGTGACCTGGCTGTGGCCGTCCAGTTCTTGAAGACAGTCTACAAGAAAGATAGAGAAGGACTCTTTACAGGAGCGTGTAGAGACAGGACAAGGAGAAGTGGCTTCCCACAGACAGAGGGTATGTTCAGATTTGATATTAGGGAGAAATTCTTTGATATTAGGGAGAAATTCTGTGAGGGTGGGGAGACAGTGGCACAGGTTGCCCAGAGCAGCTGGGAATGCCCCACCCCTCAAAGTGTTCAAGGCCAGGCTGGACAGGACTCTGAGGAACCTGGTCTAGTGGAAGGTCCCTAGAGCTAGATGGCCTTTAAGGTTCCTTCCAACCCAAATAATTCTGTGAGTCCATGATTATATAATTTGAATAATCTGTCCTTATCTGGATGCGAAAGAAAAACAGAGTGAGCTAGTTGAGGATTACAGAAATGGTCAGCAAGCAGACCTGTATCTTCCAGTATGGCATTCTTGTGTTTTCCCACTGAAAGGATAAATCAAAAAGGTTGATGGCAGTCTAATGTTATGTATTTGAGTCCAGGAAAGCCCTTCTCCTGTTGATGGGTTGGCATGTGCTGTGTGGATAAACATGACGATTAATCTATTTTGAAAAAAAGAGGTATGAGTCATATGAAATTTAGCTTTTTCAAACACTTAGATTAATGTGTCATTAAAAAAAAAAATCTGTTGGGAACAGAACTGGGTACATAAACTGAATTTCCAACTAGAACAGGCAGGCAGCAGATGTTATTGCTAATATCTGTTCTCTAGAAAACCCCATCTGAAGAATGACTTTTTATTGCCAAAGTCAAGATTGCTGAAGAAATCTGCATTTTCATAATTTCACACTTTCAGTGTGTTTTTTTTCAGAAAAGTGGAAAAAAGAAACACAGAAATCCAACTGGGATAAATTTTCTTTTTCCTTCTAAGTTTAATCTTCCTGCAGGGATTGTAATTTTTATGTCCTTTCTATTGTTACCTAAATTAGGATGCAACAAGGGTGTTTATAGATGAAAGGTATATTTTTCCACTGTGAAAGAAGAGCTGGACAGCTTTTGTTAGCATCTGAATTAAATTTAAAAAATAAATTTAAAAACAGTATTGATTATGTTTGCTGCCTAAGTGGAATTCATAATTTTGTGTTATATGCTACACATTTCCATTTCTCCAGGCACAGAAATTCTCTTTCCAGAGCTTGTTCAATTGATCTTTATAGTTCTTGTGTTGCCACACTGTGGGCAAATGTTAATACACCTATATGTTGCTGTTCAGTTTTGTTTGAAAGCTTGTCGGAAGACTGAATGACCACTAATGTCTTAATTAGGACACCACACCTTAACCTGAAGCCCCTGAGACTGAGATGTTTTTGTGTCTTTTTTAATTTCCTTTTGCCTTTAAATGTTTATCAGCATTCCTTACTTACTTTTAGTTCTCTGTTGGGGCAGATATTTTTCTCATTTTTGTACTTATAAATCATAAGAAACCTTTTTATCTGTACAAAATCTCTTTGTACTTGTCAGTGTAACTGAAATTGGAATTTGAACAAGTGATATCACTGCTGCATAAATAACAGAATACATGAAATCTGTCCCTTTGTCTGATCACATCTCTGCAAGCTTATGGCAACAGCTTTTTGTTCCCTTAGAGTGACTTGAGCTAATGAAAGGAAGATAGGAACCTCTTGCCTTTCAAGTGCAAAGCATTTGAGGAGATCTGAGGGTGACTCACTAAAGAAGTGAACAGAATTAATTAGAAATCATTGAGAATTTTTCTTTTGAATCTCAGCCTATAAAAATCTTATTATTCTGTTAAACTTGTGGAGGAATATATCTGATCTGGGTAGCAGGGCCCACAAGCAGCAGGTTGAGATCAAGACTGAAATGCAGACTGAACCCTGGGTGGAAGCCCAAGACAAGAGGCCTTGAATTGCCAGCCTTTGGGATAACAAAGGGCTTGAAGATGGATGAGGCCAGCCAGGTGAGTGGACACTGAGACACAGGAGGAGCTGGGAATCACCGACCTTTTGGATAACCAAGGAGATGAAGATGGGAGCTGCCAGCAAGGAGGATGGATATGGACAGGCGGGTAGGAGTAAAAGATTCAGGAAGAGCAAGACTTGCACTTGGGTAGATTGTGAGGGTGCAAAAGCCCAGGGTTTCCCCTGTTTGGGGTCCTCCTTGGCAGCACCAGCTTGAGCTGTTTCTGCGTTACTGTGCTGAGAATAAATGTATATGGAATGAGACATCCGAGACTCTACCAGGGGAAGTGCAGGGTGGAGCCAGTGGGGAAGCCTGCTCTGACTGAGGGGGTGAGCAGGAGCCCAGCAGGGACCCTCGGGCACCACAGCTGCTGATGGCGGAGGGGCTTCGGCCCCAGCAGTGAAAGTCTCTGACCTCGGGAGAGAGGCTGCCGGAGCCTCGGGAATGGTCAGGCTGGGAAGTTTCCATAGCAAATTTTCATCTTCAGAGCTTTGCTCATGTCTCTTTACTTTCAAGTTACTTCCTTCATATAACAACTTTTCTTTGTTGTGTGGGTAGCACAAATGAACTTGTTTCAATAAAAAATGTCAATGTACTGTGTCTGCATAAACAGAAAGCACAAAAATCTGGGAATTTGAGTAGCTTAGTTTTAAAAAGCAAATTCCCCTGCATTTTTCCTTCAGCCTGTGAACTGAAATGTTTCCAAGCTGTTAAATGAAATTTATATACAAAAAAATGGAGGTTGGTCTTGATTTAGATTTTCCATTTAAGTTTTCTTTCACAGATGAGTGTGAAGGCAACAGTTCCGTTAAGAAAAGGGAAAATTTCTGATGTTTTGTATTTTGATAATATAGGTATTACAAAATTATTATATGCTTCCATGGACCTTACTGTCCACTTCTATTTGTAGGAGTATTTTATTTATTGTATTTAATTTGCAGAATAGGTTATTTGATAAATTTACATTTTTCAGAACATTGATTCATTCAAGTAGGTATTAATATGTTTCTGGTTACAAACTTTGAATAAATGAAAAGTCAAAACCATTTGTCCTGTTCTTCTTGGTGGAAAGGTACTAACCAATAACCAAAAATACATCATGAGGGAATGCAATAATTTCACATATACTCAGTAACTTCTGATCTGTTCTTTGAAAGTTAATTAATAACTGGTAAATAAGGACTCTATGCCTGTACACCTAATAAAGTGAGTCTTCCATCCATATAAGTTCTTTGGCTGTGTGCTAGTTATTAGACATGAAGTGTTGTATCGTGCTTTTTGTTTTATCAGTGGGTCTATGGTTTGATTTGTGATTTAGTGCTTTTCCTGGTGCTGGTTTTTCCTTTTGTCTCCACCCTTTTCCCAGAAATGTCGTCAGCTAGTTTCTAGTTTCTATTTCTCCAAATTTTACCCATTTCCTAAAAACTGTTTTTCTTCCTTGGAAGTTTATTGGTTCGCTCCTGTTATTCCCCGCCTGGGTTTTTACTCCCAACTCTCCTGATTTGTTGGAAGTTGGGTCTGCCCCTGCCTTTCCCCTGAGATATAAGTCTTTGTCGGCCCCTTAGTGGGGGCCCAGGAAGAAAGAGGGGAAGAAACACCATCAAATAAAGTTTCCCTGGGACCCCTGTGCGCTGCCTGTGTTTTATTCTGCGCCGAAACAACTGACAACTGGGATTCAAGGAGCTCTAGGGGGAAAAACTGCCACCCCTCACTCTCAACATCAGCTAGCTGGGGAAGCGAAGTGGCAGAATGAAGAGTGTCTTCTCTGTAAAAGCTAAAATGCACTCAATGGGGAATTCAGCGTTAACACATGACATGTAATATCCTGGAAAAACATAAACACTTCTTTTGGCTCATTGAAACAGTAAGAAGCTGTCAAAATCTTTCACATAACCAACAAATTGAAAAAGGGTGTCCACACATAGAATCTCATCACTGTTGAAGGCAAAGACAGTGTTTCTTTAAAGAAAGTTGATTTTTCTTTGGATGATTGAGCAGACAGGTAAGAGACACCAGACACAGACATTGGTGGCTTAGCTCTGAGGAAAAAAAAAGAGGAAAAGGAACTGTGCTTTAAGTGCTACTTCAGTGAAGAATATCGGAGAGCTTTTCCCCATGCTGACGACTTTGAGGGGTGATTACCACCTGTCTTATTACCAGTAGAAAAGAGTGAATAATGTGATAGAGCTAAGTTTAAAGGCAGTAACCGTGCTACTTGTATTTTTGTACCATAGCAAGTAAAAGATTTAGACAAAATGGCTGAAGACCTTGTCTTAGCACTGATGAAAGATAAATGGAAAGCTTCCTATTGGCATTAGGTGAAATCTCCAGTATCTAATTTTTCAACATGCTGTACACCAACCGCATGAGTGAAAGTACTACACGCTTCAGGGAAACAGCTTTAATCTACTCTGATTAAAAACAAACACTCATGAGCATTATTCCTTTGTATTGATTGTGATTTGTTTCTGCTTCTTCTCTGACAGGGAAGCGGGAGTGGAAAAAAGTGTATCAGGGTGCACTTTGATTGCCAAGTGCTGGAGGTAAACCATGTGAAAGCAATTATTTACCTTCAGATGTCATGAAGAAAATTCTTTTCTTATCACAGTTCAACACTTAATTTAGTAATGTAAACCTCACATGAACAGTGTACTCAGCATCAGGTCTGGCTTTTCTGGGTTTCTCAGTGGGGGAGTGTTTTCAGTTAACCATTTACAAAAACATGCACAAATATGTTTCATATTTAAGTTGAAGTCTAAAAACTTCAGGTAAAAACTGTAAAAGATAACTACTGAAGAATTGGATTAATGTACTTATAGGAACTGCTGTGAGCAAGAAGAAACAATAATTTTGTCTGCATAGCTGAAAATGCAATTTTGTGCTAACATCTTTCCATGTGAAGGGTTCAGAGAGCATTCTGTTAATTAGTGTATGTTTACAGGAGACAAAGTTTTGAAGTTTTTTTAGGCACTATTCCATTTAAATACATTTCATCACACACAGCTTCTAGACAAATGAGACTATCATTTTTCTACTTGGACAACTCTTAGGTGTGCCTTCAAAAACTTGTACAAATATAGTGCTAAGCAGGGAAGAGAACCAAAAGTATGTGCTTGGTATTTTCAAAGTATGAGGAAGGCAATAAGCTGTTTATTATCATCAAAACTGCCCAAAAAATTGTACCATTGTAATATCCCTCATATCCTAATAAGCATTAATCTTGGAATTTTGATCACCAAAGACAAGTACACATGTTTATGTCTAGATGGCAGTGGAACAGGACTCTTTTTTTGTAATTTAGGTACCTGCAGTGATGACAATGTCTTTTAATGCTTTCGTTAATCCAACCATTATTTCTTTGCTTCTTTTTTCCTAATTTATGCCTATTCAAATGTAACATTTGCTATTTCCAGACACTCCTGCCACCCACTCCCAGTGATGACTATCAACATTGTTGCCTTGTTGTATTGTACCTAGTCACTGGGCCACATTCAGCAAATATATTGCTTATTATACTTACTTCAGTAATGAAGTCACAGTTCAAGAATAGAATATCAAGTTTCAGGGTACAAGTTCTTGGGGTTTTTCGTAATAGACACATCTCCAGTGTTTAAAACCAGTCCCCAGAAGCAATGCTCAGACATGCATTGCTGGATGTATGGGGATGGCCAGTGATTGCTCCCATAGGAACTGTCATGGCCTACTTGCCTCTGCTACCCCTTTGGACTGGATATAAAACAGGGATACTAAACCTTGTGTCTCTAACTTCCATCTTGTCACTTAGTGGGCTCACCACTATGTTGCAGTTTGGTAATCCCATTCCCCACATGAAATGGCTCACCAAGCTGTGTGTCACTGGTGAGTTTGTCTGTCTTCCTTGTGTTACATTACTGCCTGGGTAAGATTTACTCATTCTAGCCTTAAAATATTTTGTTAAAAAAACAAAACAAAGATCTCACCCAAATGAGTGAGAACTCATTTGAAAACAGTTTTGAAGTTCAGTTGAGCTAAATTACTTTTATTTTGATGAGGTTTTAGAACAAATATGGTAGTCTACTTCTTGTTTGTCTAGTATGAATTGTATGAAGACAAATTCTGATGTATGGGTTCTACTTCCATATAATGCCTTTTTTAGATTTCCTTTTTAGTATTTGTTTTCCAGTCTGGTTTTGTTCTGTGCTTTTTAGTATTTGTTTTCCAGTCTGGGTTTGTTCTGTGCTTACCACTTTAAAGCTTGGCATTCTGAAAGCTAACAATTATGTTTTTGAGTAAATGATATATTAATTTCTCTGTCAGATCAGGATCTTTGTCAATGGTTGAAACATATCTAATGTTTCTAAAGGAGACACAGTAGTCCCCTTTGCTCAGGGTTGGGGACTGGAAAAACAGGCTGGCTCCATTTTACAGCTTTCTTGTTCAGCTTTTTATTTTAAGTATTTGTTTCTAAATCTTTCTAGTCTTCAAATTAGTATAATAAACATGTAATAAATCTTTGAAAATAATTTGAGGCGAAACCACCAAATAAATGGTAGGTAGGATTCTCAAGATACTGTCACCCTCATTTTTTATTCTCATTTTACTTATTTACACACTTTCTGACATCACTGTCTCTGGAATCCACTTAGAGTGTCAAACTTGCTCAGTAATAATGACCAGGGGAAAAAAGTCTATTCAAAGTCCCCTGGAATGCCAGAAGGTGGCCTTTGTAATACATGATCCCCTTCCATGAAAATGGATGTAGTCTTGGATTTCAAGAGCAGAGGCCAAACTTGTAGTACATCATCCTGGCCTGCTGCAAAACAGATGTTCATAAGACAATAATTTTTGTACCAGAATAACTTATATCCAATCAATGATTTAAACTACATTTTTCAACTAACAGAGTGTACGCTGTAGACTCACACCAATTGTTGTAGTGTTTAAAACAATAACATCTTCTAGTGTCGGTTTGTAATTGCTGAATTCTATTATGCCTTTTGGGGTTGATGAAGGAACCATCTGGTATTAGAAATTTCTTCTTTCATGCAGTTACAGACCACTTCAGCCTGTCCAGGTGTGTCTCGGCGGGTGCTGTTCAGAGTGCCGCAACCTTCCTGAAGAAGCGTCTTGAAAAAGACACCTTGGCGGCGCAGGCACAGTGTGCTCACACCAGGTGATTTCAGCTCTTCTGGGATCCCAGCGATGCATGAGGAGAGACAGGGTCTTTGTGTGGGGTTCCAAGGAGGGCCTTTATTGAGCTTCTTCCCTGAAGGGTCCAGTGATGGAAGAACCAATCAGGCAGGGAAAGCAGGAATTTATATAGGGATCTTGAGGGGCAGGGCAGAACACTAGGGCCAGTGGGATAGAAGAAACCAACATACGACTGCAAAGGTCTCTGGAAGTGATCATTTACTCACCCTAACTGCCGGGCTGTGCCTTAGGGGTTGGCTCTCCAGGGGAGCACAGCGAGCCTTTCCCTGGCCGTTTCTCCAGCCCCCACACAGGTGGATCTTTCTTAGACTTCTTTTCTGAATAATTTCCAGGTCTTCATCTCTTTTTCAGTTTCCTCTTCCAGGAGCAGACCTATTATTGAAGCTATTCATAGCTGGCTAACACATTGCAGAGGTACAGCTGTGAAGGTTTTGGCTGGGGTGGAGCTGATTTTCCTCAGAGTGACAAAGCAGCTGTGTGAGACTGAGCTGCCAGCTGGGGAACAAGCCACAGCACTACTGCACTCTGCTCCGTGAGTTCTGCAAGCAGTGGGGTGACTGGCATGTGTATGTACTGGCAAGAATAAGCAGTGTCACCAGGCCATGTGCACGGCCCACAGAACCTCCATGCTGAAATAAGATAAACAAAGAAGGGTGAGAGCTTGCTACTCAAAATATACCCTTATTTCTCTTAGCCAATGCCATGCCAACCTTGCTATGCTGCTCCGTGAGGTATGTTGAATATATTGGATACTGCTATCAAATCATTAGTGTGCAGAAAGATTATAAGAATAATCAAATTTGCTTCCTAACCGAATTATTCTGTATTAAGAAAACACAATTATTTCTGTCTCAAACACAAATGTGTTAGTGCTAATGAAAACTCCAGGGCAGCTTTTAGTAATTTCATTACAGAGTATCTTGGAACATGGTAGTTCAATTAATCTCCGCAGGGCTATATTGCATTCCCAACTTTTTTCTGAACAAGTTTATTTGTAATATTTGCTTTGAATCTGCAGGTTTTAGGTACTTTGAACAAGACTAGAACATGATATCAGTTCAACATGATGGCTAAAAGCAAATGGGCTTTATTTAAAATACCTACTGTCAAGACCCTCTCATAATACATTCCAGTCAGAGATTCCTGTTGTAAGTATAAATACACTTTAAACATCATGTAACTTTACAAGTGTGCTGATTGTATGCTCTTCATTACTGTGACCCACTCAATACGAAGAAATATTTAGTCTCAGTTAGTCTTGCGTAACAGGTAAAACCACTATAGACAGCAGACCTGTAGCATTTGTACATGGCACAAATGAAGAAAATACTCTTGAAGTGACAATATAATTTTGAAGTCATGTTTCTGAGAAAGAAATAGGGTTCCTCAGGTCCTCTATGTCTATATGTTCCTCATGTCTATGTCTATGGCCCACCAAATGCCATCTTTCAACAAGAATTTCCAGTCTTGTGGTCCCTTTTTCTCACTCTTTAGGGCTTTGCTTTTGGTTATTCTGTTTTGGTTTTGTTGCTTCTTATTGTTGGGGTACTTTTTTGTGGTGTTTTTGTTTTTGTTGGGGGTTTTGTTTGTTTGTTTGGGTTTTAGTTTTGGTTTGGTTTTGGATTTTTTTTTTTTTTGATTGGTTGGTTTTTGGGTTTTTTTTTTGGTTGTTGTGTTGATATTGTTTTTTGTTTTGTTGGGGTTTTTTGTTTGATTGGTTTTGTTTTTGTTTTCTGATGGCTAGGTTCTAATATATGTTGCAACCATTTTGTCCCTGTTTTGGAAGCCAAATAACATATTGACTTATTCCATAATCCAGCATTTTGTGGTCATGCTTAAAAGTCAGTTTACCAGAAATAAATTATTGTTCTCTGAGGGATCCTTGCTGTGTGCTTTCATATTCCATTTCTGCAGATATCTTAAGAGTGTCATCATCGCAATCTGTTTTGGAATAGTCTTTGGGGAAACAAAGCTATGCCTGTCATTTGGATATTTCTACTAGGAAGGTTTTTTCCCCTCTGATGTAACTGTGGTTTTTCCAATAATATTTTGCAGTTTAGTAGGGCTTACTCACGTGTATTTACCAGCAGCTTTCCTGATTATTTATTGTAGCCAGAGAAAATAAATACTTTTACCTTGTCACTTCACTTTTTTCCGGTTTCCTAGATACCACTAATTGGTACTAGCCATTCATTTTCCCAACATCACATTTTCTTTCTATAATGAAAGAGTTCACAAAGTAAAACAATTAATTAAAAGATTAATTGTTTTACTTTGTGAACTCTTTCATTATAGCTGTCTTTCTAGCATTCTTTATGGTCAAGAATGCTGCAAAATAAAAAGAAAATTCTTAGGCTCCTTGTGGAACATCCTTTAGAGTATGGTTTATTAATTAATGGGTGTCTCTAATTATGTGTGTGTGTTCTTTAGAGCACTGGACCATATGTACAATTCTTGCACTATTTGATATTCCTGATCATGAGGAGAGTTTCTCTAGCACTCCCTGAGAAAAAACCAAGGAGGCTGTGAATAAGTGCAGAGGTTCTTTCCCTCTCTCTCTTCCTCCCTTTCCCCCTGACATATCTTACTAACACCTCATTCTGTGTCTGAATGTGTGAATGTAACATGAACAATTTTGAAACGGTCCAATTCTTGATCATAATTAGAATTGGGTTGAATTTCTGAGTGTTTTATCTTTTGTAAATTGCCATGGGTTTAGGTGGAATGTCCTTTTGAGGACTAAAAACTGATTGAGGTGTAGGAAGGGTAGGGCTTTTCATAGTGGAAACCAAGTCCATAGTGCTGGTGAGGGACAGGTTTTATTCAGTGTTTTTCTCAATGATCTGGAGAAACAAGCACACAGTGAAGATCAAGTTGTCCTCAAATTGTCTGAATTTTTATCCTTTCCAAGTGTTTTCCTTTTTTTTTTTTTTTCTTTTTTCTTTTTATTTTAAAATAGCAGGTGCTCTGAGCTCTTTTGCTCTTTCAGAAATATCTATCAAGACCAAGCTAAATTTCCGTGGCTTTTGGGGTTCTGCAATTGATTGCTTTGAGAGGCAGCATTGGCAGTGAATCTTTGTCCTTCAGACAGATCCAGAGCAAAATTCATCCCTGGATCATTAACTGACAATTAACGAATGAAAGTGGTAACTTGACAATTCTTTCAAATGGCTAAAAGTGGATGTTTGCCTAATGGAACTCATTATCACGGAGGGTTTGGCTGTGCTTCTCAGATGAGATCTAGGCATTACTGTGGAGAGACAGGAAGGTTCATCTCTGACCATGCTGTGGGCAATCTGACCGCTCTCGTGTTGTGCAGTTTAACACTTGCCTGTGAGCAAGTGTTAGCTCAGCCCAACCTCTGCTTGCCATTTGATTGTCACGAATTAGTGAGGTCTGTCAAACTGAACACAAAGAACAATGTTTCCTGTGGTGGAACCCCAACATTTAGAGTTTATTTCTATTGTATGGTATTGTATTGTATTGTACTGTATAATGTTAGTTCGCATCATTCAGACCAATTACTTACATGAAAGGATGATACAGGTATGAAATACAGGATTATTTCAGCTAGATCAATTACGAGTAAAGCAGGGTAGAATTATTTTTCGGTGTCAGGCAATTTCAGCCATTTAAATATAACTGTGCCTGTACATCCTAGATAAATGAAATGGAGCTATGTAATTATCATTCTCAAAAAGCTGCAGAGGCCGCTCTATTTTGCAAACTGTCAGAGTGCTGTAAAAGTCTCACAAGCTAAATATCGCCATGCAAACGAGCTCACTGTCTCTCATCAGATAGTGAAACAATTTGCCTGTAGGAGTTATTTTGAAATATTAACTTGAATCCTAAGCCAGGCAGCTAACAACAGGGTATACTGACTTATCCTGAAAGGGAGATAAAATGTCTTCACTGTTTTATTTCAACTCATTACATTGAATATTTGAGATGAAATAGATGTTCAAGCTAAAGCCATAAAAATTTATTTTTCCTCTTTGCCAGCCACACCCCCCAACTCCCAGTGAATGCTGTAAGATGTCATTAAATTTTCTCTCCCATCACTTGATAGAATGTCTCATAGAATACATTGGCACAAAATGGTTTAAGGAATAAGTGGCTATTTAATAGTTTTCATTGCTGTCAAATCTGGGAAAAATAGTGTTTAGATGAGGCTAGATTCCACAGTCTTTGCATGTGCAGAGTATTATTGCTTTATGAGTAACTTTGATGGTTATGAGAATTATCTGTGTTCTTTTCACAGCCTTCTGGTGTTGTCAGGTCGTATCCCGAAACACACTTTAGCACATGATTAATGTCATCACAGCTAGTGTGCTTTTAAAATACTTGGTATTTTAAGCTTTGTTGGTCTGGGATGAGATATTAAAGTGTCTCATGGATATTCTGCAGCTGATATTTCCCAGAGAAGTGCAAATCAGGATGCAAATACTGATCTACTCCTGATAGACATGAACTTCTCCCCAAGGCAGATTTCCAATTACATCTCATAAACATGTCTATATTAAAAAAAAAAAAAAAAAAAAATCAAGACAGCATAAGAAAACGTGGAGCTTTAGGCAAAGTTAGGCTAGTGAACAAGTCTTAAAAATCATGTCTGCACCCTGTACATTTCAGGGCTAGTAGTAATTTGAAAGAAATAAGGCAGATTTGATTTTCTCGTAGCATTCATTTACATTTTCTGTAAAAAAAAATACTTTGTGTCTGTTATTTTATGATATTATAGTTTCATTCATAATTAAATGGACATCATTAAAGGAAACACAGTTTGTTTAGCACAGGGCAGACTCTGGACTTTGTGGACTCTACAAGCAAGTAGGAAATAAATGCTCAATTTCTCAATTAATTATGAAATTATTATTGTGGTGTTTTTGTGTTATGGCACCTGGTATTTTTGTTTCAAGCAATATAGATAATTCTGACAGATAAATAATTATACTGCATATATTAAATTCAAAATTGAAAACTAATTATTTGTATAGGTATAAGAAACTGAATGCTCTAAAATATTAAATGTATAAAAATTGATGATGTGAACGGTATTTTAATTTATATCAGCTTCAAAATAATAAAGTCACAGCAACATAAATGATTGAGGGAAATACCTTAAATTTCTCACTTATGATTGAAAGATAAAACCAATAATTTAAAGTATAACCAGAATTTATAAAGACTAGGTTCATTCTCACAAATGCATTTTCAATCTAATCCGCAGCAAAGAAGGGACAAGCACATTCTGGGGCCTTTAAGATTGTTGTTATTTACAGATAAATATTTCAGTACTGTATTTCAGTCTAACTATATTATCAATAGCCATTTAAGAGAGGAAGGTGGGGGTGAGGAAGTAGAGTAATGGTGCAGGTATAGGTGCCTTTAAAAAATTTAATGCATCAGTTAATTTTGGCTACATAGGAGATGAAGCTAATAAACTGACTTGTCAGCCTCAAAATTACTGTAAAAGAAGAGCCTTGCCTGGGTCCAGATTTATTTTGGTGCAAATCTTTGCTAAAACATTCCAGAGGCCACTCATTTATCTCACCATGGTCTGGACTTTGCAAGCTGTTAAGCACATAACTAGAGCTTCCTTAGTTGTATTGTCCTTCAGTCAGATATGCCTTAGCTGAACTGCTGAGTAGATGAGATAACAGTTTCTGTAAGGACCAATTCCTCATGAATAAGCAAATATAAATAGAAAGAGAGAAGACATGAAGAGAGAGGGACAAGAAGAAGGATTATGCCCAGGAGAGTGAACTCAAACTGCAGTTGAAACAAAAGAGATTAGGAGTCACATTTCTTCCCATTCTCATGTTTGCTGCTCCACCTCTTTTGTGGAGGACCTTGCTCCTCTGTAAGCTCACCAGATTGTCTTTCACAGCCCTCCCATCTCCTCTTACCTGCCAACCAGCACATACAGAAAGAGAGGTTCAAGCCCAGAACCACTGATCAGTCTTGTCCTGAACAGGAAGATTCCTGCATTTGTTGGTCAGGTCCCCAGTTCTGGAATGAGTTCTGCCTGGGGAGGAAGAAAAGCTTTAGAGATTCTGCCAGTGGCAGTGCCTGTGAGAGTAATTTTCATGGGGGAAAGGAGAGAAAAAAGCTCTTCCAGACTGACATTGTCTGAAAGGAAACAAGGTTGGATGCTCTTAGTTCTCCCTGTGTTTTGAGCCAAGGCACAGTAAATGGTGACAACTAAAAGGGCACTCTGGAACCAAAGTACAATATTTCTCTCAGCCATGTGTTTCTTGTGGTCAACATATTCTGTGATGCACTGCTTAGAAATCACTGATGAGTCTTGAGTTTCTGTCACTCCAAATGCCACCATCAGGACTTCCAGCAGCTAAAGCTCCTCAGAGACCATGGAGATTGAAAACCCCTCTTCAGTGCTTGGAATCAGAGTTGATTGCTCTACAGTGCACACAATTTGCCATGCAGAAAATAAAAACAGTAGCAACAGTCTCACAGTGCTACCAGAGAATCGAATAAAATAAATCCAGGAGGAGATGCTAAAGAATTTGAAGGTGTTAATAGCACATCTGTCATACATTTAAATTTATTTTGCACGTGTCTCGTACTGCTAAGGTTTAACCAAACCTGATGAGTACTAAAAGGCTGGGTCATCTACTGAGGCTGTCATCCAAACCCACCAACTATTTGTTTGTTATTTTAATTATTTGTTCCTTGGAGCTCTCCTTTATCAGTTCAACCTGAATTGCTAAATCAAACCATATATATTAATTGCCTTCCTTTTCTGCCATCTACAAAAGAAGAAATTAGTTCTAATGTAATGGCTTATATTTAAATATCTGTTGCTTTTTAATAGCTTTAGTTTGTGTCAGTTATGTTGCCATTTAAGGAATATTGACAAAGCAATCGAGAGCAGTGTTAAATGCTAAGCATGCTTTATATAAGTTATGATGCTTTAATAATGGTCCTGTAAGTAAACTATAGCATGACAAATTATTTCCCTCTCTCTTAAAAGTAAAGATCTGATAAAAACTTCAAAAAATATCAGCACAAAAAAAGTAAAGATGTCCTATGGTTTTCACAGAAGATAATCTCTTGTTTCATGGTTTATCACGAAATACAATAGAAGACATGTATTATTACTACAAAAAACAAGTGGAATATCTTATTGTTGATGGGAATATTTATAGAACTTGTACAGTTGTTGTCTACAGGAAGTGTGCAGGGCTTCTGGTAATAATTTGTGTTCTTGGGTAAGAGCCAAGTGAAATGTCTTAAAAGATAATCTGGTAATGGAACATCTCAGCAGAGCATTTAGCCTTTGAATCTGAGTATAGTCGGTTATAACAAATTTCTGAACTCTCTATATCTAAACAGTGAGGAGATTTTTTTTTTTCCCTAGGTCATAACTGGGTGATTTGGTCTCCAGTTCATAACTGGGTGATTTGGTCTCCAATCAAATTGCCAAACACTTTCCAGGTCTTTAGTTTCATTGGTGTGACATCTGTTGAAGGTTGGCAGAGCTATTGCAGAGAGATCAGATCTCAGGACTGTTCAAAGCCATTCCCTATGGTAACATCTGACAAGCGTATAAGAAGCTAGAACTAGTAGGATAGGATCTGCCAATTCTAAACCTTTTAACTTCATATTTATCCCAGGCAACTTTTAAATGGACCTTTCCAAAAGTTTAATATCTCTTTATCTGGGATATTTCTGTATGTGCTATAAAAATACAATAAATTTCTGATAGCATTAATTCCATACAAAAATGGAAATTAATGGGTGTTAATTTCAGTGTTTAGACACAGGCCTGAGTCAGTACTTTTGAAAGGATTCTTATTCTTCGCTAAATTAGTCAATCCAAATACTAATTATGCATATCAAAAGGACAGTCCAGGAAATCTTCAATGAAACTGAAATCTGATTCAAAATCTAAACTTTTGGGAAGATATCAAAGCCAAGGAAGGGCTATAGTTACCTCCTCAGTGCTACCTGTAAGTCTAGCTGTTATGAACAAAACAACAGAATCAACCTTCTTTATTGGCAGCAGTTTCCAAACAGTTCTTCCAAAATGACTTTATCAGCAGAAGAGGAGGATGAAAACATCCAAAGATATTCATACCATGATTTAGGGATTTACCATTTAAATGGTAACCACATTAGCTGTCTGTGCTAAGATTGTAATAGCAATACTTTTTCCATTAAAAATTTGCTCCAAAATGTTTTTCTAGATTTACATCTCTTTGTTATTCTACTCCATGAAGCGTTTCTTAGGTGTCTTTTTTTAATGTCTGTCCAAAGTATGAGCCCACAAGCTGCTTCTTTCTGGTTTGTTTCATCTCAGTTCAGCTAGCTCTATCTATCTGTGAATAAAAAACCAAAGAACTAATTAATCCCAGCAGATATGTCCGCACTGTCTATCTGCCTTTCAAGGACTGGGCATTTCTTAAGTCAGTTAGAGTTAAAGAGCTGTGCCACTTTTACAAAGCTTTGGTTTACAACTTGTGAATATAGCTAGTTTTCAATTCACCCAGCTGTCAAGCTTTACTGTTGTGATGCAGCAGAAGGATTGTTTTTTATAAGAGCTGTGTTAAGTGAACAAGAGACCAAACCCATGCTTGATCAGCTTAATGAGATAAAAAGACATTTTGGCTTAGTAGAGAAGGGCAGAGGAAGTAACTGAAATTGATTACCCTGTTTATCACAGACTCAATTTGTTGGTTCCCTTGGCAACTAACACTGAAGTAGATGAAGTTACTAGTATCCTGAAGGAGATCAATATGTAAGATTTCTATCAGCCACATTAACTCTATTCTGATGGTCGGAAGTATGGAGAGAAAAGTGCAACTTTAGTGGAGGGATTAGATAACTATCACTCCTAATGTAGTTAGTCTGACCTAATTATTTATTTGAATATTTTCTGAGAAGAAAATGGGTGAATGTGCTATACTACTACATAATTTTAATTTGTTGACTGATCCAGATAGCAAGCAAATTAGTTTAGTCAGTGTTGTGTGTGAAAAACCTCTTAAGAAAAAAAATGCTATCTAGAGTTTCAGTGAGATGTGAAAGTGTTTATTTTTATATATTACTTGTACACCCTATTGCATATTTGACATAAAACCACTGCATTTGAGTTTTGGAGTGACTTAATATTTGTTGTAAGAAGTGCCTGGAAAAAACCTCTGAAATTCAGAAATGGTGATCTTTAAGGCTAGAAATTTTTCCATAGACTACATAGGTCACAAATCCATTGGATAGGAGGAAATACTGTACTGTCTGTGGCCACTGTACTGGCTATAGGTTTACAGCAAACACACAGATTTTCTGCAGTCTTAGTGGTATATTTGGGTGTAGCTATTTCTCTTCCATGTATTTTTATTTTTCAATGCTCTGTCCTAAGCCTACAGAAGGGATGGCTATGGGATTATATTTGTTCTGCTAACTGGATGCTGTTCAAGAGTTGTACCACAGCATTTCCTCAGAATTGTGTTTTCCCATGTGCTTTGCTTAATTGGTGAATGTTTTCTCTGTCTTAATCAAGCACCTTATTTGGGTCCTTCTTTTGATTTCTGAACAAACTGATTCATGAGGACCTGAGAGTTGGGATCTGAGGCTTTTCACATCAGAATTAACAATTCTTTCTTTCCCGAGGAAAGCTTTTATCAAAAACCAGAGGACAGTGAAAATTTTTAGGTCAGTTTTCAGACCCTTTTGGACAACTGGATTATGAAAACCAGAGAACTGAGGAGCCAGACCCTGTCTCTCAGTGTCTATGTCTGTACTTTGGGATCTGGGAAACCTTCCCAGTTTCCAGACCTGGACACTTTCCCTGAGCACGTTGATTCCCTGTAGGACAAAATCTGTGCTGTTTTCCTTCCACACACGCACATATACGGACTCTGTTTCTAAGGAGAGAATCTGGAGACCAGCAGGGAGATCTAACATATTCTCACAATATATCTCATCTGGACTCTGGGCTCCAAGAAGCCCACTTTGGATGCAATCTAGTCATATTTGGAATTACTGGGGTTTGGCTGTTTTCTTCACATTTTAAGTGAGGACAACTATCTTTTAATCGAAATACTAAGAGCAACATCCCATGTATACATGTGTAAAGAAATCTTCAGAAGTTTTAGAGAGCAGGGAGTAATTATATGTGAGTGGTTTCTCTTTCAGAAAATTTTAGAGCATTTCCAGTTAATATAGGTCAGGAGAACAGGATTCTTACACACTGAATAGAAAGCATTCAGCTGCCCATATGAAACATATGAACTGTTGGCAGTAACATAGCTGCAACTGTAGTCATCTTTGGCAGGCTCAGCTTTTACTTGTTGTGTAAAAATATTTTCTGTCCTATTCTGTTTCCTTCTGTTGAATATGGGTCTAAGAGTTTGTGGACTTCACAGTGCACTTTTCTGGCTACAGGTTTTAAATCTGCTACCTAAGGACCTGGTTCTAATAAAACAAGAATTAAAAAAAAAAAAAAAAAATCAATTCCAATTTTCTCTTTAGGTGCTTTTTTTGTTGTTGTTTAAATGGATAAATTGCCTTGAAGCTTTTCTCTGCTTTCTGTACTGAGTGCTTACATATTAACAGCTGCACACAGGGTAACCTTTTAAATTTGGGTTCTATTTAATTAAGCCCTACACCAGCAACAAATCCTAACCTACTCAATTGTAAATTGTCACAGTTGTGTTGTGTGCTTCCTCCTGCTGAAATCTGATTTGCTTGGTTTTCTGCCATAGGGTATATATCTGAAACGAAACAAATTCAGAGGCTTAATGAGGAAGAAACAAAAAGACGCTGAAATCCTATTTTGTTTGCTAGTCTGAGCTCAGCAGAGAGATCAACAACATCAAGAGTTCTGTTCCCGGGTGGAGCTTACACACAGAGCACAGAGAACAGTCACAGAGACGCTTCCAAGCGTGCTGAGACACAGACACTGATACCATCCCATTTGGGAGCAATGTCCTAGCGGGCTGTGCAAAAGGTCAGAAAGGGGGAGGCCTCCTGGGCACTGGGATATCAGGGCTGCTACCTGTTTTTCTTTTTCAGTTTTGTTCTGTGTGTGTGCAGAAATAAAGAAAACAGACATAGAAAGGAAGTAATACAGTACTCTGTGAGGTCAATTTTCTCAAGAATCTTTTTTCCTTTTCTCCGTTGCTGGTTGAAAGAGACCAAATTTTAGTATGTGTTAAATCTGTTCAGCCTCAACAGTGCTAATTGGGACTTCTGCCAGTGCCTCCGACAAAGCAACAGCAGAAGTGATTCATACCATAAATACAATGATAGATTGGTCACAATAAATGGATATAAGGAAAGGGCATAATGCTGCTGCCTTCTTGAATGTTATGGAAAAAAAATTCTGCTGACTTGTCTGAGGACAAGATTTGTTCTTCATTTCTGGAATGCCGTTTTCAAAGTTATTTTTCGCTTGCCCACAGCAGATAGGGAAATTTTATCAGCAGCACTTTTGCCTAGTATCCCATGCTGTATACAGGTTTATTGAGCTTCCCAGCTATTGCTCTTTCCAGATCAGGAAAATAAAACAGATTTGCCTTCAGGGAGTAATTGTTTTCAAGTAGCCTTACACAAAGCATGATGAAGTTAATGAATCACTCTTCCTTTCTTCAAATAAGATAAAGTCTCTGCTGAGACAGAAATGGCCACCCTGTTAAGTCAAGCAAGATTTACAGAATTTAAATTAATTCAGATATTTTCCTCTAAGGATATTTGTGTGATCCTCTAGTTTTAAGCCCTGAGAATACATAGTTAGTACTGCAGCAGATAGTTTAAAAATTTAGCTTAATATGTGTATTGATATTATCATTTATGTTGACCAGATTTCAAGGATCTTCCTGCAATTTATTATGTGACACTCCAAATCCAGGATGATGGCATTGTGCAGCCTCTGGATTTCAATTTTTCAGCACTTAAATAACGCATTTCTTTCCTCTACCCTTTTTGCATTTGTTCAGTTTATAAATTGTTCCATTACTTTAGACGATTGAATAGTTCTCCTGATTATTTATTTTTCTATGGATTTCTTTATACATATCTGTTTTATGAGAAGTGCATTTAAAGTGTTTTATTGTAAGGGTTTGTTGTTGGTTTCTGGCTTTTTTATTCAAATTGGTGTAATATGTATAATATGGAATAACTTGTAAAAAAGATCCTAAAATCCTACTAACTAGTTTCCTAGGTAAAAGAAATATAGTCAAGAGATTTGTGTGAAGCATGTGGCTATTAATCCCAGGATTTCACTGCAAAGTATTTTAACAGAGAGGGAAATTATTTTTTGATTGTCAATGCCATGATTTTAACCGTAACTGTAACTTACTTTTCAGGAAAACATTAGCTCTCAAAGGGCAACAGGTTCCCTAGACTTCAACATCAGGACTCTGTCGAGTGGCACATTTTATAAAGGGACCATTGAATGGAAAAACCAAGTTTTGGTGATGATAATTAATTTTTGCTCTTAACGGGTGCACTTCAATAGCTTGATGTTTACAATCCCAGTTTCAGAGCATGCGTGTTTCAAAACAAAGGGTGTAGACTAGTAGTAAAAGTTTAAAGGACGTTCAAGAAGTAGCTGCTTACAGTAGCTAACTATCTCATGAAGGCTAGTGACAGGAGTGAGAAGATGATATTTCTTCACAAAACATGTAGGAAACCTTTTGGTTAATGTATAAAAATGCTTGTGTTGCTTTTGCTGGAGAATCAATAAGAAAAGTGTTGCGTCTAATTGCCCCATTTCATGCCAGTAGAAGTTTCTCGTGTTCCCTGACTGTTCTACATTACTCTCCTTCCTTTGCAAATAAGGAGATATGTCAAGCAATAAGAAAGTTTTTGTAATGATCATAACATTCTTAGAAATAAATTGCTACTTTTCTTGGGTTGCCTACTCCCTCAGTCTGTTGGAAATCTCTGATTATCCACAAGAGAACAAAAGGAATATGAACTACAAGACAGAAATATTGGCATAAATTGTGAATGAATAAGTTGAAAATCTTCACAAGACAAGAAGAAAGAAATGTCATTTAAATTAAAAGGATATATCAGCAAATGCCAGGAGTTAACTATTTTATTTCTCCAGGGTTTCTTTTTTTTGCACATAAATTTAATCAACTACATCAAATGAATAAATGTGATGGGTCTTGCTTTATGTAAATTCAATGAACTATTTCTTTTTCACCAGTCACTGTCACTCAGGATGAATTTATGAATAATCTCCATATTACAGTCCCATCTTTCTGAAAGGTCATTGAGAAATCCGCTTCTAAAAGGAAGCGGAGGTCTATATATTAACACAATCTTTGAAGTTCTTGAGCAAAGGACTAGCAACAATCCTGTCATGTAATTATATCACAGGTACAAATGAATGGTGATTTGCACTTTAGACAATTCTTCATTTCAATTGAATGTCAACAGGAGATTTTTTTTTTCTGTTGCAGGCCCAGCACAGAGGGGAACTGTCTCTGTGCAAATTCAAAGGGGCATCACAGGTCTTTCTTTCCAGTGGGATTCAAGATTCTCTTACTGCCTCTTCAGCTCTGTATCATTTAGTCTATGACTTCAGCTTCACGGAACTCAGTGCCGTGGGGTGGACAAATCAAGATGCACAAAACTGAGTTT
This sequence comes from Onychostruthus taczanowskii, assembly GCF_017590055.1. Taxonomy (NCBI): domain Eukaryota; kingdom Metazoa; phylum Chordata; class Aves; order Passeriformes; family Passeridae; genus Onychostruthus; species Onychostruthus taczanowskii. The sequence goes on along the minus strand of NW_024506221.1, from coordinate 3,468,264 downwards.
CGAGGCCTCTGTTCCTAGAATGGCAAATTTTTGCCTTTCTGAGCATTCCTAAATGTGTGCTTTCGAATTCTTGGAAGGTTATTTGTTTTCAGGGTGCCAGCTCAACGATCTGAAACTGAGAGGCACATTAGACTTAACCTTTTAAAAGAGACATTTATACTTCTGTAGTTCCTGGGAGAATGATTATTTCTGGTTTTCCATTGTTTTTTTGAGCCTTGCTGCCTTCAAATTACCCAAATATTTTTATTTTCATTATGTTTGTTTCCTACAGAAAAAGCTTCAGATATGGCCACATAAAAATAAGGACTACTGCTCTGATGATAGCCGTGCTTTCAAATGGAAAGAACAAAATCTGTATTGTTCTCTAGCTGGCAATTTTCACTGATCTTTTGGACACTCTAAGTTAAATGTTTTTGGGGATTTTTTGGCACCCAAAACTGCCCCCAGCAGTCGAGGTGAGACTGCCCCCAGCAGTCGAGGTGAGGCTGCCCCAGCTCAGAGCAGAGCAGGACAATCCCCTCCCTTGCCCTGCTGTTGGTGCTGTGCCTGATGTCCCCAGGACAGGGTGGCCCCTCTGGCTGCCAGGGCACTGCTGGGTCTTGTTCAGCTCACCACTGACCAGGACCCCCAGGTTACTTCTACATAAAACCTCTACTTGCTGTACAAAAATTTATGTAGCTTTGTTTACTTTTGTATTAGATAGCTCCACAGGTAAATATTTGGGAAAAAAAATTATAATTCCCTCATACAATGATTTAAAATGCCTGAATCTAAAACTGACTCAAATGTTCAGGTACATCTTCATCTCACAATGCAGTGCCATGTCCTGTGAGGAATACGCCTAGGAACAAAGCTCTGTTAATTTTCTTAGGCTGTTTTCATCTCATTCATGTATCTTGAGTACCTCTGTGTTGTGCAAAAACCTTGTTCTTATCTTTATTTTTTAAGAAAAACTGTTGTTAATGAATTAAAGAATAATAGAATTAAGTGGTTTGGGTTGGAAATGAAGGTCCTCTAGTCCAACCTCCCTGGCAATCAGCCAAGACATCTTCAACTAGACCAGATTGCTCAGAGCCCTGTCCAACCTGCCCTTGAATGTTTTCAGGAATGAGTCATTCACCACCTCTCTGGGCAACCTCTTCCAGTGTTTTGCCATCCTGTCTGTCAAAAAATTCTTCCTTATACTTAGCCTGAAACTGCCCTCTTTCAGTTTAAAACCTTTATCCCTTGTCCCATTGCTGCAGGCCCTGTTAAAAAAGGTCTGTATCTACCTTGCTGTAAAAGCCTGCTTTAAGTATTGTGAGGTTGAAATAGGGTCTATTTTTAGACTGTCATAATATGAGATTATTTTGCATGTCAGTAATACCAGGCAGGATGTGCTTTACATGAACTGGGATGAAGATGTGAGATAAACATGTATAGATCATGTCCTTTGGAAAATCTGATTGTACAAACAGGGTAGAGTACATAAACACTTAGTGAGAAACTTCAGAATCACTCTGAACAGTCAGCTGAACAGGGGACTATGTGAACTTCTGAAATATTGCATACTCTTTGGCTATTAAAAAATAAAATCTAATTATTAAGAAATATTGCCTCCATAACTAAAGTATCAATTTGGTATAAGTATTTTAGCATATTTTTTTTAAATCTAGCAAAAAATAGAATTTGCATCTAAAAATATATGTCTATTTATCAGTTCACTTACAGTTCAACATTGAGCAGCAACACAAGGGGCTGACATACAAGATTTTAATTTGCATCTGTAAATGAGCAAGCCCAGGTATTTCTTCAGAGAATAAGAAGTCTTTCACCCCCTCATTCTTAATTAATTCCGTCAGAGTCTCACTACACTACACATCATCAAGAATTTTTCTGTTGCATCTTGCATTTTCTGTTTTCCTTAGTTTATACCACATACATTTATGCAACCCTGAACCAAAAGGGATTTCAAATACAGAAGAAGTATTAAATGAGAGTTACATGAAAAAATCTCTAATATTGCAATATCTCAATAGTGTCTTGTAAAGAGAGTTCCATAAAATTAGCTGGACAACCTTCTGGAGCCCTGTGTAGTTCTGGGTACAGTGTATAATATTTTAAAATGTCCAGTTTGACTTACAGATTTTTGGTGAGGGTTTTTTTGGGGGGGAGGGGTGTTTGTTTGTTTGTTGGTGTTGGTTGGGGTTTTTTATTAGATAACATTATTTACATCTGTGACTTTTCAGGCCTCCTCATGATCAGCATGGTTAAATCCATGTTAGGAATAAAGCTATCCTTGGAGACCAGGTTGTTCATAGCATATGCTTTAAATGCTGGATCTCTTTGTCCATTAATGGTCATGGGGAAGTGGATGGGGACAATCTGAACCTGTGTGCATGTTGTAAGACTACAATGTGATTTGCAACCAGTCCTGTGATTACTGGAAGCCTCTCCTATGTTTGCTGAGGATGTGAGACTGCAGCTGTCCACAACCTGTTACTGTCAAACAGTTGTGTAATGTTGCTGCAGCTGCAGGTGGTCCCAGGAGGCTATCCGAAGGTTTGTTGTAAATACAACAAGGTATATGTTGGGGTTGTACAACTTGTTTTTTCCTCCTCATGTGACCTTGGGTGTAGGCAAGTCTCGTGTCCTGGAGTGTCTGTTGTCCACTCATCTGTGTGTTACTCCTTTGACAACCCCCATTTCAGTCTTGACCCTGCTGCTGCCTTGGTTTCCTCATTCCTGGTGCCTGGCCCATTTCCCTCACTGCTGTTGTACTTGGTTGTTCACTCTGTTCCTGTCACCTGGTTGCTGAAATCTATTTGTTTCATCTTCCCGTTGGATACCCTCCTGCCCCTCATGCCTGTCCAGGCGTTTGTCTTTGGATATGAATTCCTCTTAATCTTGGTTTGGCTAGCCATGTTGTCTAAAGTGTCTCTTAGAGCCTTTCTGATCTCTCTTCTGCCTGATAAAAATACCTGTTCCCTGTCTCTACTGGTGAGAATGGTGAACCCTCTGAAGGATATTTTTTATCGCATTTCAGAACAGAAAGATATATGTCAGATCTGATTTCTTGACTGACTACACCTGGAGGACACAGGCTTTGATTAAGTTGTTATTTTACCAAGAAAATTGCTTTTGTCAGGCCTGTAGTGAAGTAGTATTGATTACTATTGGAACCCAAAGTTCTTTCATGATATTTCAGGATAAAGATATTTCAGACTAGTAATGATTCTAAAACAAGAGGATGATTTGGCACTGATTAGAGGAAACTTGGATATGCCTCAAGCTCATAAAGGTCAGCTGATATGAAAAGGATGTCTTTGCAGCTGCAGATCTCCATGAGTTTATTTTGGTACTTATTTTAATGGGGACATGCTATTACAGCAGCTTTCACTTAAAGAAACAGCAACCATGATAAGAGTGATTCTTTTGGCATAGCTTGTACTCCTTTGAATTCCAAGAGATAAGTTGGTTAAGAAATTTAATATTGAATTCATAATTTAAGAAATTTAATATTAAAATTTAATATTAATATTTAATATTTATATTAGCATTATATTGTAGCATTGAAGGTTTTCATAATTTGTCACATTAAATTGCTAATGAGATCCACCCTATCAATGAACAGGTGGGATCTGAAGCCTCATCACAAGTTCTCACTTTGTACAAACAAGGTAACCTTAAATGAACTGGTATTTGCAAAGAATTACAAAAGTCAAAGTCTACTCTAACTGAAAATCTTTTTATCGACTATCTGATTATTCTTTTACTCTTTTGTTTGCTTAAGGCACCAAGTCAATGCCGTATACCTCTGACACAGTGGTAGAAGCAGAGAACATACTGTACTAATAAATAGTAATGTCTGAGTTGCAGACCTGTAATGTTTCAGCTGAAAACAAAATCTATAGACAGGGTAAAATCTTCTTCATAGTTTCAGGAAGGACTAAATAAATACTAATATTTTTTCACTTGCAAAACTTGACATATATGACTGTATACAAACTTTGTTTGCTGTAGAAAATAGTGTGAAGCTTAAGCTTGTCTTTAACTGAAAGGAGTTAAATTTCAGGGAAAATAAACAGGAGAGATTTTCCTAGGTAGAAATAGAACTCTTATCCATAATGTACCGAACAATGACTTCTATTATGTGAGGTGGCGGTTTGCAGAAATTTTTGTTATTACTTTCTAGTGGTAACTGGAAATTATGCTACTGGATATCAGTTCTCAGGCTCATAAAGTTATGTCTGATCTCTGAGGTAGTTTTATTCTGCATATCTTAATTTAATTTTCTTTGTCTTGGTAGAATTAAGAAAGACAGCAATGCCAATTCAAAGACAGCAATTCAATGACTGTGAATAATGTATAGAGGAACTTGACTCATTTTAGCAACATTCAGATCAAGGGATAGTGGCATGACAACAGCTGTAAATAGCTGTTGGAACACCTCGTTGCACCATCTCACCCAGCCCACTCTCCTCTGACACAGTCTGAAAGATATGAGAACCCATTATCCCCTCTGCAAGTGTCTGGGCTTAGAATCTTGAATGTGTACCTGCTTGATAAATTATCCTCTGATAATTTATCAGAGGATAATTTATCTGATAATTTATCAGAGGATAATTTGCTTTGCCAGCAAAGCACATGCTGGCATGTCCCTCAGCTTCTTGCCAGCTTTTTTCACTGGGTAAGCAAGATCAAATTACTTAATGCTTTTCCTTAGACAGTAAAACAATTTATCACAGGTAGTGTGCCTGTTTGTTGAAACTTTGTGTGCAATATCTGAAGACATTTCTTTCAGTATCATACTGGGAGACAAGGAGTGATCTTTCATGAAAAAGCATCTCCTCTGAATAAATACAAATTCATTCAGGGAATGGAGAAGCAGACCACATGTGTGTAGCAAATTCAGAATTAATTTAATTGCAAGTGGGTCTCAGCAGAGCAGAGGGGCAGAATCCCCTCCCTGTCCTGCTGCCCACAGGGCTCTGGATGCAGCCCAGGACACGTTTGGCTCTCTGGGCTGTGGGTGCTCCTGGCTGGGTCATATTCAGTCATCCACCAAGATACCAGAATTTAAAGTTCTATTTGCTGTTCTGCAAAGCCCGTAAATTATGTATCAAACTATCACATTGTTGTCTCTATTAATGTTTTAATTAACCCCTTGGAAACCTAAGTGTATCAAATAGAGCAGAAAATACATAGAGTAAAATAGGTATTATACAACTAGACGTATAGTACATTAGATTCTGGAAGACTTTGCCTCTAAAATCTGGGTAAGGACTTCTACCATCCCAACTAGTATGAAGACATGTTTTGTATTTATTATGCTCTCACTGTATACCACTTAAGCATGGGTGGATTTTATTGTTTAGAGAGACATACATTGTAGTCCTTATTTCAGAAACTCTGAGCTTTTAAATTGTTGATCTTTGCCACAGATCTGGGCTACTAGTGCTTACTTACATGTATCACCCCTACTTTAACATGTAAGCAACCTTCCTCTTGATCTGGACCCACCAATTTTTTTTATCCCTTTCTGTAAAACTGTTGACATACGTGTGTTGAAAATTCACCCTGGCTATAATTACTGTTTTCAGACTTAAGAACAGCTTGTTTCATTCCTTTTGGCTCTGCCACAGGAACTATGTTTTTCTGATTGCTTCTTTTCAGCTGATTTATTAAGTAGAACAAAAAGTTTTGAACACAAAATTAGAAAGGGGAACAACATTATTACACTTTTTGTGGGGCTGGAGGAATTCTAAGTTGTCATCCTGATTTAATTTAAATGTCTTTGAAGATTTTACTGATAAATAGTTTTGATGAAGCAATCTGCTTTAAAGATGAAAGATCCTGATAGGAATGCAAGTTAACAAGATGGTCTAGCAAATTAAAGCCAGTTTCTAAATCTAGTATATAAGTCCAAGAAAAAAACATGTGAGTAGAAAAAAGGAGAAAAAACATAAGATTGCACTATTCAAAAAAATACTTTTGTCTGAAATGTAGAGCTGGGGAACACCAAATACAAGAAAAACTCTGAAAGTCCAATTTCTCTAAGAATACCTTCACAGGACTATGACTGGTGGCAGCAGAAGAATACAGACAAATCTGGACAGAGATTGTTGTGCTGTCTGAAGATTAATGTTTGAATGGGATAAAGCAGAAGAGGAACAGGTACTACCACCTGTGATCTTTTACATCAAAGTATAAAAGCAAGACCATATTATGAAAACATTAGTGTTGTTCTTCCTACTCCTCACATACCACTGCCATCTGAGACATAGCCTTGACGTAATTTCAAAAAGTTAATCGGAGACTAAAGTTGTTCATGGAAGAAACCATAGCAGAGACAAATAAATCCTTATATTTTTTCCTCATATTCCAGGGATTTTTGTGTATTTTGAACTATCTGTAAAATTCCCAGCAAGGCACTGCTAGCAATGCAGCTGTGGTAGCACAGCTGGAAAGCTGTTGTAACTGAACATGTACCCAACAATGCAGGCAAATCGTTGGAGTGTGCTAAACTTCACCTTGCCATGGATTCACTGCTACAGTAGGCAGATGCCTCATTCACAGCCAGCCTGGATATCTTCAGTCACAGCTGTGAAGTTTTTCTCTTACCCCATTCTCTCTTCTCCTGCTCAACTTTCCTACCTGATATACTAATTAAACATACAAATACATTTATAAAAAAACAAAAAAAACAAAAAAAAAAAAAACCAAAAAAACAAAAAAAAAAACAAAAAAAAAAAGAAAAACACCAAAAGCAAAACAAACAAACAAACAAAATAGTTCAGAAAGTTCAGCTGCTGCCTATCACTCAAGGGCCAGACTTTTGGAAGAGACTGGTTTCCCTCCTTTTCCATGTGGTTAGCTCTTACTCACTGCTGCACTTACAAGAATGGCAGAGTTAACATATTCCTGCTGTGGAAAATGTTAGATGATTGCATAAGCTTTATTTGCTAACATAAATCTCAGCTAATTTATGTATTTGAGCCTGCTTTGATTCCATGTGTTGTAACAAACAGACACGTGTATTAAAAAGAATGCTATGCTCCATTCTAATACTTGGCTAGAACATGGAGATTTCTCTCCTTTAGGTCACTTTTGCATCATCTAAATAAAAGTAACATCAGAACTTACATTAAATATGCTGTTTTCTTTAGGACAAAGATACAGATCTTAAGAGGCAGGAAATGGAAATGACAGGAGAGAATGAGTTATGCCCCTTTTAAAAAATTATCACTAGAGTTTTAAAAATACCGTCACAAAGTATCACCTCAATCTTCACATCAAAAAAACCTATGTTTGGGATTTCAGGAAAATTTTCATGACAAAATTTCCCAGTTTGAAAGCCGTCTACTAAACAGGAAATTCCAAATTAATTTTGCTGTTCTGCTTTTCTTCCAAATTTCTTATTTTCCCAATCTTAACTGGAGATCTGGTCCACTACTGTACTCATAATGGGATATTTTCAGTCCCTGTGGGTTATTTTTCCATTAAAATAAACACAAAAAACCATAAGCTCTTAAATCTTTGGTTGAGTAAGAAATTCCATTACTGAAAGAATGTAGTCCAAATTTAAGTAATACCAGGACATGAAACTTTGTTCATCCACCTCGCCCACCTGCCCTGTTAATGTTTGACTTTTAGCTCCTGGTACTTGTTCTTTAAGCATATCATATAAAAGCTGGGGGGAGGAAGAACCATAGGTTTGCACTTGACTATTAGAAAACACTCAAAAATCATTCTCTTCTGACTTTAGAAGTAAGGGCAAAAACTGATTCACAGGAAATTCCACCTAAACATGAGGAAGAACTTTACTGTGGGGGTGACCCCACATTGGAACATATTGACCAGAGAGGTTGTGGAGTCTCCCTCACTGGAGATGTTCCAGAACCACCTGGACACAATCCTGTGCTGTGTGCACTGGGATGGACCTGCTTGAGCAGGGAGGTTGGATCAGGTGACCCACTGTGGTTCCTTCCAAAATCACACATTCTGTATGAAACTCTGAGAAATTCAGGGATATGTTTGTTTCTTTTTCCCTACAGCAATATTACATGCACATTATGAAACCACCAGTAAACTGACAACTTTTGTTGTTTTCCTCCCAAGTGGTTTCATGCATCGTAAGGCAATACCTGGAAAGCTATCTTTTTCTAATGGAATGCTGTTGGAAAATGTAGTTTTGGTATAATACAGCTCAGTCACCTATTCAGTCATGGTTCTCCGAAATGAAATGAGTGCTTTTAAGTGTGACTATGCATCAACTTGTGAACTTCTAGCAGAGTGTTCTGGTCCTGAACTTGAAATATTTGAATAATGTTCAATAATGCTCAAGAAGCTGTTTGAAAATTAGTTTTCCACAAAATATTTTGTTTTAGATGAATTCATATTTCCAAGGAAACATTGCACCAAAAAGAAATTGTTTCTTATCAGCCATTTGCATCCAGTATTTCCAAAACTAGGAGCTTAAAAACTCCTGTGTTGAATCTCTGAAGACTGGGAGCTTAAAAACACATATGTTGACCCTCATAAAATCTTTAGAAAATTTGTACATCTGGGATTAATTTAATTTTCTTTCTGGTGCATGTGGTTCAGATTATTCTGTTATCAAAAGAATACTTATTAGCACAAAAGCAAATCATAAGATTCTCATCTTATGAAACATAATGTTCACAGAATCACAGAATGGGTCAAGTTGGAAGGACCCACAGTGGGTCACCTGATCCAACCTCCCTGCTCAAGCAGGGCCATCCCATTGAACACAGCACAGGATTGCATCTCAATGGTGCTTGAATATCTCCATTGAGGGAGACTCCACAACCTTTCTGGGCAACGTGTTCCAGTGTGTGGTCACCCCCACAGTAAATTTCTTCCTCCTGTTGTGGTGGAATTTCCTGTGCACCTCTCACTGCCCATTGCCTCTTGTCCTATTGCTCAGCAGCACCGAGCAGAGCCCGGTCCCTGCTCTGACCCCTCCCTGCAGACCCTGACAGACACTGATGAGATCCCCTCAGTTGTCTCTTCTCAAGGCTGAACAGAGAGAGCTTCCTCAGTCTGTCCTCGTAATGGAGAAGCTCTGGTCCTTTGGTTTCATGTCTCTGTTGTGCTTGAGGAGCCCAGAACTGGACACAGACTCCAGATGAGGCACCATCAGGATGGAGCAGAGGTGCAAAATTGTTCCAGGTTTTGTGTAACATGCTGGTAATACTCGTATGCAATTTGAGATCAAGAAAACTGCTCTCCACTCTTCTCCTGACTGCTCTGTGCTCATCGCAGGAACTGGCCAGCGTGGTGCAGGGGTCCAGGGGCTGCAGGTGAACCAGAACATACCTGAAGGTCAGACCTAGTCCAGGAGCAAAATCAGTAGAGGGTTATTGCGGGGGGGGACAACTGCAGTAGACCACAGTGGGCACAGGAGTTGATCTGGTGAGAAGACTGCAGGATGCAGCTGATTTGGAGCTTGGTGGGGAGAATTAATAATAAGAAGCACTGGAGAAAAAAGGCTGAAAGAAGGAAATGATGCATCCTTCAGATGGCTGGAATAATATATTAATTTTCATATTATTTATAGCAGTCATAGAATGTTAAGGGTCAAAAGGAACCTTAAAGATTATCTAGTCTCAATCCCCCTGCTATGGGCAGGGACATCTGCCACTTGACCAGGCTGCTCAAGGCCTTATCTAACCTGGCTTTGAACACTTCCAGGGCTGGGTTATCCACAATCTCCTTGGGCAAATTGTTCCAATGTTCCAGCATCCTGACAGTAAAGAATGTATTCCTTATATCCAACCTAAATTTCCCCTCTTTTAGTGTGTACCCTTTTCTCCTTACCCGTCTCTACAGTCCCTGATAAAGAGTGCCTCTCCATCTTCCCTGCAGCCCTCCTTCAGATGTTGGCAGGTTGCCATGAGGTCTCCACACAACCTTCTCTTCTCCAGGCTGAACAGCCCCAACCTTCTGAGTCTGTCTTTTTAGGGGAGGAGCTCTGGGCCTCTTACCAGCTTTGTGGCCTCCTCTGGACTTGCTCCAGCAGTTCCATGTCCCTCTTAAACTGGGGACACCAGGGCTGGACACAGTGCTCCTGGTGGGGTCTCACCAAAGCAGAGTATAAAATACTGAGAACTCATATCTAAGAATAATATTATGCTTTAGTGTAGTTACTGATTTGTTTGAGACACAGAAAAATAGAGAGAAAAAAATATACTTCAGGAGAAGTTTAAATATAAGAAACAAACCAAAATACTAAATGTAATATGCAAACCTCATCTTTTCCATGTCTCACTCTTCTGAGGAGGCTTGTGTTCTTTATTCTGTTACATTTTATTTAACCTGCACTTTTAATGTTGGGAAGTAGGTAGTACAGCATTTTGTACTTCTTTTATGCATTAGATAAATTTAATAATAAATTACCTAATTCCTAAGTGTGACTAATATTCTATAATTGCTAATATGTCTATTCTGTCAACCAATAATGGTTGTATAACCACATCCAAATATTTTTGCCTTGGTAAAGCCCTGACATTACTAAGAATTTTAGAGAAAAATAAAATGGAATAGGTTCAGTATGTCACCTGCCATTTTCACTCTTCTGCCTATGATATGGATATCATGTTGTTCCATTGGCTGAGGATATTTGTCATGGAAGAATATTGCTATTACTGTGGAGATTAAGGAATGACAGAAAAAACCCCTAATCTCACTAGATTTTAAAGAGATTTTTACGTAGCTGGGGCTGTTTAGAGTTTTCCTTTGGAAGGAATGCATATTTACTGTAAAGATCTAAACACCACAGAGTGATAAATGCTATTAGGATTCTGTCCTGAAATCCCCAAGCAGAGCCTACCAAAAAACAATAACTCTGTAAATTAGTAAAGTACTCTGTCATCTAAATGAGTGATTTATTGGAAACACTTGCTTATATTTACAGATGCAGTCTGACCCCAACCTCTAAGTTTACATAGCTAGGATTTTCTAAGCAGCCTGTGTTCTACAGGACTTCTGTGAGACTACAGCTGCCTTCTCTTGCTGGCTTCTGCTGGCTTGTGTGGGTGAGCTTATCTGAAAAAAATATTTCCTGTTTTAAGAAAAAAACAGATAACAGAATTCTGGTCCAGAGAACATTTTGTTGAATAAGTGAATAAGATATCAGTTCTTTAATAGTATTAATTTAATATTATTAAAAACAATGTGGCCTTTCTAACTGTATTAGTTCTAGACATATCTAGGCATATCATGTCAGCTGTGTGCTCCATTTTGTTCAAATGCTGCTCAAACAGATGTTGAGAGGGTTTGTGCTCCCAAGATCCTTAGTCAAAATAGAGAAGGAAAACATGATGAAAGAATCAGTGAGAACATTGAAATCAGTGTTTGAAAGAAAACTCAATCCCAGTGTTCTTTTGTTTACAGAAGGCATGATTTGCCAAACCACAGCATTTCTGATTTTACCATAAGTTTCAGCTTCATATAATTTATAGCTGCCAGTAGTTGATTTTAAAAAATATGTTAAAAAAATGTAAAAAAAAAAGTAAAAAAACCTGTTGAAAAACTGCATGTTTTTCTTATCAGTAAGGCACTAAATTGTAATTTTTAAAATAAAAATGTGAACAGGCTGTTATTATAAGAACAATTAGATATTTTGTTCTATATTTTACCTGCAATGTAATTGATGATGTAAATTTGAAATGTCTTCATTCATTAAAATAGTTTTTAAAGATTGATAGACTTATGAAACAAGCATTTGGAATTTGGAATTTTATCAAACCCATGGTGTCATATTTAATACGAGCCTCTCAAGCTGGGAATGTAGTATTTCGGCAAAATACTTTTAGCTCCTGAATATACCTGTGTGGACTTTTTGAAAGAAAAACATGTAATAATGAGGTCATTCAACTTTGTATTAAGAAAGGTCAAAACTGAAAGAGAATTCACTAGTGAACTGGGAGAAAAAGAACCCCAAAGTCCAGCAGGCAATAAATAGGTCCCTAAACAAATACCTTGAACAAATATTTTCTTAACTTCAAAAGAATTAGCTCAAAGTACCATGAGCTGTATGGCACACAAACTCCTTGCTGCAGGCATAATTGTACCATAATACACTGAACACAGTCAAACATTGCTCAGTGAAAATAGGTCTCTTCTCTATGATCACTTCAACCTGAAGAAACACACACTCAACAGCTCTAGAAACTACTCCAGCCTCTGAGCAGGAGTGGTTGCACATTCCTCCTGTTAAAACTATTTGTCTTTTCCTGAAGAGGTCTAAAAGAATTTGTAGGTGAGACTGAATGATAGACAGGATACCAGTGTGACTTGCTATTCCTATGATATGTTTTTCAGGTGGCAGATGCATGAAGGGGTCTCCAATTCCCATTCTCCATTGAAACCAGGTATAATTTACATGGAAAGTGGCTGAATAAAAGGCATAAGCAGAACTTCATGCAGGGATCTGGGCTGAGTCCAGACATGAAGGCTGGCCTACAACCCACTTGTCTGTGGGTTCCAGCAGGATGCAATAGTTAGTGTCTGTTCAAGCTTTTCCAGTTAAGAAAGCATTTGGAGATGTCTACCAGTATAGCTTATACACATGGGATCTTTGAATGTCAGTGTAGCTGTGTAGCAGAACATTTTAGGCACTTCTGTGATTCATGAGCAGGAGAGTGGGAGTCTGATGACATTCTACAAATCTGAGATGTTCACGTGCCTAAATATTCATGAGAAATTTTCATCCTCCAATGGAAACATGAAGGGAAGTTTAAATCAAGTTTTTCTGCTTCAGTTCTCATTATTTGCAATTTCTGCATGACTGCTATGATGCTGTACTTTCCTCAGACCAGTCATTACTGGTCTGAGGAAGCCATTATTGTGTTTTCATATGGCATTTTAATGTTCCAAAAGATTTAAATCCACTTAAAATATTTTAAAATGTTGAAGACATCATCATACAATTTGGCTGCTTCTCCAAATGTGTAAGAGTGGAGTAAGAGAGAACTTGTTCTTCTGTGTCTTTTTAACAACAATGATGAGCATTTTCAGTGTACACAGTAAATACACTATGTTATTTTAAAAGATTGTAAATAGACCATTTAATTGTTGCTTTCATTTTAAACTTCAGAAGTGCTGATTTTGGCATGAGTTCACCACCCACAAACACAGGAATATTTTATTTCCCTGGTGACACCACAGTGCTAACCTTTCTTGCAACTTTCACTTTATGGAGATACATGAAGAGAAACAGTTCCATTACTAATCAGGCTTGGTTTAAACAAAAGTTGAAAGTGTGGGTTTCAGGATATTGTAATGTCTGGCTCACTTATTTTGTTCTTTCTCTGAACCATTCTCTATTTTTGTATTTAACTTGCTACCAACACATAAAGACAGTAGGCTGCTTGAGACGAAAGCAGTAAATCTCCCAGCTTTTCTTTCTGGAGTTAATTTTCCTGTATTGGGACAAAATATCAGAAATATACACACTTTTAGAACATGCCAACAGGTGCTTTTGAGACTAAACAATTTTAAAGATCAAAGATCAGCTCAGAGAGAGTAATTTTCCTTTTTTTTTCTTTTTTTCTTTACCTTTTTTTTTCTTTCTGTTTTACTTCAGTCTTCAGCTGGTTGGTTGGCTGGTTTGCTTTGAGGTTTTTTATTTTCTTTTGGTCTTAATTAGACCTCTGTGCCATTGAAAACCAAATGTCATGAAAGACACTCCATTAAAAGCTAAGTACTCTACAGCTACGTTCCCTTTTTAATAACTGTTGTAGAAGCATAGCCTGGGCTCCCAGGGAAACAGTTAGCCAGGGAGTTGGTGGTTCCTGAGGAGCTGGAACTTCCAGAAACCAGTTTCATACTGACCACCCCAAGGTCAAGGTAATTGCCTTTCCAGCTGCATGACACAGAGGAGTATGCATATTCCCCACCTCAGCTGGAAACATATCAGTCCTTTGGACTTCTGTACTTTTCTGCTGTGACTCATTTTAGAAATTGTTCAATTTATCCAACTTAACAGTAACACTGAAGAAACCTCTTCTTTTGTTTGCTGTGCTTAGGCCATTGTGACTATGAGGCGTTGTGTCTTTTGAGGGCTTGTAACTAGTGTCAAGTTCTCATTATCTTCTCCCAGGAAATGATGAGGTTGAGTATACTGTCAATAGAGTGTTCTATAAGGGCTTATAATAAACTGTTGTGTGGTTGTGCTAGGGAGTGCATATTGAACAGGACTGCTTCATGCTAGAGTACAGGGCATGGCAGCCATAACAACTTGTAGCCCATGGAAAATTCCATCACCTGCCCCTGTTCCTTCAAAATTGGTGGCTTGGTGGAAATAGCTTTGATGCCTAAGAAGGAGCACAGTGACTGCCTTTTTCTGATAGCTGTAGGATCACAAAAGAATGTGTGGCCTTGCTCTTTCTATTGTCACAAGATCCAGAAGAAAAGTGTTTGGAAACAACACATCATGGGGCCTGGTGGATAGCACTGTTGATAAATAGAAGGGCAATCCCAAAAACTTGATCTGAGTTGTTGAATGACATGAAACATAGAGAGGGTCAATGATTTAAATTCTGTTCCTTGCCATTCAAGAAAGAAAACCAGAAAGAGTGATATTTCACTTGCTTTGTAACTACATTACATTATACCTGTGAAAATAGGTTCATCATTACTAGAGATCTGAACATCAGCTTTTCATTTGGAAATAGCAACTCAGTACCTTTGCTGAAAGGTTGGGGAAAAACCACAACTTTTATATTAGGTGACTCGGACAGGGAAATAAAAATAATAATAAGGCACTGAACTGGTCACAAATAAATGGATGAGCTCAAGATATCAACTGGGGATGATTAACTCATGTTGTTTCAAACTAAGCATAAATGGAATGAGTGATGTTGTTAACACTTCCACAAAACCAACAAAATGTTTCACCTTATCCTAGCAACCCTAAGTAACTTTCTGGGTGTACTGTGCTATCTTAGCTGGTCTGACAGCGGCTATGTCAACTGTCATTTTCATATGCAAAACATATGTATACGTAGTATTTCATCATTTTCCTTTTGCATGAACATCTACACACCATTTTGTGCAGGGTTCTCACCTTGCTTTTTTTCAACAATCAAGTACATTGTAGCCAAAATGTTAAAAGTTTGTTTATACTTTATTTAGCCTGATTTGTTTGCTTGCTTCTGTGTTCAATATCTGGGCTCTTTGCTTTAAAGTTACACCTTGTATGGCAGACTACTTTTGATGTTCTGCAAGCCAGAACTCAGAATGAAGAATTCTTTCTAAAGTATTCTCTTTCATGATTTATTTCTGCCTTATTTAGCACAGAAAATACCCATAAAGGATAAAATATCAAATAAAGTGGAAGAGTTACAGGGCAGATTCCTGGCATTTTGTCAGGGCAGGGATGGTAGCTCAAATGAAAAGAAATTAACATTAAAAGTAATGTAAGAATTTGGGCTTTGATTTCCTAATTACTGATTCCTACCTCAACATTTCAGAGAAACAGCATTTCTCCAAAGATGACTTCTCATTCTGCCTCTAAGATCTCTTTTTTTCATATTCTCATTAAAAAAAATTTCAACATTTTCTTAAGATGATTTTTTTCCTTCCCAGTTGTAACCCACTACTGATGAGCAAACTAAATTTCTTGAGAGACTATGTTTAATTTTTTTTTTTTTTTTTACCTAATTGCTATTTTTTCAATTATCTGTAACTTTTTAAAGATCTATAGTTAAAACAAATTCAGTCACCCTCAGATATCTTGCAGAGCACAGGAAGATGTCTGGTCTCAAAAGTACATTCCATGTTGCTGCATCTGGCATTTAGACTGAGCAAACAACTTGTGGGGAAGGGAAGGGAAGGGAAGGGAAGGGAAGGGAAGGGAAGGGAAGGGAAGGGAAGGGAAGGTCATAGGTCCACACTTCTGGTAAGTGAGAAAGAAACACTCTTTTACTCCAGAAATGGACGACGATGATTTTTTCATGACTGCCAGCAGACCACATTGGCTTTTCTGCTTCTGGATTTTGAGCTGTACTGGAGCTGAGTGGATCAGCAGTGAGAGAGTTTTGATTTCTTCTTTTTTTTTTTTTTTTCATTTAATAGAGATAATGAAATATTAATTAGAGCAAGAATAGAACACCAGCTCTCCCTTCTCCTAGGAAACTGCTATAGTCACTAGAACATGAAGTCATGAAAAGCATTACCATTTTCCATGAATATTGAATTAATCCACACAAAGTGAAAAACACTGGGAGGACAGAACAGATTTCCATTCCAGCACTTATATGTTTTTTTCAGGAGGTAGAACATGTGTGTTTAGATCCATCCTGGAAGACAAAGAGCTAAATCTCTAGCTCCTGCATCTCAATGTTGGTCCAATCTTGAAGACAAGTGAAAAAGGCAAGGAAGGGGTTTTTAAGCCGCTTTTTGCTTGGAACCTAATCTGACAGACACACATTATTGAACCCTGGGAAAACACCAGCATTCTCAAGAATCATAGTTAGGACTAATTGCAGGGAAAGTTTGCAGACAATGAGTGGAAAACAAAGCACTTTCAGGCATGTTCTGAATAAAACTTTAGGATGCTTAATGTTCAGACAAGATATTGGCTGAGAGCATTAGTGTTTTCTGAATGAGCTTCCTCTTGAGTTGTGTTGTGCAGAAATTGCAAGGACAGAGGTTTCACTGGCCTCTAAACAGAAAACTTAAATGATAGGAAATAAATTGAATACTTCCTGCCATTCCTTGGATTTATTTCTGTAGTGTCCTTGCAAACTGCAAGATGATGCTTGCACGAATGACAGATGTCTAATATCTAAGAGAATCAAGATAAAAATGTTTTTGTAGATAAAATTTTTCTGAGTTAATATCAACCTTGTTGAAATCAGCACAGTACACTCCTACCATCAGTTCCACTGTTTGAGAATAAAAAGTGTCTTGCCAGTATTTCCATCTATACTGTGTTTTTTAGTGAAACAAGGTTTCTATAATTTACTTCCAGTTCATCCTTTTTTTGGTTGTATTTGTGTTAGATTGAGAAATACTTTTTGCTTAAGGCCAAGGGTTCCTAATTTCTAATGTGTGAAGATTTTTCTTCATGTTTACATCATGGTGTTTATTCATTTGTGTAAATTTGAGAAATCTGAGGCTAATAGACCACAAATACTGGCTTTGGGGCAAGGAATTTGTATGTGTGTGTGTTTCTTTTTTGTGTTTGCACTTCATGTTAGTTTTTTTTTTTCTTTTGTTTCTTACAAACTCAGGAAGCAATAAGAATGTAATTCCTTATATAAACATTCAGTAGCATCAAAATATAGAATCCCAAAACAATATTGAAGCCTATCTATAGGCAATCCAAGTTTCTTTAATACTAAGCAAGTGCAGAGCCTTCCACAGAAATCCAAATTGCACAACAGAATATAACCAGTTCTGAGCCTTTTTTTCTCTCCTCATAATCGAGCAGGAACAACTGGCAGTGTAACAGATGCCTATACATATTTCAAAACTGTGAAGAACAAGGCTAAAAATTTATTTCAGTTTATCACAGCTTTTTCATTGACTTACAAGGTTTCTGGATTTCATCCCAAGAAAGGTTAATGGTTAAATCCATGTATATGTTTTAACAAGAATTAGAAAACCATTCAGATTATTAAGAAAAACAATCAGAGCTTCTAATATCTGCTGTGATGGTGAATATTGAAACAAATTGTGATATTCCCATTGCTGAGAGTGAAAAAATCAGTAAACATTCTTTGCAGGCAAGGAGGAAAACAAAAAATATTATTCATGAGAAATGTTGTTACGAAGCTAATTCTGCCTCCCTTCAATTTATTATTGTAGTGTCCTTGCAATGCTGTAGTGCAGCATTTTGTCACATTTATATAAGAACTATGTAAACTTATTTATATCAGAAACAACAGGTCTTTCAATATACAGGGTAACTGTTGCAGGTTTTTCAGTGGTAAACTACAGACATACCCTCTTTTTATTTCATTAGAAAATACAAGGATTAATACACAAATATGGAAAAGGAGCTGCAATTAAATAGTGCTTGGTGATACAAATTACCATGGTTGTAGTTTTGTACCAAAACCATAAGTCCTTTTTTTCTCATATGGAAAGAAACTTTCACAATACTGTTTTGTGCATATTAAAAGCAAGACTGAAATGAAGTAGGTACTCCAAATCTCAATGTCTCATGTTAGGTGTGAATGGGATAAGAATTTTCCTGTCCAAGCTCTGGACAAATTGCAGGATTATTTAAAGACTGCCAGTCTGCAATACCTTCCTTAGGTGGGAGGATTTTAAAATCCTTCTGCAGCTCTATTGATCTGTGTTAATATGCTATTTCAAATTACTAGAACTTACATATCATGTGAAATCCCTAGTCCCAGTGGGTAATAAAAAATTTAAACCCAAATTTGTTTGAAAAATGTAGTGCTTATGTCTGGGGAAGAAAAAAACAATGCATACAATGCAATACAATTAGAAAAAAAAAATTAGGAATTAATAATCAAAGTCAGGGAAGCAGTAATAAAACATGACAAAAAGCAAATGGCCTATATCAGTGCAGATTGTCTTAATACCTTTCTTCTGTAATTTTCTAGGCAAAACAAACACAAAAACATTCAGAAGGCTCTTACCTCCCCACTGTGCAGTTGGCAATCACAATACAAGCAATTCCTTGCCAGAAGGAATTGCACATGCACCCAGCTATGTTGTTGCAAATGAGAAGATATGAATATTCTCCGTAATATGATATACACCTGAGGAGAACACAGGGTATACTTCATCCTGTGACAAAGTTTGTGCTGCCTTTCAGCACTCAGACAAAGAAATGTGGAGATAGGAACCAAGGTGGTATGCAGAAATTTTAGCAATATGAAGCAGAAGAAGGAAGGGAAACAAGACCTCAAGAAAGAGGAGATAAGTAACATCAGATTGAAAATAATGATATAGTATCTTATTGTTTAAGAAGTGAATGGATGTATCACATATCATGGTATGTGATCTGATAATTTGGTATTTGACTTTTATAATGGTCCACTCTTTTATTTCATTAGCATATTCTGGGTTTATTGCTTTAAGATTGCAAACACGATGAGTCTACCTGCTTATACAGTCAAACTTCTCGAGAATTTCCCAGAAGTCATGGTGGAAGAGTTAAATTCCTTTAGTTTTATTCTCTGTTCTGATGGGCAATTCTCTAGTCTTCAGAAGATATCCTGGAACTCTTCTATTTGGTATTCATGAAGCTTGAGAAGTGTAGACTTTCAGCCTTTATTGTTGGGTTTTTATTCCTTTTTGTTGTTTAGCTGTACTTTTAAGGAAGGTTTGTCTTGTCACTGTAAAGTGAATTTTCCTTTTTCCTGTCACAGCTTCCACAACCTTTCTTCAGGAATGTTTATCAGAAGATCCCTTCTTGTATTAATTTACTGGTAGTTTTCAACCTGATCATCCACTTTCCTTTCACTGCAAGGTGGTCTCTTTTCCTCTTACAAATTAAATGAGTAGGTGGATCTACATCATTGTCTTGGTCTTTGCAGCCCACAGAAAGTTCTGACCATTTTCCTCTGCACTTCTTACATCTTTCTTCAGATGCCAATCATCCTTCTGTATTTTTTCTTATTTTTGGCCAACTAACACACAGTTCCATGTACTGATTTCTGACACACTGATTTCTTTTGATCTTTACATGCATACACATTTTCATGGTTTTTTTTCTGTCCTGCAAATTACTAATTTTTTTTCCTTCTCCAGGCTCTGAGCTTCTCTTGTTGATCCTGTTATCTTGTTGATCTTGTAGATATCGAAATGGAAAGTGGAAGGGGTGGAACAGATTGAGTGTCCCCTCCCTTTGCAACTATAGTTTAAAGCCCTCTTCAGCAGTTTACCAAGCCTGTGACTGAAGTTACTCTTCCCCTTCTTGAATAGATGGACCCCCACCAGCCCTGAAAAAGAAATTTGAGCAAGATACTCAAAGGTTATATTTGCAAATATACATGGTTTAAATCATTAGTTCTTCTGTGAAATCTTTGTGACTCTAGCACCACTTTTCTCAGTTTGTCCATTTTAATTCTTAGGGGTTTAAACCCTTCAGGAAGAACTTCCCTCTTCACTTGTATATTTCTGCAGTGCTGGCTGTGCTGAGATCCCAGCTTCAGATATGGGTGTTCTGGGCTCTGTTTTCATATTAAAAAAAATAATCAAACAGCCCTGTTGGTATAAATTAAGATATACTTTCCCTAGCACAAGCTGTGTATACTTGCCATAAATCAGCTATTGGATGAGTGGCTCTTTAAGAAGAAAAACATCCATATGCTTTACAAAAGAACAGGGGTTTAAAGTACATACTAAAAAACATCCATTCCTTTTCAGCTTTCAACTGGTCAATTGCATAGATCAAAACAAGAGAAAAGTGAAGTACCCTGAAAACATTAGCTATGAGTTTGAATGTTTCTTGTTTTATTACCTGCAGGTCAAAATGGATTGTCACATTAACAGGGAAAATAGAGAAACCCTAAGACCTAGCTTCCTGCAATTTAGCATATATTGGGCGAAAAATCAAAGAGAACATTTGTTTTATTGTTGAGATGACTGTGTAGGAGATGCAGATGCAGACCATCAATAATGTTGGTATTATTTTTAACTGAAATACTGTAGGACCATTGTAGACATATAGTAAAAAGATAAGGACTTCAGCCTGTAACTAAAGTACAAAAGGCACTGAATAGAGGCTGGTAGCTTTCCTTCCATTTATGGTATAATTGCAGCTGTTTTCAAGCAAGCTATAACATGAAAAGGAGTAAAAATTCAATGTCAGTAATGTAATTTGGTGTCATATATCAGTGTTTCTTAGCAACAACCCAGTAACGTTCCATGGAGGCCATGCTCAAATGAAGTCATATTGCATCAGTGGAGAATATTTTCAATGAATGTTTATGCTTCAGGTTTTTCTCTGAAAAAGGGTGGATGTTACAAGAACCTTGCTGCTCCAAGTTGAAAACATTAATTTTTTCTTTGTTTTCTTTTGTTTTCAAAAATCTACATATAATTCAGCTGTGACAGTGTTCATTAAACCAAAACCAAAACCCGCTTCAAAATACTTCTCTACCCTTTATTGTAAAGTAAGATTGTCTGTCCTGTCAGGAAGTGTGTCTTTCATCTCCTGAGATCTCTCTTGAGTAACAGTCTTGGGATAGACCCTTAGTGTTGAATGTGTATATGTGTAAAACAACACTTGAAGGAAGAAGAAAGAGGGAGGTTTTTTTCTCCATATTCAAGATACATCAGCTAAGATATGCTCAAACCCCTTCTTTCTTAAAGTTCAAGCTGATTTGGAAACCAGGTAAATTTTTTACATTTCAGCAACCAGAGGGAAAAGAATTTAATCAAATAATAAAACCAGAAAAATACAAGGAACAGGGAATATTAGAGATGGTTTGATATCCTATTTTAATATTTTTATAATTTTATTACTCTATAGTCACAGAATCACAGAATCACTAGGTTGGAAGAGGCCTTCAAGATCATTGAGTGCAACCCATGGCCCAACACCTCAACTACCTCAATACACCCCAACACACTCACGAGTGCCACACCCAGTCCTTTTTTCAACACATACAGGGATGGTGACTCCACCACCTCCTCAGGCAGACCCTTCCAGTACTTCATCACTCTTTCCATAAAAACCTTTTTCCTAACAACATCCAACCTGTATTTCCCTTGGCTCAACTGAAGGCTCTGTCCTGTGGTTCTGTCAGTTGCTGCCTGGAGAAAGAGACCAAGCCCCACCTGACCACAGCCACCTTTCAGGGAGTTGAAGAGAGTGATAAGGTCACCTCTAAGTCTCCTTTTCTCCAGGCTAAACACCCCCAGCTCCCTCAGTGGTTCCTCACAGTGTTTGTGTTCCCAGCCCCCCACCAGCCTCGTTGCCTCCTCTGGATGTGCTCCAGCATCTCAAGGTCCTTCCCAAACTGAGGGGCCAGAACTGGACACAGCACTCAAGGTGTGACCTCACCAGTACCGAGTACAGGGGCAGAATGACCTCCCTGCTCCTGCTGGCCACACTGTTCCTGATACAGGCCATTTGTTACTACCCAAAAGAAAAAAACTGAGTATGAATTAACACTGTTCTGACGACAACTTGAATCAGGAACAAATTCTCCTATGCCACTTACAGATGTGGCTTCATGGAGGTTTGCATTACCTGCACCTCTAGTTCCTGCATAGTCAGAACTCAAGAAAACACCCCCTAGAAATTTTCATGCCTAGTGTGCTTTGCACTTGCAGAAGATCAATTCAGCTTTTCTTTTTCCTTTCTGAACCAAGCATTAGGGAGATACACAGTCTTAATGCTTTCAAAATATCAATTTTTTGTGATGGAGCACAGGTATAAAAGGATTGGACTTCGATCAAAGAATAAGCCTTCCCTTGTCAGAACAAGTGCTTAATGTATGTGTACACCATTTCCTTCAAAATTACTTTTCCAATCAGTTAGTCAGCATTTAAGGTCCATCAAAAGAGTTTAGCTTCTGAAAAAGACACATTTTCCTACAAAGGAACAAAGCACCAAAGACAACACCTCTGCTTGGGAGAGTCAAAATCCTGATGTCATTGAGAGAATTCAAGCACTGATTGTAAAGATACTGAGGGTCAAAAATCCTGTGAGAGAAATAATTTATTTTTCTAAGCCCTCATAACAAAATAGAAGCAAGCAAAGAAAGGGCCTCTTAGATGAAATAATTGCTTTGTGTCACACTGTGTAAGCAACCCCTGCTCCAAGGCCATGCAGGGGACATGTTGACATAGGCAGATGCAGATAGGGCATATCTCTCTCACTCCTGCTCTGGCCAGGCAGGTGCAAACCAGCTTTGGCCAGGAACCCTTGAACTCATGTAAACACGCCACAAGCCCATACTTTACCCCTTTGAACACTTTTATTTTAGGCCCAGCAGCACTGCAGCATTGCTGTGCGGGCCCTGAAGGGCAGCCAGCTCCCAGCCGCCAGGCCGCAGCGGGCGCGGGACGGACATGCGGGACACATGCCATCGGCCTGGCACGGCACGGCCCAGTCCAGGTAGGAGCATGGGGAGCTCTACAGGGCCTCAGGTGACCAAACCTCCACCTAATCCAGGTTTTCATCATGGGAGGCTGCAGGACAAAGCATGGGAAATCTGAAACCAGCATCTCTAAAGCAATGTACCTGTCAGGAAAGTTCTGCCTTGTCTCCAGGGCTTGTCCTGTGAGACAGGAGTGGCTCTGTTCCTGCAGTCCATCCAGATAAACCGCCGTGTCCAGTCTGAGCTGCTGACTGGGCTCAGGATTTGCTCAGCACTCAGGTCGGGACCGCCTATAGCTGACTCTTCTTACATGCTCTTTTTCCCTTCTCGTCTGCACTGAGCACGGTGAGAAGAGAAAATGTGGTCAGGGGAGGAATTGTTAACAAATTTACAAGACACAAAGGTTCTCTGCAGATCAAAATATCCTTTCAGTTTTCAGAGCAAAACAAGAAGCTGAAATACCAGGCGTTTAAACTCCATTTTTCTCATGACAATTATGTGACATGCCTCGAAATTAGAAATTTAATTTTTACAATTTCTTTTTTCCTCTTGTTTCACTGAAAGTTTTCTTTTGGAAAATTAATTTCAGTTTTATGTTTCTGCATAACAGTTTACTAGGATCAACAGCAAAAAATGAAAATATAAATGTGATGTGTAGCATAATTTTGAGAAGAAAACTAAGTGAATGTATGCCATTTGAAATAACATCTTTCTGCTGGGTAGACAGCACAAGCAATCTCTTAGTTATCTCATAATTGCATTCCAGTTTACACTGAGACAACAGTGGTTAAATAGATGGTGTGATGATGTTGCATTTGAGGAAATAAATTTAGCAACTTAGCTGCTAATTGCATAATCTTAAAATTCTTTTCTCTAAATTAGTTTTTGGAGATCCTCTCAGTGTTAGTTCCAATACTTAACTAATCTTGAGCTAATGCAGTAACCCACTGGGGATCTCATGGCCTGTGCTAAGACAGGCCATGTGCTTCACAGACCTGGCACACTTGCCATAAGGTAAATCCTGTTCTTCCAGGAATGGTTGCTGTTGAAACATGAGATATGTTTGGGAATGCTATGATTTTCTTGGCTCTGTGTAAAACCCCCAATTCCTCTGCTGCATATCCAGACACTTTTAAATGTCGGTAGAGTATTTAGAGTTCACGTGAAGTATACAGAAAATGTAGTTTCCCTGCACACTGAAAGCGGGAGTACCTGGGTTTCAAGAAGGTTTTGTGATGTTTCTCTTCAATCTAATATCTCAAGTGCGTTTTTAAGGTCGTTTCAGACCTAAAGTTTCCCATCTTGACAATGGATTTCTTTGACACTTAGATTTTGACTTATATAATCTGTTAGTGTTTCTTTCCATGTAAGACAGAAATTTTTGAAATGTAGAATGGAAGAACGGAGCCTTTTCTTGGGTAGAATTAGAAAAGATTTTTGGATTTTTTACAAAATAAAAGAAAGCACAAACATTTAATTTTTAATCAACACCAAATGTTACAAAGCCTGTATCCACAAATATTTTCTCTCCTCTGTACTAAGCCCTTTTTATAAAATATCCTGGGGCAGTTTTCTTCTTTTCAAGAAATGAGAATCAGCTCATAAGCATACATCAATTCAAATTAAAAAAAAAAAAAAAGAAGAAAGCTTGGTTTAGGCATGTTAAAATTATATATTATATTTGAAGCAATTTCAAAATTTCTTTCATTTCTTTCTTTTTCTAATAAAACTTGTTTATTTACATATTTACATAATCTCATTTTAATTAATATTTCAAACCTATATTCGATTAATTTACTGTTAAAACATTAAAATTATTTATCTATAGTTACAAACAACTGATGATCTCTGCAGAAATTGAAGTTGGTTTTGATGGCATGTAGTTTAAGTTGCTTTACCACAGTATTGATTATTTTCACATGGGTCAAAAAATCTGATATATCTGGGATTTCTCTTTCCTGAAGAGCTACGTTCTACCAGAGCTCTAGTTGTAGCTCTGATTTTTGTCTCATTTTAATAGCAAATATTTTTTGTAAGACATTTTTCTTAAAAGTGAACTCCTTGGGAGATTTTATGCATTACACAAGTATACTAAAAATTATGGAGGAACACTGTCATGCTTTTGTAATCAAAAAATCCTTTGAACACTCCATAAGCTCTACTCCAGTTTTTTCTCACTTCAGTGGTGTATGTTCACCTTATTTATACTCTTTTCTGTGGTGAAGCTAAACTGGTGAAAACAAATCTGTGCAGCTTCTGTAGACCCAGCACTGCATCTGTACATCTCCTAATGGAATTCCTGAAAACCCTGCATTTCCCCAGGCTCTAGGCACATGGCCTGAAAATTTTGTCACAAAACTTAACAAATGGAATATGCTTTGAGTATGCCAGAATCTGAGCGGCTCAGCTATGAATCCTTAAATTACCACATAGCTTTCTTTAGCAGAGGTTTGGAAAGGATACTGAGTATTTGTCCAGAGCTTACTAACTACTTGAACAAGGTAGTTGTATCAGATTATGATATTCAGGTTACTTTGTGAATCAATAATCAGGTATTTCATGGCCAGAAAAAGAACTTAAACACCTATGATAATTTGGTTATTGCCTCATGACAGAAATGATAAGCTAATTTTTCTAGAGCAAAATAATTTGCATCAAAATTGTAAATCACAGTTTATTTTAACTACAAGCCAATAGAATGCAAGACTATTAGAATACACCTGTAGTGTTCAGCAAGCTTATATGGCATTTTTCACTAAATGGTGAAAAATGCCATATAAGCATTATTTTATCTCATAACTAAAATAGCTTGGTTGCCTTGGAAGTCCTTGTATGGGCTTCTTCTGTTATCTTAGCAAGTTAGAAAAACTGATATCCAGCAAGTCCTTGGTTCTGACTGCTTTAGGGTGCTTGGGCTTAGAAAACTCAGACATCCCAAACTGTAAGGTCCATCATTAGTGACCACCTGCATCCAATGTGGCAGAGAAATATTACAGACATAGAACCATGGGGCAGAAAGCAGTCCCTACCCTGCACATCTTGTGTAATAAACAGAGGAATGGGTGCACAGTGAACAGTGATTGAGCCAAAATCACACAAGCAACTACTGGAAAAATCAGGAGTTTCCTATTTGCCATATTAAATATTTTTTTTACTCATTATCCTCTGCTATTTTTGCTACTAAAAGTCATTACTTCTGAAACAGGAGTACCAGTCAAATGGAAAAGCCACAGTGTTTAGGCTTCTCTTAAGTGCTTTGTGAAGCTCTTTAATCCTATTTTACTTGTTAAATATTAAAATTGAGATATAATTTAAAAATGAATGTATGCAATGTAATGAGATGAGACAAATGGGTAGCAGAAAATTTAGCAAAGAACGAACTCTTCAGTCTAAACTAAAATTGAACATTTGCTTCCATTTTGGAATAGGAAGATAGTAGAGACAGTAATTATATGTCAGTAATATAGTAATATATGTCAGCTTTCAGTGAAGAAGAAATAGTGATTATTAAGCCATTTTTATGCCTAAATCTCATCTGTGGTATTTCAGCATCTGTCTCTCTCTCTCTCTCTCTCTGCAATGCCAGAAAAAATTAATCCTGTTGATTTTTTCAGCACTATGTAGCTATCGGTGCCTATGGAGTTCTATCTTCTGCTAATATAAACTAGCCATTTGTTGCATTGCTAAGAACAAAATGACTGAGAAAAGACCCTGATGAGGTGGACCCCAAGGATCTCAAAATCTCTGACTCTATTTGCAATGAATCAGGAGCTAAGAAGTAATCCAGGAAAAATATAATAGGAGAATCAGAGAAAAGAATGGAACAGACTGAATAGAGAAATAGGTGTCCATGTCATTTCTGGACAAGAATATTTCTAACTGCTGGCAGTGATCAGGAAAGCAATGCAACTGTGACAGGATATCACAAAGAAAGCACCAATTAAAGGAGTTTGATTGCAAGGCCCATTTTAACGTTCATTTTTAGGCTAGACAAAGTTACCTACAGTGTCTTTTTGGTTAGCTTTGCATAAAAATAATGTATTAGCCAACCTAATTTAAATATGTTACCATTTCCTAATTTTAGACGAAATAATATTTTAATTTTGCCTGAATATTCAGGAAATAATGTTATACTGACCCATGCCCAATCTTCAAAACATGGATTTTCTTGCTTACTTTGTCTAATTCAAAAGCATCTCCAGCTGCAACTGAAGCTTTCACTCAGAACTATGAAGCTTTCACTCAGAACTATGAAGCTTTCACTCATGAGCTATGGCTTAGTTGATTTGCATTTGTGCTGTCATCAGGTTTAATGTTACCTGTTCTCATAATAAGCAACATTTGTCATACTCCTGATGACCTCCCCTTCTTTCCAGGACTATGAATACACAAAATTCAATCTTTTAGTCTCAAATAATTGGAGAAATTTGCTCCAGTGTGGCTGCAGAGCTGAGAAGCGTCACACACACAAAAAAAATATATATAAGAGAATCAAGAATGACTTTTCTCTGTATCCAAGCCATGGCACAAAATAACATGAATATTTCAAGCAATATGCACAGTAAAAGAAAATCATGCTAGTTAAAATATCTTTGAAAGTTTCCTTGAACTTATTCTAACAAATAAAAATACGAATATGCCTGTTATAGAAACACAAGCATTAATTTTTAAAGTTTTTCAATATATCAGGTGTACAATCTGAAGATCTTTGTGTTTGTGAGAGTATAAGACAGCTCCAAAACATGTCCAGACAATATCTTAAGTACTTTAAAAACCATAATCTATGTTAAGACTTCATAGCAGTGATGGATTGTTCTTCTTAACTCTTTATGAAGCCTCTGCCTCCTTGGGCAGCTGAACTTTTTCACCCAAACCTGGCATCTTCATTTTGCCACTGACAGCCAAAAGAGTGGCTGTGAACTGCGGGTGTCTGCTGGTATGAATGCCTTAGGCATGCCTGCTTAGGCAGGAACCTAAGCCCTAGGCTGTATTCTGACTTATTGCTAGTATTTGTTTCTAGTGAGCGCTATCATGATGCTAACCACAGTTTGACTTTTAAATTTTCTCTACTGAGAAATTTCCAGCCAGGAAGAAAGCAATATCTTTTGCTTACTCTCACTGGCAGCAGTAATTGTCCTTTGGGCAGCTCCGCTCTTCTGCTGCTCCTGTGAAGTCTGGCCCTTACATGCATTGCACAGCACTGAGCATGGCACATGTGGCAAGAGAATGAAAACACATGTACCTCCAAAAGAATCACCAAGTCACCACACCAACAAAAAATTCTGTCTTTATACATTGTATGCAAATCATCTTGGCTTAAAATACTTAAGTGTGAAAAAACCCCTATATTGCTGATGTCTGTAGCATTTCTTACACCAAATATTTACTGCACAAAGCCATGCTGTACACAGTGTAGGTTATGCAGACAAGACAGTGATAGGAGCACTCATCTGTTTCTCTATGGCTTGTTTTATTGCTTGTGGTCATTTGAGCTCCTAGACAAGAAGATTTTTCTGCAATATTCTCAAAAGATAGAAAGGGAGATGACAAGGTGTGCATTCTAATTTATTAATAAAATCCTAGTGATAACTTTGATTAGCAGTACACAAAATCTTTTGTCCTGCTATCAGCTTGAAAAGTTCCTCTTTCAAATACCACATAAAAATATTAATTTGTCAGAATTCAACTGTTTTGCCACATAGCAGGTGTAACATCAAAGGATTGACAAATGCGAGTTTAAATAACAGACTATGGCAATCATCTCTATGAGCTGCAAGAGCCCTTCTGGATTCCTCTTTTAATTGGTGCTGCAATTGTTCCAGTGCCTTGAGAATTGTTATGACAGTAATTATGGCTGCAATTGAATAGAGAGCAATAGCAGAGAAATACTCATGCCTTGGTTGGTCTTGCACTTCTTTTATTACATCAATACAAGTACCGCTCAAGCAAACTCTTTCAAGAAAGAATGTGCTCATATGTCAAAAATCCCAGTCATCTCAAGGGTGCAGTTTGGTGCCACTTATATGCCTGTATGTTGACTCTGAAGTTGTCTCAAAACGATTTCTGGAAAAGAAATACAAAACCTTGCTGTTACACATACTAGAGAAAAATTTTTAAAAAAATTAATATTTTTTGTCATACAACGTCACCAATAATGTTACTTTAAAAATTATAACAGCAGTAAAACTGGCATATATAGACTAACTTTTCTTCTGAGCCTTGGAAAATTGGGAAAAAGTTTTAAATATAGTCTTTGAAACTGAAGTACTTTAAAAAAAAATTAGCTATCTTAAAAGTCCCTCTTCTGGTTTCACCAGGGACTAATATTTTGTGTGGTTATAGACACGTTGTGACTGAATATTCGTATACAAGCTCATATGGATGTTACAAGAATTTGGTCTCATCATCAGGATTGCAAAATTCGGGCAATATCTGAGGTTTAGGTATAAATGGGCAGTACTGGTTCATAGTATGAAACTGACATACATATATATAGATATGTTAAGAGCTATTCATTTGTATAGACTTTATTTTGAAAGCCTTGTCAGTTGAATTTTGCATGAGATAGAGAGTTATGTGTTCAAAGAGGAGGTTAGAGAGAGCAAGGAAAGATCTGGACAGGCAGTCTCTGAGTCCTGGCAAGGCTAACATTATTCTAGGTCAAATAGCTGTAAATAGGCTTGTACATGCTGTGAATGTGTGTATGGGGAACATTTTCCAAAGAACCTTTCAGTGGTCAATCACCCTCCATTTTAGGATCTAATTGTTCAGAATAAAAATCTACTTTGTCCCCCATCTCAGTGCAATATACTCCCACTGAAGCAGTCATGTAATCAAGATGAACTGATTTTAGTACATGAACGTTAATCTTAATGGACTAGGGACAGTCTGATAGGCTCAGACTATGTATTCTTTGGCTTCTGTAACGCTATTACTTTTCTCTAGCTGGCTGCATCGAATTCTGTGCAATTTTTAAATCTCAGAGGACAAGTCCTTTTGTCACAAGTCCTTTTAGCTATTATCCCTAATAGTTCTCTGGATGCTTTTTCTGTCTTTAAATTAAGATCCCTTTAACGCCCTCAAATAATCATTGGTGTAAGCAGAACATTAACAGAAAGTTAATCAAACATAAATGTCTCCTGTGCTGTGAAGTGTGTATTCCAGTGAGAAAGTGTTTTTTTAAGAAAAGAGCAACATACAAAATAATGTTTTATATTGAGATATACCTCTAAATTATAGCAATATGTTTCTCTAAAAACTAAATAACATTAAATGTTCAATATATTAATATTTCACATTATATATATTGCACAGTGTTTATTGATTATATAGTAATATAATTAAAAATGTATTGAAATGGCTATATAATGTAAAGGTACATTAATTAGGCAGTTAGCGTTAACTGTGTAGCATTTTAGATAAGAGATTACATGTAAGGGTGTAGCTCTTTTGTCTATGTACTACTGGTTACTTATGCTGAAAGGTAAAAGTTAAGAAACAGCAGAAATGCCAAAAATAAGTCTGTTTAACCTTTATGTCATCCAGTGTATTATAGTGATACAGAATGTGGTTTGGCAAAACACGAGTACTGTTATCCAGCTAAAAAGTCACTTAGATGCTCAGAGGAAGCCACTTGGACCTCTTTCTTAGTTCCCTAGAGAAGGTACTTCTGTGTTGCAAATGCAAAGTGCTGAATAGGTAACACAATGTCATAATATTTTTTTTTGGATCCTCTCAGTCATAGTGTGACTTTTTCATGCTTATTGTATGTAAGCTGTACCTTATGTCAACACTTAAAATGGTTATTTTCTTTTATCTTGTTACCATGGGATCAGAGCACCCTACAAACACTAAAGAGTTAGCCATCTCAACTCCCAGATATGGTATTTTGTAAACTCCATAAGTATATATGTCCCAGAATTTACAGAATCAGCATCTAAATTGTTTAATTATCTGTGTTCTTCATTGGAGATGCCTGAAACTTGTCTGATGGCCACCAGTCACTCATGGCATCTGCTGGCTTCAGCTGCACTGACTTGTCAGCATGTACGAAATGCAGACTGTGACTGTCTTGGGCTGGGGACCCAGAAAGGAAGCAGCATATCATTAGTGGTCCAGTGTGGTTGTTTAACTAGTATAAAATGAAAATCCACAAATCTGCAGTCTGGAATCAATGTGCACCACAGTCTGTACTAATCCTCACTTTACTAAGTTTATAGCTATCTGTTTGAATTCCTATTGTTAACCTCATCCCTTGAAATAATGCATGCAGTTCTTTCCTTTATATATACACAATTTTCATGGGAAAATAGTAGTGCAACTCCTTCCAAGGGACAGGGTGTGCCAGTCAAGTTGATTTGTTTACTTATATACCTTACAAATGTCAGTATGTCAGTCTTCTCATGTATAACACCAAAAGACATTCTTAAGGGAGCTGCTGTCATTAATGTCTATATACTTATTATACAATCAGAAGTCAACAAACTTACTTTATTTAATTTTTTTTCTGTATTAAACTAATGTGAAGAATCAAAATATTTTCATTTTCATTGGAGGAATCGTGGCAGCATCTAGGTTGTGGTACTTTTCACTTCCATAAGAAATGCACTGGTTTATAAAAGATTATAAATGCTTGATAAGAAAGAAAATGTTTTTACACAGAACTTTGTTTCATATCCTTTCTTATTTGAAAATTCATTAATTAATCCTTTTGATTTTTCACCTTTGATAATGGTAGTATTTCAAAGGTGTTTTTCCTAGTTTTTGCTTTTGTTTTTATAAAAGTAATTTTTTAAAATTAATACTCTGTCTACCCTGAAGGTTTGTTCTTCGTCTAGTATCCTGAACACTTCTAGAATATGTATTTCTTACAACAGTCAAATATCACTTATCTGGATTGCAGATTATTTATGCAAGTTACGGAAAGACTGTTAATGTTTGGCACAAGCACAGTTCCACTGTTTCTCACACCACTTTACCTCTGGGACCAGTGTCGCCACTGTTCTGCAGCAAAACACACAGAAAAAAACACCCTGGCAGATACTACCTGGTTTCCAGCAAGCCCATCCAGGTCAGGTGCCTCCTGATGTCCTTATGAAGACTAGGGCTGCTGGGGAGTACAAATACCCCCCACCCCAGAGATCTCAGTCCCAGAGCTTGTTGGGTTTGATGCAAACCCACGTGAACACTTGGACCTGGCTGAGCTCTAGCACAGTGTTGAGCCCAGCAACAAGCCAGAGGCTGGGAGAGCAATGCTGATCCCAAGGAACAGGGCTGCCCCCTAAAGAAAACACTATGTACCATGTGTTTTTTCCTGGGAAGATTCTGTCTATGCTCCTATTTATTGTGCCCAAGTCTCAGCACTTTCTGGCTTCTAGGAGGAAGTGCTGCCTTGAATGCAGCACCAAGGCACATGCTAGGCTTTGCATTTGCACTGTGCTGTGCTATGATAGAGGCAAAAAGTCCATCCAAAGCACCAAGAATAGAACAGACCTGCATGGTAGTTCCTCTGAGCAAGGCAGATGAGGTCCAAACTAGTTAAACTAGAGCTCATAAAGTGTATTTGTTGCCTACTGGAGATACTGGTGGTACTTGGAATCACATTCTCTCGGAGCTATACATCCCTCATGCAGTGTACTCCTTCAGACCTTTCTCTTTGATCTGTAGATTATAGAGGGTGTGGCCACATATTCTGAATTTATTTATTTAATTTACATGCTAAGAATCACCATTCAAAGGTTCCTAGATTCCTCCACAGGCTGCTATAGAGAATTTAGACTCCTGAATGTAGGTGTTGGGTATCCAGCAATCAAAGTAATTGAAAATAGATGATGTATGTGTTTAGCAGAATGGGGTTCAAATCACACTATTACCTCATATTCTATTGCCCAGAAAATCACTTCAGAAATACTTATCTAAAATTCACTAGCAAAAAAAATGCAGTGTGAAAAGGAAATTTCAGTTCACTCTTCTCCTTACTGGAGATGTTCTTCAGTTCAACGTAAATGGAAGTAGAAATACTTTGTAGCTACTGAAGTACTCAGTGTGGGCAGGGAATTGTCTGAAAGAATAGTCCTCTCTTGGTATCTGTTGGGAAAGAGGGAAAGTGAACAACTGAACCAGACATCATTTACATGCAAGATGTGCTATAACAGAATACTTCTCTTAGAGACAAAAAAAATTATGAAGTTGAAGTGATTGAAGGACTGCAAGCCATGTCCAGAAACCTCCAGAAATGAAATCTTTGACAAATATTCCTATAGACAAATGCTGCTCTGACAGTGGCTGCAGCCAGAAATGGGAATTTGAAAGATCCTGAGAGAAGTAAAAATCATGGCCAATTCTGTCCATTTCTGAAGGGTAAATTTATATTTCATTCACGAGTGAAGCAGTGAAGTAGTCTCCCAGAAGACCCAAAAGAGCTCACAGGCTGCAAACCAACAGCAGGGAAAGTTCTCTGGCAATGATGACAGATGTGGGTAGGAAGGCAGCAGGAGTGGTGGTAGAGTTGAAGAGTGGCAACACAAATAACAAAAGCTGCCTTTTACCCGGCAATGCATGCCCTGGAGTTCCACATTACTGCAGAGACTGACTATTTCATATACTTCTTAACTTGGATAAGGATGTCAGTCTATGTTTGGACTGCTGCCATGGACATGTGAGAAGGTTAGTAATATTGACATAACTTATTTTGTAGATTAATTTTTTATCTCTGACTGGTTTATTGTTTTATTGTGTTTCTTTATCCCCTTGTTAAAGTTATGTTTGTTCAAGTTACTTTGACTGGTACAGGTACTCCTAACTCCTGTATGTCTTATTACTCAGGTTTCTGAGACAGAATCTTAAAGCACAGATTTTTAAGCTCTCAGAAGGAACTGATAGAGTTGTATTGGCTTCTTGTAAGTGTTAATGAGCACAGCCAGTTTATGATTCATACTGCCTAGCCAGCCATAAACTTCTAGTGCACCTTTATCTTCCATGACAAGACCTGGAGTTGAGTTCAACACCTTCCATGTTTGCTGAATTATTTCTTTATGCTTTTAGAAAGTCTTACTGCAAAGATTTTACACTTCTCAGAGAAGATCTGTGCAGTTGCAGCATGTAGTGTCAGTCTGAGCTGTATTTGTCATTGTAGTACTTTCCCCTGCATTTATAACTGCTTTCCTGGCTGTGTGGGTTTGTGGCTGTATTCAAACCCAATGAAACCAGTATAAAGGTTTTATGACTGGTGGGATTTGGATCTTGTGTTTCAGGCTGGAAACCAGTTAGTCAAATATACATGAAAATCAAAAAGGTGTTTTGAAGTACCTGCATAATACCAACTAAATTAAGATTAATTAATCTGACAGGAAGACAGATGTCTTTCTAATGAAAGGGTTAAGTAATCCTTTTGCAATAGTCCTTCATGGCTTTGTATGGTGATGCTTTGTATTTAACCTATATGAGTTTCCCTGGCTCACTTAATCACCATTTACATTACATTGAACCTCTACTATGGATGTGGGTAAAGGAAAACACTCCACATTTATATCCAACCAAACAAAAGCAGTAATATACAGAGGAAATGAAGCTCTGAAATAAAGAAACAATATAGGGGCAGTAATATTTTTGGTCAGCTATTGTTGTAAATAGCAAACGTAGTGAATATGTTCAACTTGATTTAAAGAGCACACATGATGATCCTAAAGGGCAACATCAGGAACAACTGTTCATCTCTTCATTTCAGATTAAGTCCAGATTGTTACAGAGTGTTGCTTACCCATTTCCCCTCAACAGTATTGACAGAGGCTATGAAAATTCCCCAGGATAAAATTTGCTTTAGCTCAGATTAAGGTAAGATAGTATTTGCCTTACAGCATATTATTCTTGTGGAAATTATTAGATTTGTCTGTACATGCTCTTGTGGCGTCTGACTTCCACTGAAGTACCATCGGAAGCATCACTAAAAGGGGAAATAAGTCACTGAATATGGACATTTGTAAGTGCATTTCAAATCTCACATGTATGATTTTTCATTTCCTTCTTTTGCACTGACTTCTAGGTTCTGTAACACAGATCTAGATTTGTATGTGGGACTAACAAAAAAAGCTCACTGCCTGTTATCCCTAAGAGAAGAGAAGTTTCTGCTCTTGGAGTGCTCTGTTTTTCTTGTGGGGAAGAAGGTTTATTGTAAAATTGAAACTGAGAATACCAAGAAAAAGATGGACACAGAGATTCCAGGGAATGATGAGGCTGCATGAACGTGGGAGAGTTCAAGGTTATGGGAACCATGAAAAAGAAAAAAAAAAGGGAAACCTAGATGTTGTAGTGTCTAAAGGGGAAGAAATGTGGATGGATAAGAGCACCAAGAAAAGAAATGAACAGTGACAATTAATAATTAAGCTGTAGGCTAGCCAGACCATGCATATTTTGAATAAGAAACAGGAGGAGAATGCATGGACAGATTGAGATCAGGATGGCATCAGTGAAAAGAATAGCAGAGGAATAAGGGTATTCTCTTACTGTAGCTTTTACTGCCAAGGAATACAAATAAGAGGGATTTTTGTGTTTGTTTTTCTTTCACTAGCAAGACAGCAAGGCTGATATTCCCACCACCCTTCCTCTGGAAAAAAAACAAAACAAAACAAAACAAAACAAAACAAAAAAAAAACAACAATGAAATTTGTTTGAAGAATCAGTTTCAAAAAGAATCTCTCTAGCAAATACTTGCAAGCCAATTTTTTACCATACTCTTTTTACACAGCATTTGAAGGTCCTTCATCAGAAAGTTATAAGATTATTACTGTATTAATCCAGTAGCTGATTTCTGAAAATTAATTTCATTGACTTGCAAGACTAGGCACTCAAAACTATGGAAGCTTTAATTCACAAGTTCATCCTAATATTTTCCCCTACAGTTGACATATGTATGACATCTGAGCTTTATCTGGAAAGAACTTCTAACTTTTCTGGAGTGTGTTTTGGAGTTGGGGATGTTTTTTGTTTTGTTTTTGTTTGTTTGTAATTTTTTTTTTCTGTCAAAAGCTGTTTGTATTCATGTCTTAAAATAAGATAAACATTCTCTGTATTATTTTAACCAATTTTAAAGACATGTCACGTACGTGCCATCCAACAAAATCCCTAATACAACAGCCCCCATTCCACATCTAGTCAAGTGCTTTCTTTCTCATGCAACTTTCTGTCCTTCCAGCTGAGAACTTACAGGTTTATTTGCTGAATTTATTAGATTAAAGATATTTGCATTTTGTGCTCTGAACTTTACTGTTCACTTGAGAAGCCATATTTAGCATGGGCACCTGTAAAGGAGAAGCGTTGCCATGCTGTTGTATTTTTTATGAACAGCATTTAATACAGCAAATGTCTAGAATCTCTGACAACTCTCCAAAAGAACCCAGTTTGCCCAATCTTGATATTATTATCAGCAATAAATCAGGTTTTCCATTTCTTTTTAGTCAGGAAAGATTACTGTAGTACAGTCATAAAATTGATGTTATTCCTTCCTTACAAATTACCACAGTCCTAGATTTTAGTAGTGTTCAAAACTGCACCATGAGGTTGGTGTTCCTGTGCAAATCCTCATGCTGGAGCCCAGAAATGTCTGCCTTGCTTCTGCTCTTAAAATCTACCTGTAAAGGGAGCAAAGTGGCTAAGTGGTTTAAGCTTGAAAATTACTGCTGTAGCCAAAATTGATTTATGGTCCAGTTTCAGGTTACAGTCTGGTTCAATTTGAATACAAATATTATAAATGTTCAGTGATCAGTTTTCAAGGTGTGCTAGAGGTTGCCTGTGACTTTAACCTACAGTCCTCAGCTGCTTATTTAGGGTCATCTTGTCTATACCAATGTTATCTGTGTATTTATTTATGCACTTCCAGTTAGTCATTGACTTACGACGACAGTGCAGTGGGAGTAGCTGTCTCACTGCCAAGTGTATATTCTTTGCCTGGAGCCCAATCAATCGTAAGAGGCAACAACCAAATCACAATTATTCTTTTTTGGTCATTTCTCAAATGATGGACTGATTGTCTTTCTAACTTCTTTTTGGAATCAGA
Organism: Onychostruthus taczanowskii; assembly: GCF_017590055.1. Taxonomy (NCBI): domain Eukaryota; kingdom Metazoa; phylum Chordata; class Aves; order Passeriformes; family Passeridae; genus Onychostruthus; species Onychostruthus taczanowskii. Next base: position 3,431,172 of record NW_024506221.1, on the reverse strand, counting down.
GGTACCTTCTTGGTCTTTTACCAATAAATGCAAGGGAAATAAAATCTTCCTTCTGAGTACAGAATATATCAGCTGCCTTTTGAAACCAAGTATGAGAAGGTGGAAATATTAACCAAGACCTTCAGTAATATTTTGGACTGAAAAACACTTATGCCCGGTTCCCTGAGTCATAAACTACTTCCTCTGCAGCTTTCAGTAAGAAACTCAGGACAGATTCTAACTCATGTTTAGATGTTCTAGTTCCTGCAGCTATTAAGGGTCTCTCTGCAGGCAGGTGGGATAGTCAAATGTGTACAGGGATGAAAGCTTTTAAATCTCACCCTCTGGAGACCTCACTTCCCATCTAAAGGCAGGGAGAAGGGACTTCACTGCATCGGAAATGTATTCCTCATGAGGATAAGTGCACTGAAGAATGTCAGGCATTTGCACTTTGACACTACAGCTGTGTCAGTGCCGGACACAGACCACGTTACGGAGGCTTCGCAACAAAAATGACAGAAACTTACTGTGTAGGGGTGACTATGTGATAGGGAATAGAGTTTGTCTTCGCCCATGCTTCTGAAATTAGGCATCAGTGATGGCTGAGGGGCTGTGAGCACAATAATTACTTTCTTCAGATAGTGAAGAACTGAGAGCCCATTTGTGTGCAGAGATGAGCATAGCTTTGAAAGCCTGAAGAAATCAAGCAGAACCTAAAAAATGGAAAATGAATGGTGGTACCAACTGATCACAGGCAGTAATGAGGGTTTCAGTAAGCTGAGAAAGCAAGAATTACTATAGTGCAAACAACTCTTCAATACAAAGACAAGTACTTTTTGTGTAAAGCCTGACTCTGAGGAATCTGGAGGGAATGTAGTCTTTGAAGATTGCCTAAGAAATAAGTGCTCAAAGTTCACAGGCTGACTTAATCAAAGCAAGTCACCCATTAAGACTTCCTTCACATCCCAAGTACTTTGTATCTCAAGGCATATCTCCTTTCTGCACCCAGAAAAGAAGGCTTTTTCTCCATGATTTTGTTAGTGATGAGGGATTTTCTAACAAAACTACCATCAGAAAACCATTTATGCCTCATTTTTTATGCTAGCATTGGATTTTCCAGGTGGGTTCTGTGATTTGTTTGGTTTGGCTGTCTTCTAGCTGAGGACAGGATGTGTGTTATGGACTACCATGCTCATTTCCACTACCCATTCTTCTTCACTTCCTGAATGTTGACTAGTCTGGTCAGGGAGGATGAAAAGCTCTCTTGCCCTGGAGAACAATAGCACTTTGCATAGAGCATCTTACAGTGAAATCTTCCGTTCTCCTAGATCTCAGATGCTGATGTCCAGAGCAAAATTCTGCTACTGGTGGTGTGGGGCATGAGTGTGATAGGACTCACTTCCCAGGCTACCCAATCCTTGGGAAAGGAGGAAGGGTGAACTGAATCACTCAGCCTAGAAGAATCAAATCCAAAGATGATATTTGTCAAGGTTAAACAGCCAACATAAACACTTGCACCTTCTGAGGCCTTTTCCTTTTCCAGGGGAAATCACTGTATCAACCATTCTCTCACTGTTAGTGGCAGAGATGATACAGGATCATAATGGGGAATAGCTCCTGGTAGGGAAAACGAGGGATTAACAAGTGACTAGCTGTAGGGACCTATAGGGACCAAGGACTTTATTTAAATGCCCTTGAGGTGCCTTGGTCACAAGACAGAGTCTGGCAGTCATGCTAGTCCCAGACTATGCTCAGACTACAATCACAGGTCATGTCACAAACCCTGGTGATCTGGGAGCTCTGCTGGTATTTATCATCCCAGCAAATAGTACACTTGCCAGTCCAGTGAATTAAGTAGCTCTGGGGTGGTGTTGCAACACAGTAGGCTCATTAACTTGTTGTGAAATAAGCAGAATGTTATGGAATAGCACAGAAGATCAGCGGAGGATACACAGGACCAACATTCCCTTTGTTCCTGCAGGCAGGATTACCAGGCAAAGACATACCTTTATTAAGTTTTGCCACTTCCAACACTTACAAGTACATATCTGTTCTAATTGCTTTGTTTAACTAGTTTTGAGTCCCTGATTTGCTTGAATCCTACTTTTAGGGGCAATTTTTGATCCTTATGAAACAGAGAGGAGGAAAATGAGTATCATGGAGGTCACAGCAGCAATTTTTTTCTGCTCTTCCAAGCTGCATTTCACATTCAATAAAAGTTTCGTGGATTCTGCCTTTGAAGAAGAGGGGAGCCTCATTCATCTCAAGGATGACGGTTTGATTTAGAAAAGGAATGAAACCTAACTGTAATAGTCAGCTGAAGTCAGCTGTTCTGCAGCCGATAAATGGCCAGGACACTGATGAATAAATAGCTAGAGTGCACAAATAATGGAAACATTACTCTTAATGGATCAAGGCATTACAAAATGTGTTGTTAGGCTATGTTATAGGAATTTGGAAGAATTTTTTTTTTTAATGATAAGGAAATATAAGAGGCATTGGTGGGATGGGGAGAAGAATGGTTCAGTATTCTAAAAGGGAGTTAAAAGCAGTAAGAGACATACCAGCAAAGGAAATTTCCACATCTCACATCCTAAGGAATTTCCATTGCGTCTCTAGGCAAGGCAAGAAGAGGTAGTAACCATGGACTAAGCTGGAGAAAGGGAGGGAGAAAGAACAAAAGGTTGAGATAGAGAAGAAAAAGGAGAGCTTAAGTATTAAAAATGGTAAGAAAGACAACTATCATATCAAATTTGTGCTTTGGAGTATAGTGATACAACACTTACAGGATAAAGTGACACAGGACTGAATGCTGCAAAGAGTGTAGGAAACATGAAGGAAAAATGACCTCTCTTACTACTGAGGGGCAAGCTGATCCTTTTCTACATTTTGAGACAACAGGAGGTATCCAGGTTACTACAGCAGGAGAAATGACTAAGAAATTCAGTGCCTCTACTCTACTGCTATCAGTAAAAAACCCAAGTCATTCTCATCTGTTGTAATCAGGTGTAATTAGGTAAAAAAATTAGCAAGTGAGTACACTTCAGGCTTATTCTGTTAGCACTGGATTTTGTTTTAGACCTGTTTTTCCAGTTTTGTTGGCTTTGAAAGAGGCCATTTCAGTCTATGATCCAGGACACTACAGATGCTTATTGTTCCTATTTTAACAAAACCACAAAGTCTAGGAATAAAATGGCAAAAGGAAATAAGCAGCAAAACTGTAACTAATAGCATTTATTAGCTCATTCTGGTATTAATGAAAGTACAGTTTAACACCAATGTTACTTTTTTGTCTAGTTTAATGACAAACTTTCTTATTGGATTCAAATTTTACTTTTGTAACAATTATCATGGTAACAATCGCAGTCTTCATTTTGCTGGGAAAAAAAGTGTGATGATTACCACCCTGGGGACAGATAGGAATTAGATTACTATATAAAATACTGTGTATATTTGTAAATTTAGTTCTTTTGTTTGAAAAATTAATTTAAAAATTGACTTGAAGACTTGATAGATATTATGCAAATGAAACTGGCAGAGTTGTGTTTGTTTTCCCTCTAGTCCCATAGCCCTGTGATTTCAGAGCTCACCACAGCTCTCAGCCCTGCTTTGATTATCAGACACCAAGCACATTCTTGGAGTTGGTCCTCTCAGACCAGACCCTCTAGGGTGTGGAAAGTGAGCTCAAATGTTGACAAGCAAGGACCCATCTAATTTTACATCTCATGAAGTAAATGTCTCAGTGCTCAGTGTAATACCTCTGTGTAGTGGCTGTTCTGCCTGGATTCAGGTGCTGCATTTGTTGCTGCAGCTGCTGTGGATAGCAAAGCTCTCATGAGTACGTGAAGGGCCTGGCCCTGTGGTGTGGCCCTTGTTTGAACTTGGCAGATAAGGACCAGCCAATATTTTAAACTGCAGAGTTCAGAACAGTAACCATCTTCTAGCATTAAAGATTTACAGACTTTATTTTAATGATGTAGAAGAACAAGTCAATTCAGAATAGCATTAAATTTTTACTTGTAACAAATATCTTCCCTGTCTCCTTTCCTCTAACATACTTATTCAGATGGATATTTTAATCAGGTATATACAAAAAACTTTCAAGACAATAAATAAATAAATCCTAATAATGGGGAAGGGAAGATAGTTTCCCCCACCATGGGGGGAAGGAGTTAACTGATTTCCTGTAACAGAAAAGTCCTCGAGTCCAAGGTACTGCAATCATGGATGCAGAGGCAAATAACAGCATCAGTTATGAGATAACATGGTCTTCCTTCAGAAAATATTTGAAATTTATAGTTCAGTTACAAAAGTGTTCTGGGAAGGATCACAAGGAGCCTCAACCTCTGAAAACATTAACCTGAACTGTAGCAGAGCTGCGCAGCTGAAAGCAGGGAAGGAAAGAGGTGGGATCTGAAAAGGCTGGCAAAGATTTGGAAAGAATATTAATATACATAAATATTAATGTCTTTCTCTTACATAGAAGATACTCCAGAAAGTCTTGATGTATGAAGCAGCATCTGAAAGAAGCAATTGAGTCAATGAGCGTTGCTGCTTTAGTAATTTTTATTCCACTGTGTATTCCTGAACTGCGATCTCCAACAGCTGTGTCTGGATTGGGGAGGGGGGTTGTGCTTGGAGATCACTAGCTGGGAGAAAAACTCCCAGGAGTTTACACAAAGCACCATTTAAAAGCTGAGTGCATTGACTCAAAGAGAGTTTTTGGTTGGGTTACACAGACAGAAAACTGGTAGATGTTTGGATAGAGTATGACAAAAACCCCTTTGTTTTCATGCTATTAGGTTTTAAGTTATGGAAATTAATTAGAGACAGTTCAAGTAGGCAGATGATCATGTCTACATCTGTACTACTAAGTGAAACAGAAGCAGTCACTGATGGGCAATGCCCACACTTATATAGCTTTTGGCCATGGTTTCCTCTGGGCCCCCATCCAGTACTTGTATAGTATAATTATTATTTCTGTAGCTAAAATTGTGTGAAGTCTCAGGTTTCAGTCTGCCAGACCAGTGTTTTCATAGTGTGAAACTGCATGAATGTGCTGCAAACCCCTGGCGTGTACCATGTTGCATGCCCAGGGATTCAGACACTGCTGGGACAGAGCTGGGACAGTCTACGAGCAAGGAGCCAGCTCCAGTGGTTTAGTCATCTCTGTACTTTCTACTGGAAGCAGTTCCCAGCCAGTGCTATTCCCCTGGCATTATTCAGGACTTGCTGACTCCGGTCAAAACTATGCCAAAGAGTGTGTTATGTGATGGGGATGATACAGGGCCCAGCAAGAAATCTCATTGCCAGGTCCTGTTTTATTTTTTTGTTGCATTGAAATTACTTTCACTAAAGAGAGAAGATGAGATTTAGTAGAAAAGGAGTACAAGGGATGACTGGATGGAGCTTTGTCAGCAATGCTTAGGAGATCAAGGTAGATAGGTACATGTACTCCTCCTAGCACTGCCTGTCCTACTCCTCAGGGTGGCCAGGCTTCTCACCTTTCCCTGTTGCAGTGGCCTCTCTCTGACAGCAATCACCAGCTCCACCAGCACCGTGGGGACGGCAGCTTGCTCTAAAGAAGGGACTGTGGGCAGAAAGATGGATCAGACAAGGGACTTTGTACAGAGATAAGCCAGTATTAATGACACAAAACAGAAAATGCACAGAACAGTGTGTTTCACCCACTAAAACATGTGATCTGGACCTTGTAGCCTCTGAGAAACCTCAGCAGAACCCAAGGTGGGGCTGGATTGCTGTGAGCTTCCCAGAAGACGAGCACTTTGCTCACACTAGGTTCAGCAATGGGACCATGCCAGGACTGATTTTGTGGATTTTGTGACTCCAGAGCAGCCAGATCTGATATACAGCAGCCAAGTACCTGTATTTCACTGCTCGAGCCAAAATCACAGGTTTAGGACCGTGGGTAGCAGGACTAAGGTCCTGCTGATCTTCAGGACTAAGACTACTGATCTTCAAGTGGGCAGCTTTTGAATTGCCTTCTTAGAAGTTCAGTTCACATGAAATTTCAAAATGTTCAGGTTTTGGTCCAAATCAAAAAAAAAGCAAACAAAAAAGGAGTAAAAAAAAAAAAAATTGCTTTAAACTGGAAATTCTTCTTTTAGGTCAAGTCAGCAGCAGGATTATTAGGCAAATCAAGAACAAAGCACCAGCTGAATCTCCATTCCTATCAGAATTGACTGTTGATTTTATCAGTCTCTGACCTGAGAGGTGACTAAAGCAGCCTTCTAAAATCAAAATCAAAGCAAAGAGGCAATAATGTAATTATCAGTATACCAAGGGAAAAAACTGGGAAGGAAGTGAGTAATTTCAGGTGAAGGACAATTTTGATTCATTAAAAAAAAAGAATTTGCTGGCCATGAATGTATTTAAGTATGAAATGCAATGAATTCTAATAACCACAAGAAAAGCTGAGTTGTATGCTCCTATCTCAAGATTCATTGCTTAAAATTGACTCTGAGAGTTTGAGATGTTTAAATGACAAAAGAACTGGAAACTGTTCTGTATATAAACTGCAGAGGATATGTTGAAGAATATCCTTCTTCTCTCTCTGCCCATGTGAGTAAGAAGTTTGGAGTCAATGGATCAATGGTGTGCACCTGTATCTCATGATTCCTAGTTGTCAGGATGTATGCAGGCTCTTTATGTAATACTATGCATTGGAGATGCCTCTGTTTCACTTTTCAGCAGTTATTAAAAACTTCTCACACTGTTCTGGTTTTTCTGTCTCTAAACTTCATTAAAATCATCAGGTGTGAGAAAGAAATAATGAGGAAATCCCAGCATATAAGTAGATATACAGTCATGATACTATTTTGTTGAGATCACTGAAATATGTATGTACCAAAGACAGTAATCTTACTATTGTAATCCTTGCCTACCTGACCCATTCCATTCTTCCCAACTATTTCTTCACTGTAGATAAATGGATGGGGCTTGATGGTTCCAGTCCTGTAGGCTGCCACTTCTCCTGCAGGGTGGCATAAACAGTGTCTGTGCTGCACAAGTAACAGAAGCTATACTTTTTAATGAGATGTGTCTCCAGAATTACAAACTTCCCTCACATTTCTCCATGCTTGGGTAAGTTAAAGATTTGTTTCATGTATTAAATTAAATTTCTAGGATGCAACAGGAATACTCCAGTGCCTCTCTTATGGAGAAGCTTTGACCAGGCATGAATTGATCTGAGAGTGAGGTCAGAGGCAAACAGACCTTCAACCCTGAGTCCACAGCTGTGGCTGCTTGCCTCCTCATCATGTCAGGCCAATGTCTGCACTAGGAGTTACAACTGAAAACTACTAAGTCAAAATTATAAAAGTGGCAGAGTGAATTTATGAAAATGGGAAACAGCAGTTTTGTGACAGTTTCTCACTAGAGCACAACTTCTGGGATTGAAGTCATTAGTGCTCCTGTTAAACAGCAAGTAGCACAACCCTCAACATAACAGGGACCTCCTCTTGGCTGTGTCAACTATTTTATGGGATTATTTCTGCATAAGCTATTTCTAGCTGTAGCCTGTGTCAGAGGTTTGGGCTGGCTGGATATCCAAGTATCTGTTTACGAGAGTCAGGATGGATGGAATGTTATCAAGTACAGTCAAACACAACTGGAAAGGACACACACTGTTGGGTGCTCCACTTCAGGGCTAGAACGGTGATTAAAAACAGCAAAACAACATTAGGTAAATGTCGCTGCCATTGTTTGAAGCCATTTAAATATTACAACTGCAAATGACTTCAAGGCTGCTAAACTTCAAGGCTTCTAACCTCCACTAGACTCAAGTAAACAATGAAAAATAAAAGCACAACATAACTTAAAATTTTGATAAAAGACCTCTTTTCCCTGTTTGTCTGTTTGGTCTTTCTGATAGTCAGTAACATAAGAATACTGTAAAAATCTTCAGAGAAGTAGAACAGGGAAAAATTTACATGTTCAGATTTAATTTTATATACCATGTGTTCACTCTGTATGACTGCTTGTATATGAACAGTTTAGGTACATAAGTCCATTTTGAACAAATTTAATCAAAAAAATCATGTGCATTGGGGAGGAATACGACAAGCCAAGTTAAAATAATGAGGAGATACAAGAAATCAACAAGAGGAGTAAGGATACCTAAAACATGACCACAAAAAAGACCTTACTGGTAAACAGAGTTACAAGTAAGATAACTACATAGTAAGGCAATCTAACATTAAAGGACATAGCCCTCCACTGGTGCTGAACTCCAGACAAATGAGAAAGCTGGAGTCATCAAAAGCTTGTGGAAGATGGTGAAAGAAGAGGAGGACTCAGTTGCAGCTGTCAGCAGACTAAACCACAGAACAGAGAATGAACAGAGAATATGTAGTGGAAGCCTTTATCATGAACAAATGACAAATCATTTAACACCCAATGCATAGAAGCAGTCATGAGAGAGCATAACTACCCAAAGAATGGGTAGAAAAGGAAATATCAGGACACAGATCAATTAACAAGCTCTATACCAAAAAGCATTGTTCGCCACTTCTATTTCTGTGTTAAAAACAGAGAGAGGAGAGGCTCTTCTGGATGTGCTTCTGTACCAATGAAAAGTAGCTGTTTGAGAAAAGAATGATGAAAGGTGACTTGGAGTCAATGACTGAAATTATAGAGTATATATTCTCAGGGAAGAAAATAGAGAAAAAGGAGACAATCATTGAAGCAGACAACTTTCACCAATTCAAGTCAATAAAAAAGGCAAAGGAAAAAGTAATTAAGTTGTAGCAGAAAACAGAAGTTATACTTATCAGAAGGGAAAAGTATTGAGAGAGAACTCAGTTTAGGTAAGTCAGGAACTTTTACTTGATCTCAAACTCACAAAGTTCCATCTAAAAAGTAGAAATCAGATCAAATTCTTAAACATATAAAATAAAAGTATGATCCAATCAGAAGATTAATGCATAAACTAAACACAGAAGTAGAAGATACTTCAAAAGGAAACAAGAACTAAAAATAACAAAGAGAAAAGAAAATTATGATAGTCAGCTTTTCCTGACTATTTGTGAGACTGGAGGCAAGACAATGACACAACAGATGATCCCAAGAAGACTGGAATATTTAAACTTTTTTTGCATGTGACAAAAAAAGCTGCAGACACCTCACTAGCTTAATTAATAATCATGAAAAGAAGTTAAGTATTCAATTTAAAACAGGGTCAGGAGAGCCTTATGGAATGTTCTCAAGTCAGCCAGACCAGACAGACGTTGGCCTGGGATATTTTAAGAATGAAGTGAATTCTTCAGATTAGCAATTACTTGAGAATCTGTCAAAAATGGCTAAAAGATATAAGTCTGGGAAAGGACAAAAAATAACCGCTGCCTTATATAATAAGAGGGGAGAAAGTAGATGAAGAAGAGGCTGGAAATACTAAACTAATCAATCTAACTTCAACTCAGGAAAAAAACAACTCAGAAACAAATCCAAGGCCTATCTAGAATTAAGTAAACTCTTTGCAAATGCTTTAAATGAAAAGTAATGGCATAAAAACTAATTTGGTAATGTGTACAATTTTAGACCCATTTTCTTTATTTTGATACTCTCATATCACAAAATTACAGAACCCTTTTTTGTTCTGACGTTATTCAACCTTTTCTTAACAATCTGGATAACAGCCTTAATAAGTTTGCAGATGAGACAAAGTTGAAAAGAAGTGCAAACATGAATGTATTGAAAGACACAATTCAAATTCAGAATTATCTTGAGAAATTGCAGTGGTGGAATGAAAATGGATTAAATTCTACATTATGTACTGTGCTTAGGTGGAAATAATCAAATTTAATGCTCTGATTTATAAATAGCAGTATAGCCTTCAAGCCTTTCTCTTCTGAGCACTATTAGAACGTCATGTAGAGAACTTGGTCCCTTTGGGGCATTATACTTCGGAGGAGACATGAAACAGCTGGAGAAAGCCCAAAACTGCACGTGATTAGAAGCAAAGAGAATGTGATCCATGATGAAAGATTTTAAAAATAGAGACCCTTTGGCCTAGGGCAAAGGAAAAACTCTAGAGTACATGGCAATTATTTTCAAACACAGAAGAGAATAATCTGATCACCATTTTCAATGTGGATAGAAGAATTCTTGAATTTAAATTTTGGCAAAATAATAAGAGGTAGCCATTACGGAAAGCATTATAGTAATAAACACGTGAATATCCCACACAGGTAGCTTTAGTAATTAAGGGGGTCTTTTGCACTGAGATATTTAGAAAGCTAGTCAAGAAAATACCAAGAATTAGGAAATGAAAGTAAATCCTGCTTTGGGATACATGAATAAACTATACTATGAGTAGCAAACTCATAGCTTTCAGCTGTATTTGGCTTCTCAGTAGTCCAAGTGTGGTAGCCATGTCAAAATAATGACATGCCAAACATGTCGAGCCCATGGTGAGCAGGTGGGATGTTCTGGTGTAGGAGCTACTGCTCAATATGAGCCTCCATCGATGCAAGGAAGTAGTCATCAGATCCTGCTTAGCGTGAAGTCACCTCTTTTCCTCAGCTTTATATTTAGCTTGCCTCAGATCCCATGATGGAGCTCAGGAGTTGTATAAGAATACTGCTATTCTCAGGACCCCTGCTCTTTGGTCCCCCCAAGATATATGGTATGCATCATATAGCTATCGTCCAAGGTAAAATATTGTTATGCAACTCCATTAACCAGAAAGAGACGGGACACACCCCAAACTGGATGACTCTTGAGGCCATTTCTGTGTCCATCAGTACAGTTATGAGCACCAAGCATCATCAAAGTACAAGCATGCAGGATGAAGACTTTGAAATAATCATGCACAGCAATGTCACCAAGGCAGTAATTGAGGGCTAGAGGACCATAGATTGTGTGGATGGACAGCCAAAACACAGGGAGGACCTCATGGAAGAAAAGAACTTGTCATGTTAGACCAAAAGGATCCAGAGGTCTGTATTTTGACTGTAAGGTGGTTATGGCTCCATTAAGGTTACTGACAGGAGAATTATCAGCGTAATCACATCTGCAAAAAAGATTAGAATAGGGAAACCAGGGAACTACAGACTTGTGAATCTGATTTTTACACCTGATTAGATGGATGATACAGAGTAGAACTGGGAAACATGTGAACAAACACAGTCTTTCTGAAGAGTCAAAGTGCTACCTTCCATCACCTCAGGAACTTCCATGCACATACAAATATTCTGCCTTGAGAGAAACTTCCCTGTGAGTATTTGAATGACAAAATAATGCAAGTCGGGATTTTCCTTTACTGATATTACGATTTTCTCAAAATGGTGAATTGTGGTAAAAACCCAGGCTCTCCAGATAATGGTTAATGTCATCCTGAATAGAAGAACAACCATTATGAAGAGATGGCAACAGAATGTATTTGATCTCAATCAAATATTTGAGATTTGTCCATCTCAAATCCCTTATTGTCACAAATGCTTAAGATCTGTCAACTAGACACCTTAAGCTGAATCATAAATTAAAGGATGCTGCTGTTCCTGAACTAGCAGGCTTATGAAAACAAAAATAAAATTACTTCTGGCTTTGTTCACATTCTTTGATTACCCCAAGAAATTTAAGAATCATGCTTTATAGTCTGTGACCTTGGCCAAATTGTCTGTTGTCTTTTGCATGGTAGCACTACTGTTTAAGTGTAAAGTGAATTTAAGTACACAAATAATCAAGCATGGTGTCTATTCCAACTTCTGTGTTCTCCTTTCCACCTTAATCTGAGAGACAAAAGAACTTGATGTGGAGAGCAGGAACATGTAGCAAAAGTTGCAGAAAAATGTTCATGCAACATGGGTAGACAATAAATATGTGCTCTGATCAATTAAACGTAAAATACTTGGAGGTGTGAATTGGTTAGGTCTCCAACATGTTACAATTTAGGAATTCAAACATAGGAAAGCAACAAAGCCTTGTTTGAAGTGTCTAAATCTTTGGGACATTTAGACAAAAGCACTTTAGGCAGAAGCTCTACCAGACCCCCAAACTTGTTCAATGGCAGAAGGAAATGGAGGACAACATGGACAAATAGGTGCAGAAAGTGGTCTCAGGCTCTGGATTCCAGGTTTGAAATATGTGCCTAGTCACAGTCTTCAATAAACACTTGACAGATTAAAGATGGGATTCAGTTAAGACCCAAAGAGCAATAACATCAAATTCATAACATAATACACACAAACACACCCACACACATACATATACATGCTATAAAATTGATTGATGATTTTCACTGTTCATTTGGAGAAGTTCTTCTGACTAATGTAACATCTAGGATGCAGGACAACCTGCGTAGTGCTGGAAACAGGCCAGGACCAGCTTTGATATTTCTTGCATTAAAAAAGAGCAGTGAATATATCAGTTGAACCAAAACCTTCATCTCTACAGTCCTCCATCTCCCTTCTTCAGAAAAACAAGCAAGGAAAATACCACAATATACACCTTTCTCAGCAAACCAGAAAGTCAGTGTATTCATTACATGGCCAGATAGGTCTTTGTTTATATTAGCTGTAGATAATGACATGATAGATGACTTAGAAACAACAGAAAGAGAGAGCAAGAGACCTCTGGCTGTGGCAGAGCATTTCTTAATTTTTTCCTTTCTTGCTTTGCCTGTGCCTTCTTATCCTGCATGTATGTTCACATTGATTCATTGGAGATTAGCTCCTAAGAGAAAATTCTCTGTTTCCACAGATATTTATTGGTTAGGTAATTATTCTGCTTTCATATAAAGTATTTGGGGGAGCTTTGCTCTGTAACTTTAAAGGAAGTAACCCAGACAACCCACAAACTAAATTTTTCCACATATTCAGAGGCTGAGGACAGACCTGCTATTAAATATTGTTTTAACTTTTATATACAGCAAGCACTGTGCATTCCCAGCTCTTGGTACAAGTCTGATCATGGCTGGAATATGCATTTTATTAGTGTGGTTTCTTTTTGTGGCAAGCAATCGTGTGTCATGGTACTTTTTTCTATAATTCTACTTATGATGGAAATTTAGATTAAAAGAGAGCTTCTCTTCTTTCAGCTACTCCTTATTTCTTACATGAATAAAGAACATTAAGAAGGTGAAGGAAGGAAAGAAGAAGAATAAACTTTTCCCTGCACCGAATTTTGACTAGCTATTATCCTGAAAACAAATATTTTGGTGGAAAATACAGTAAACGTCTAAATGACTGGTTAACTCTCTATGAAGGTTATCACCTAAGTTTCACACACTGCCAGTGGACTTTCTTTCCCCTTAAGTTTTCTAAAAGCATGACATAAAGGGGAAACACTTATTCATCTGAATAATTCTCTAGCTCATTTCCAAAAGACCAACATGTTCCTTTTACATTTCCCATTTTTTATTACTACCTAGATAAGATCAGTGAAGATTAATTGGAAAAAAGTGTGTGTTGTGTTACTAAAAACTATGGGTTCATAGTCCCTTGGACTTGTGCTTGGGAGCCAGTAATCTATACCTGTTCTGTTTAATATTTGCATCAATGACCTGAAGGAGGTAGTGTGTACTCTTGACAAGTTTGCAGATAACACCAAGCTAGAGGGACTGGTCAATATGCTCACGGGCAGAGCCATCTTACAGCAGGACCTAGACACGCTGGATGAGCGGGCTGATGGGACCTGTGAGAAATTTTGCCAGGACAAATGCAAAATCCTGCCCGGGGGGCGGGGGGGGGTGGGAAGCCCATGAGGTGGTACACAGACACTGCCAAACTGGAGTGAGCCAGTGAAGCACTACCAGGATGCCCAAATCAGGAGTTGGAGCATTGGCCCAGAGACAAAGGGCATAATGAGAACTGAGGAGTTCAGAGCAGAGAAGAAAGGAAACCTCTCGCCCCACAGGACAGTGCAGCAGTGGAGCAGGTTGCCCCAAGATGCTGTGCAGCCTCCAGATATGAAATTTTTTGAAACCAAACTGGGTAAAGCCCAGCAAGATTCGTCCTCTTCACTGACCCTGCATTGAGCTGGAGGTTGGACTGGAGAGCTCCTGAGATCCCTTTCTAGCTGTGCACTTTCCGTGTTTATGATTGTGTTAAACAAGAAGCCAAGAAAATAAGATGATAGATTTAAACTGCAGTTATGAATGCAGAATATGAACAATATTTTTATTTAATCTGCCTTCTGCATTATTTCATGCAGTTTTGAAAAATAAAAACTCTTTTTGTAATTAGTGTAAGTAGTTTTTCACTCAAGAGAAACATATCCATGCTCACTTTAACCTCAAAGCATAGGGAATTTTAAACTACTCAGATTAAATGACCTTTTTTCAGGCCTCCTGTAAAAGCTCTGCAAGTAAAGCAGTATCAATTAAGAGTGCATTTTGCACTATTGCATTGGCAAAAAGCCCAACAACAAAATGTTACTTTATTTCCCTTCAATACAAACTTCTAGACAAAGAAACCCCTTTATCTTTTTAGCATGGACCTTGCATGTGTACCCCATTATATTGATCCAGAAATATATAAATTAACATTGCTTTTGCTGACTCTAGGCAACTACTGCCTGCTAAATCAAGCCACGGGAGTTTGGCTGACAGACTTTACCGATACAGCTACCTTTACATTGCAAAAGCTCAGATTTTAGCCAGTGCTTACAGTAGGCACTCACTGGCAAGCAAGTCTGGCAAAAATTACAAACAGCACTTGCTTTAGACACTTAGCAGTAAAGAAAGTAAACCTCTTTCAGATGAATTATCATTAACAGAGCTGTTGGAATTCTATTTGACACCCTGTTGATAAACACTGCATTATACACTATTGTAAACAGAGAGCAAAACAAGACTCAGACATAATTTTGTCTTCTGCACTTGCGTCCAGAGCATCACGATCAGGAAGGATTTGAACTTTTTTGAACACTGTTTGGAAAGGAGTGAAGCAGCAACTGCATGTAGAGAAAAGGGTAAGTGTAGGCATTCCTGGATATTGTATCAGAGCAAATGGTCAGAATTCAGGTGTCCTTACTGAATGTCCTCAAGCCAGAATTGCTTTTCCAGGTTTTTTAAGGAGATTGGATGGAATCTGGACGAGTGATAGATAATATGGCATAAACCAAAAAGTGAAGAACGTGGGCATGGATGAAGTTATACATAGTTTTAAAAGTAGATGTTTCCTAACGGATGTATAAAAAATACAACCAATCTCTATATTGTTGCCAAGATAAGACTCATGCTTCATATGATACCAATCTTGGGTATTTTACTGCTAATATATGTGGGAGATTAAACTACTACCACAGATTTAGCAGTATTAAATCCAGTAAATAGTTTAATATACCCTGAAATCCTCCAAAGAAACTGAGAATAATAGTTATCAAAAGACACCTTTTTTCATTAGTATTATTTTAATAAGAGACAAGCCAAAAGACCACTGACCATTTATTATGCTATTTATTTGTATTGGGGTGATTGAGAAAATTCAGAGTATTTATCCTACACACAAGTGACACACAGCCTTTTGCTTCCACAGATCCAAGACCAGCTGTAGACAATGTGGAAACTCCACTCTTACCTGTCTCCTGTCTTTCCTCCCCCCACACCCTCACAAGATTCTGATTCAAAATTACTTTGGCTGCTTTTGCCTATATCTGGTCTTGTTGGCAGTGTACTGTGTTTGACATTAGTTGCCATGAAACTAAATTATCTATCATGTGAAGAAACAAAAAGCTTTATCTAGTATAGACAAAGTCTAGGCAGCTGTAAACCTAGAATATATAATAAATCGATGGATTTATTGTTATCCAAGCTTATTTGTACATATAATAAGGGAGCAACAAATTATTTTCTCTGGTTTATTCATGTGGTATTCACTGCCATTTAGTTAATGCAAACCAGTTTGTTATAGTCCCAGGTATTACTACATAATAGGAATGTTGTATTAAACAGACCCCAAATAAACATCTCTGGACCTGGAATCTTCCCCTTTTATCATAGTGCTTTAACAAAAAACTTTAGGGCTAGTATCAGATCTGTGGTTGCAATTTCTAACACACTGAGTTATTAATCATGCTTTGCCATAGCTTCAGCACAAATGGTAAGAATGAAAGACCTGAATAACAACCGCTAGTTTGGCAGCACAGGCATCTCCCAGGAGACGTGGGTATGAATTCCCTGACCAGTGGTAAGAAGTGGAACTATATGTTTGCACATATATTAATGCAAATACAATGGTATTGTTCGATAGTGTTTAAAAAAAACCTGTTCCTGTGATTTTGAATAAGGAAATGGCAAGAGATGGTTCTGGTAGGTTCTGGTAGGAATAAGGAAGATGAATCTGTGTGTTCTTAGTTTAAAACCTCCAAAGTGATACTTTCATCATATATTTATCAATATGTGAGATTTTTGTTCCCTTGGAAGCTGATGAGGTCACATCTCACGATCCATTTCACCCCTGATACATGTCCTCAGCCCCCTGGAATCACTTTCTTTGTTATGGGCAGAGGAAGCCTGGATCAACAGCACAGTTGAAGACAGATCACTTGCTGCTCGCAGGTGAGTCTTTGAGGAACACCAGCATCCTAAGAAGAGCAGATCCCAGGCTGGGGGCACCTGGTGCAGTAGGAAGGGAAGGGCAGCACCAACCTGACCAGCCAGAGGTCCCAGGAACTGTTCCCAGCCATTACAGTCAAACAACTTCCATATGCCGGCACTGCTATTCCTGTACATCCAACACAGCAGAAAGCTTGGGTGAAATACAATTCTCTTCTATTCACAGTTAATTTCAGAGCGGGCTTTGTGACTTACTGAATGATTGTGAAACTCTTGCAACACTGATGTGTGGGGCTGTTGTCCCACCTTTGTTTAATGAGGAAGCCAGATGCTGAGCTATTTTGAAGGTGGGGTCACATACATGACAGGGGGCCCGCAAGGGCCTTAAAGATCAATGTGTCACTGCTGAGGTCACCTTTGCACAGGTGGGTCTGCCTTCGGTACTTTGTCAATGCAAACGATAACTAAACAAATTGATGATGGTGTGCTCCTTTTTAATGTTTTCTTCCCTAAACAGTTTTTCAGAAGAGAAGTCTTTTATTATTTTAAGACAATTCCTAGCAGACGCTCTCCGTTTTCCTGTAGCTACCTTCTACACTCACACTACTTAGCCCTGTGCCTACACTGCCGCACACCTGGCCGCGGAAGGTGCCATCCCTTCCACCCGGCAGCCGCGCCCGTGGCACGCTGACACCCCCTTCACCCTAAAATCGTGTTCGTCGATCCTGAACACAAGCACGACTGCCAGACCTGCTGAGCCCCTGCTTTAGGCTGGGCCAGGAGCCCGGGGCTCGCCCCCGACAGCCATCGCCGGTAGGAGCGCGCCCACAGCGCGAAGCTGGCGCCGGGGCCGTGCTCCCGCCCGTCCGGCCGGGATGCGCGGTGCAGTAGCCGCCGTCCCCGTCTAGACGGAGCCCCGCGGCGCAGCCCAAGCGCCGGCAGCGGCCGCGGCTCGGGCCGGGAGGCAGCGATCCCCGAGTCGCGCCGAGCCGCCCCACCCCGCCAGACACGGTGCCCCTCGCCGCTCTGACCCCCTCTTCGCGGCGGCCGGGCCGGCACTTCGGGGTGAAAAAGGACAAGGAGTACGCGGCGATGGCCGCTGAGTGCGCCGTGTCCCGGCAGGACAGGCACGGAGCGGGCTGCAGCAAGCGAGGCGAGCGCCGACGCCGCCGCTATCGCCGCTGGCACCACCCGCCGACGGTGCATGGGGAGGGGTGCTGGGGAGCGCTGCTCGCCGCCCCTCGCCCCGTGCTGATCTCCCCTCCCTCCCTCCTTCCCTCCACTCAGCTCCGCTCTGTTCTCCGCCTGCCCTGCCCCGCCCCGCGGGAGGAGTGCGGGCTGAGCCCGCCGCCCCGCCGCTCTCGCTCGCGTTCTATGACGGTCGCAGCCTCCCCAGAAGTTGGGGCCGGCCGCGGCGGCCGCTCGCTGAGGCGCTCCCATGGTGCCGGCGCCCGCCGGGGGGGGGCACGTCCGCTGCCGCCCGCCGCGCCGCCGAAACTTGGGGGAAGTTTCCGAGAGAGTCGGTGAGTACCGGGCGGCGGCTCCGCGCCGCTCCCCGCCGCCCGCCTGGCGCGGCCGCGCAGCGGCTTCCCCGCCCCCGGGGGCGACGGGCCGGGGTCGGGCTCCTGTCCGGCTTCGCCTCCCCTCGCCCGGGATTGGCGGGCGATCTGCGAGCTTGCCCCACGGTCCCGGCCGGTGGCGGAGCCGCTCCAGGAGCGGGGCCGCCCGTGTCCCGCTGCTGTGGGCAGTGCGGCGCCGGAGCCGGGCCGGGACCGCGGCGTCAGCTCTGGCCGGGGCTGGGACGGCGGGCGGGGGGCGAGAATTCTTGGCACGTCCCATGCTGTGGGTGATGGATGGGGTGCCGGGGAAGAGAAGCCTAGCCTCGGAGATCTGGAGAAACAGTTTTCTTCAGAGAAACCCTCTTTTCTGTGTGGACTTGGATTTTAAAAGCAGATC
Source organism: Onychostruthus taczanowskii (assembly GCF_017590055.1). Taxonomy (NCBI): domain Eukaryota; kingdom Metazoa; phylum Chordata; class Aves; order Passeriformes; family Passeridae; genus Onychostruthus; species Onychostruthus taczanowskii. The sequence continues at coordinate 3,412,721 of NW_024506221.1, read as the reverse complement.
AAGAATGGTCGTTTAGCTGCCAGCGTCACAATCTTCTCCACTGTAATAGACCTAATCAGAATTTTTCTTCTGTATGATTTATTCCAGTTTATACAATCCCTGCAATTCCGACCTTTTTTTTTTTTTTTTTTTTTTTTTTTTAATGCCATTTGTCCATAGTTTAGTTTCTTATTGTGTGGCTTGCTGTAAGTATTGCATAGGATAAAAAAAATAGACAATGTTTTGAAAAATAAATACTGCAAACGCTCTGAGCAGAGGTGTGCAAACAGAGGGGTTATATAGTGTAAGAGTAACTAGAGTTTTATCATAGTAACATCTTCAGTAAAACTTGTTGCAAACTCTCACAGGGCTAATGCTGGAGATCAAGTGAACTAGTTGGTGTGAACTAGTTACTCATCTTTTCAGTACAGTATATTTTGTTTAGAGTATAGTGTATTATTAACTTTATGGTGTTCAGGCACAGCTTAACTTTTCTTTTTGTGTAGCAGCTACAGAAGACCCACACCTGGTCCACCTTTCTGGTCATGATTGTGTCAGAAGTAAGAATGAAGCAATTAAAAAACTGTAACCCAGCACTTGAATTGGATCCTGTTTTATTAATGCTTTAAGCAAGTATTTACTGATATGAAAAATTGAAGTTATTTGTCAAGATCTTTTTAGCTGAAATCCGAAAGAGTTTTAACTGTAGCTTAGACTTGGTTGCTCACATCAGCAATGAAAATGCAGTTGGCCATAGAATCAATTTAAGGAGATTTGGTAAGGTACATTTAAATGCTGGTGTGTATATAAAATATGCTATTTTAAATATTGAGATTAAAGCATATTGCAATTGAGATGTCTTGTGGCTCTGAGTGATAAATGTAAGTAATAGTGTAATTTATTCAGACAGCTTGTGCTGTTTGAATAGGAATGTGATGTCTTTCATCTCCATCACATCTCAGTCTCGCATTACTAGAATTGCTACTTGCCTTGTTAATTCATGATGTTAGCATGTTCTAATAACTATGAAGGATTGACAAACAAGACAGCTTGCAGTCCTTCTGAGGAGTAATTTCTAACATTGCCAGTAAGTGGTAGTGGTACTTTTATCAAATATATGACTATAACTGCTGAAACTTACACTGTACACTAATGTACAGAAAAGTTATAGACACCCACCAAATATTTTTAAATTCTCTGAGGATGGTCAATCATTGTTTTCATTACCATGGGCTGTTTTCTCTCCTGGTCTTGATGTATTTGCACAGCACAGTGTAGCACCGTTCAAGTGTAAAAATCAAGGGCTCTGTAGAGGCAGTCCACAGCGCTGCTCCCAGAGAGTGCATGGGTGTTTGTGCCACACTGGCTGTGTTGGGGAAATCTGCAGAGCTCAGTTGTAGACATCTTTACAAACTGAAGTAGCATGTAGTACTGTATGTGATCTCTTGTACCCTCTTCCAGTAAAGAGTGATCAAAACCTCTGCAGGCAAATCTCCCGTTTACAGATTGGTGCCATTCCTTTTCATGAACTGGAGACTAAGGAAGTATGAGTATATAGTTTTAGACCATAACTTCCACTTGCATGGTCTCTTTTGTCTGACTGTATGTACATGTCTAAGTGCTTGTATTAACTGGAGCTAGGCCTTGCTCCTGTTAAATGAAACTTTTGCTGCAGAAATTGTGTTTTATCATGCGCCATTGAAAGGAGCATTGAATGGAATAAATATAGCATCATGTATCTTATTTGAAATACCAGATTTCCACGAATAAAATAGAATCTGCAAATATTTGTTGTTGAGGAACCAGTGTAGGCAGAGATGCTTTGATTTTTTTTTCTCTTATTGAAAAATAAGTGCTTTATCAGACACAACAGCACTTGCTTGCATTCAGCCCAGTTGAAGATCTTGCAATCTTAAGGTACATATCAAAACATTTCAAAAGCATTCCAAATTTATAAAAATTATAGGAATACCAAGAAGTGGGGGTAAAGCTAGTGGTGTAAGAAAGGGAAAGGCTACCATCAGTAATAATGAGTTTACTCAGCCCACATGGGAGTCCTTCAGTGACAGGTTAGCTAGAGAATCAGATTTCTTTTAAATAAAAGGTTTTTCTTCTCTTGTTACCAAATGTCTGTGGGATGGAAAGACAATTCTTTGGCCCAGTGGAGCTGAGGTAGTAATTCTGGGGAGAGGGCAGTATGAGGAAAACAGAGAGAGAGGCAGTAGGGCTGCTGCTTCGGTGTGGTGAAGGCGAAAGGCTGATGCAATGAGATACTAGCTTGGCAGGAACAGATTTATGTCAGGACTTGAAGGAACACTTTGTGCTCAAACTGTTTATCACTAGGGAAATCTTCTTTTACCGTATATGAATCCTAGTTTAAATCTTTGTATGAGGTGGGTGTTTGTTTACATGTTATTTTAGTTCATGAGACATGGAACAAGTGTCCTCTTACCAAAGAGCTGGTTTTCAGTGTGTGAGAAACAATTTTTCCCAGAAAATTGTAAAGGCTGTTTTCTGACAGACATGAATGTTGTCCATATCACATGTACTGCAGATTATGAATTGAAAATAAATTTAAACAGATATTTTAATGACCTTTAGAATGCATGTATTCTATTGAAAATACCTTAATCACTAAAATTAGTTATTTTCCTCATTATTAATAAGTTAGTGTAAAATTCAGAAATACTTCACAGCAGGATGGCCTGCAACAGGGTAGAACTTAATGTCTCACTTGAAAAATATAATGTGCCTTGCTAATTGCTGGGCATTTCAGACGTACAATGTTGTGAGGATAAAAGAGAATGAAAATCACTCTTACTGATGGAAGAACTGCTGAAAGACACAATTGGTGGTGGATGCATGTGCACAGACAGTTGGGTTAGAGTAACTTTTCAAATGTAATATTGCCCCACTCTGTTGCTATGTACTCAATAGCTGAAGGACTACATGACAAATCAATCGTTTCTGAGTTTTAAAACTCCATCTGCCATGCTATTAATACTTACCGTGCTAATTTAAACCATTTATGTTTGTCTTTTGACTTGCCAAGAGATCCAGACTACCATGCCAACACCCATACCTACTAAATCATGTTCAGCTTTATAAATTAGAGTTACAAAAGTACTCCTGTTTGTAGTGACACAGTCTGTAACATAGTCTTTTGTCGTGCTATGCCCGTGCTAGTGGTTGGATTTTGTGGAAGGGATCCACTGAGTGGGATCATGGTCCTGTCGGGGAAGGTGATACAGGGCTGCATGGAGAAAGGTGGAGAGACAAAAACCTCTGCACAGTGATTGCTGGTGAGAGATTATGAAACTGGTAAATGTAGCAGAAAATTTTAACCTCTCTGCATTAAGAGAAAAACACAGCACCCATTCTGTTGGTGTGGAATGATTTACGCTTCCTCATTTCTCCTTTTCTGTAGCCATTTAGTGAGACTCAGAGCATTAGTGCATTACAGCACTAGACCTGCTTGGCCTCTGCATCAGGCATGAGTGACTGCTGAGGATGGGTCAAAGTGTGTGAAACTGAACTCAGAATGTGCAAAGCAAAGATGCTTTACTAGCTTTGTGCTCATTAAGGCAGGAGATTGCTGTCTCTGATCACTTAATAAGCTTATTGCTTGTAATTCTAGAACAAAGGTGATACATGAAAACATAGAAACTAATAATCAGTTGCATTTAAATAGGACATTAACAGAGATGGAGATAATATTTAGAACTTCAAAAGCTGAATAAATGCTGTCACAAATCCATTATGGTCTTCAAACTCTGTAATTGGTCCAAACATGAAATATTGTTTTGGATGCACAACAGTAATTTTATTTTAAAAAAGTCACTAGTTAACAGACAACAACTCTGAGGGAAAGTTGGAAAGAGGTTATTAATAACAACTATAACATTACAGCCTTCAAGTGTTTAAATAGAATTTGAGTTTTTACTGCCTGAAGAGAAAACAGGATCAGTAAAACTCCATGTTGCAGAAAATCCCTAGGATAAGTCAGTGGTTTTTAGAAGTTGCACTTGTGTTTGTCCTGTGAACAGATGTCTTTTTGCCTGGCCAATATGCAAAAGTTTTGGGTTTTAATCCATACACAGTGTATCTCTACAACCTTATTGGTATAGCCAAACAACTCCCTTTGTTCCTGTTGGAGTTTGGGGATAGTCTGACCATTAAGTACAACTTGTAGGACAGAAGAAACAGACTGAAGGAACCATCACATTTAATTCCAGATGTCTCAGTTAAATGAGCATGCAGTCAGTTTCTGCTTTACATACCTGTTTCCCAGCTGCAGCAAGGAGTCTGATTTCTGCTATGTTTCATGTTTCTTTTTTTTTGCCTGCCTTTTTCATACATGTGTTATGTTAGTGCTACCTAGAGAATGAGTTGGGCTCTCCTTCACTGCATGGCTGAAAATATTGTTTAAATTTTTTATGGAATGCTTATTAAACTGTTTGCTCAAGAGCCATGTTATAAGCCTACTTTATAATTGTTCTTAGTAATGCCTTGTTTACTGTTTTCATCCAGAACAGCTTTAACTGTTTGGTGTTTGATGGTTTGCGGCATTGCTAATGGCTTTAGGTGATGCTATAAAAAGTGAGTGAAAACAAAGCAGGATTCCTTCTCGATGGTGGTTCTTGTCCCTTGCTTTGCATGGGTTGAAGAAGACTGGTTGTGGTTTGATTTGGGACCAAATTTTACCTGTTCTGCCTAGAATAAGGAAGATCTGATGCAAGGACTGAGAGAAGAACAATTAAAAGCTGCTGTATCTTTGGGTTTTGATTGCATTTTATGTCTGAGCCTGTTACAGTATATCAGGGGAGCAGTGTGGAACTTTACTCAAAAAGAAATCTCTAAAAAAAACATAGCTTTCGTAATGACTGTGACAGTTTGCAGTCAGACAGAGTGGCTCTAAGGACTAAGTCAGATGTTAAGTAAACAGAGTAGAATACAACATGGTCAGGACTCTACCAGGCCATCTCTTTCATAGGACACATAGATCAAGCCTGGTGAGCTGTGCTTATGCTGAGGCTTTGGTCTTGTAGGTTGAGTCCTGGCTGGTCTAGGGTATAAAACAGGTATGTTGAGCCATCTGAAGGAATGATTTGCAGGGTGCAGTGGGAAATCCTCCTCTTTTTCTACAATCTGTTTGCAGGTTTTGGCTGAGGCACACATATAACTGCAACACATGCAGCTGAAACATTACAGGCTGGTGCTTGTTCCAAATAGTGCCAGCCTACTGGTCCAGCATGTGTGAATGAGCTTATCTTACAGCTGCAATGTTTTTGCAGTAGGATCAGAAGGAGTGTGTGAGACAGCGCTTTACACTTTTCAGCTGTGATTTCTGACCTTTGGAGAGCAGCAGTGTGCCTCTGGGTCTGCTCGTGCTGGGTGTTGCTAATGAACACTGCACAGGAGAGGTGCTTGTTACGTGATACGGTCACTGCTGGCCGACTGTACACCAGCCAGTTCTGCTGCTGCAGGACAGCGTGTACAGCACGGAGGGACTGCAGCCTCCGAGGGGGAGAAACGGCCCTCCACTTCCCTGTGAGAAAGGCTATTTTTGTGGAACTGTGTGATGAGCTCTGGTATCTTCCAGCTCTGAGGTTCTTTAATTAGGATGGCCATATCAGTTGAGAAAACATATCAGAAAAAGAATTCACTGTTGTAAAGAAGCCTGTGCCTCTGGTTCTTAGGTAAGTATTTTGTTTGAACAGCTAATTTCCTTGAAATAATGGATAGCTTTGAGAAAATTCATTTATTTGGTTGTACTGCATCCAGATTTTTTCGGTGGCATGTAATTTCATCCACCACAAGGCACACACAAGTGGGTTGGCTGCAGTGGATTCTGCTTGATGGTTCTCAGGGCTCTAGCTGACCACAGAGGTGTCAGTGCTGACAGTGAGGAAGCATGGCACCTCTTTAAGTGGTGTGAGGGCTCTGCCTAACTTACATTGAAGCAAGAAGAACAAGGATATTTACTTTATACATCATTGTAAAGCTAGCATGGCTTTATACAAAGGGTAAGTCTTGCCTGACAAATTTGGACACCTTCTGTTATGGAGGTACAGGTCTGCTGGACAGGGGCAGAGCAACTGATATTGTCTGCAAGGGCTTACGCAGTTTGACGCTGTCCTGCAGGCCATCCTTGTGTGTAAATTAGAGAGACATGGATTGATGGATCACCCACTTGGTGGATAAAGAGCTGGCTGGATGGCCACACTCACAGTTGTGATCAGCAGTGCATTATCCACATGGAGGCCAGTGATGAGTGGTGTCCCTCAGGGTCGGTCCTGGGGCCGATACCATTCCACACCTTTGTCAGTGACGTGGACAGTGGGACCGAGGGCAGTCTCAGCAGTTTGCTGATGACACTGAGCTGGGTGGAGCAGTGGGCACAGGGGAGGGAAGGGATGGCATCCACAGGGACCTGGAAAGGCTTGAGAGGTGGGAGCAAGCAAACCTCAGTGACAAACAAGTGCAAGGTCCTACACCTGCGATGGGGCAATCCCAGACACTCCCACAGGCTGGGAAGAGAAGTGCTTGAGAGCAGCCCTGTGAGGAGGGACTTGGGGGTGATGGCTGATGAAAAACTCACCATGAGCCCACAGTGAGTGCTGCCAACCCAGAAAACCAAGGGAATCCTGAGCTGCATCCAAAGGAGTGTGGCCAGCAGGTCAAGGAAGGGGATTCTTCCTTCTATTCTCCTCCTGTGAAACCCCACAAGGATCACTGTGTCCAGCCCTGGTGTCCCCAGTTTAAGAGGGACATGGAACTGCTGGAGCAAGTCCAGAGGAAGCCACAAAGCTGGTAAGAGGGCCGGAGCTCCTCCCCTAAAAAGACAAACTCAGAAAGTCGGGGATGTTCAGCCTGGAGAAGAGAAGGTTGTGTGGAGACCTCAGGGCAACCTGCCAACATCTGAAGGAGGGCTGCAGGGAAGATGGAGAGGCACTCTTTATCAGGGACTATAGAGACAGGCAAGGAGAAAAGGGTACACACTGAAAGAGGGGAAATTTAGGTTGGATATAAGGAATACATTCTTGACTATGAGTGTGGTGAAACAGGTTGCCCAGGGAAGCTGTGGATGCCTCAGCCCTGGCAGTGTTTAGGGCAAGGCTGGACAAAGCTTTGAGCAGCCTGGTCAAGTGGGAGGTGTCCCTGAGCATGACAGGGGAGACTGGGGCTAAATAATCATTATAGTGCATTCCAAATCTTAATATTTCTATGATCTATGATTTTTCAGGCTTGTGGTGTATAATGGTACAAGACCTGTATCCAGCCTACAAGGGAATTAAACAATACGATTGGTGCTTGTATCTTTGGTCCAGCTAGTGGCATAGATGAGTGCACTTAATGCCACAATTTGAAAAGTAGTGTTGTTTACTGTTGTACCCGGGTGTTTGTTGTAGCCTGTTCTATTGCTTTTTTTTTTTTTCAAATATAAAAAGTTAATCTTTTATTAAGGTTATGAGGTATATTGTGAAAATCATTGCAGGTCTCTTTTTCTCTCCTGTTCTACTACTGCAGGTGAAGGTGAAAAGCTCTCTCTATAAAAGGCCAAGAGAGCTTTGTGGAGCCAGTGTGAATAAAAAATCCATCTGTTGAAAGGAAAAAAACCATAGGATTTAGGAAGAGAGACTCCTCCTGACTGTTGTTCACATTGACATTGAATGGTAATAATGGGAATCTTCATGTAGAACCTTCTATAGTCATGCTCCTTTGATGAGGTGGGAGTTGCAGATTTTTAAAAATGATTTTTGCCTATTGTTTGAACATTATTTCAAACCCAAGGAAACGGGGATCCAAGTTAATCACAGGCGATCTACAATTAGAGCAGCGATGAAGTTTTTTACAATGTTAGAATGTGTTTAGTGTTTCCGTTTACTAAATCATGCAGAAAAAGAGAAGAGGTTGAAGGATCAAGAGCCAGGGACTGTATACAGATTCTGGATAATTTGTGAAACAAAATGGAATATGTGCAAGTAGGAAGACCCAGACGTGAAAGCTGGGGAACTAATGGCTGTCAGAAAGACTGAAGTTATAGGCTCTGAAGCATTTGGTTCCACGGTCTTAAATGGACATTTGTGTGCACACATAACATTAGGTGGCCAGTGATCAAAAGAACATATTTTAAGACCAAGTGTAATGATTTGTTTAAGGATGTTTGAGGTGGCTGGACTAAAACACGGTAAAAAAACCCATCTTCCTCAAGATGATTAAAAAATTCTATTGTAATTTGAATTGCATCTAGAAGTGTATTTTCATACTGATTTGAAATTATCAAAAATTGTTATTATTGTAAAGATTGTAGTGTTGCATGGAGAGAACTATGCTAGGAGTATAAATATTTTTGTTAGTGTAGGACTGATTTTGTCAGTGGCTTGCATTGTTATGCTTTCCAAATGGCATACTAGTTGCAGTATTTTTTAGCAGCCTGTCCATGCAACAGCATGTAAAAATAGAGGGAACAGAAAGATGGTATTTTTGCATCAAGTAGATGACGTCATTCACCTACTCATTTTATATGTGAGTGGTTGGTACACATACTGTTTGTTTTATTGCAGTTTGTGTTTCACTTACTAATGCTGGACTGTGAAAACAAAATGTAAGCTGTCAATAAAAAAGGACTGGCACCATTTGTTGTTAGGGATGAAATAGAAGAGCCATCTCTCACTAGTTACTTCTTTGTTGGGAGTTTTTAAACTTCTAAAAGGTTCCTGCCAGTGATCGCAAAAGGCTGCAACTGTTCATGTGAACTGTTCGTATATACAGTCCCATTTATAAGAAGCAGAACTGTAGCTTTCTGGGCCAAAGAAGAATTATCCTTTCCACTTCCTATATCTCAGACCCCTGCCCTGACCAAATATCTTGAAAATGAGTGAAGTACATTGATTCCCATTAAAATTGAGCAGTACCAAGAGCAACAGCCTCAGCTGTGACTTCACAGCCTGAAGGTCATACAGCTCTCTCTTCTTGGGACTTTGCATTGTTGCTTCATATCCCAGTAGATTGGTATTTTCCAGATGCTCTGATCACTCCCTATCCTAAGAGTACAGATAGGTACGCTTACAAAATGTTATTAAAATACCTGGTCAGAAGCAGTGTGCTTGTTTACAGGCTGTGTCTTGTGGAGCCTTTCAGAGAGCACAGGCTGAAGCCAGCTTGGGGAAAGTGCTGGGTGTGCTCGGGCAGAGATGGCAGCTGCGGCTTCAGCTGAGCATCCAGCAGCCTGCGAACACAGCTGTTCATCACCAGCCCCTCTTCCTTTGCTTCTGCTGAGCAGAAATTGGAGTCTCTCTGAGCCTGGACTAATGTGTTCGAACTCAGCAGTGATCTCTAATACCATAGAAGCAGATGATGAATTAGCCTATGGGTTGTGTGTCCGTCCCTGAGAGGGAGGCAGAGCTGCAGAAGCCAGTAGAAGTATGGCATCACGGAGGTGGAAACTTGCTAATAGAGAAGAGCAGGAAGGCTGAACAAACTGTATTCGTTAAGGCAATTACTGGGCAGAAATGAGGCATTTTCTGGGGAAAGAGGAATGTCAATCTATGTTTTGCTCCACTGGTGCAGTTCATACACGAGTGATTGGTAGTCAGTCATTTGTGCTGGTGCTGTAGTCACACAAACAGTACTGGAGGAATTTGAGCATTATTAAAATGACAAGGAGTACCAAAAGGACATAACAGGCTAATATCTATACCTTGTATAAGTTTTCTGGGACCAATGAAGCAACTGAGACATCAAGTAATTCTAAAAATGTAGGTCAAGGTTGGAGGGGACATACTGCTGCCTCAACAGCACTGACCTTTTGTGTGTTGTACATTATAAATAGTTGCTTGTCGGCAGCTCTGGCTTTTTGCATTGACTTTTGATCCCTACTGCTCTTACCATTCCTTTCTTTGTCTTATCGGTTACTACAGGAAAGAACTAATGCCATTCATTATATTGTTTTGTGTTTGAAAAAGTCAAAACAAATGCTCATATTCCTTTGACTTTTTCTTTGCAGACTTGTGTGTGGCATCCCAAAGAAATGATGCTTTCAAAACTGTCATTGTAACTCCTTTCTGAGAAATGAGATAAGGCTCTAGGGAATAATCTGAAGATAATGTTACAGATTTTAGGTGTATTTTATGTAGTGTTAGTACTTCTTGATATCGTTTGGCTCAGAAGATGTATTCATGGGTGTTAAAAGTACTGGCTGCTCTTGCCTTGATTACCAGCAAATTGCTGTGCAGAGCATGGTCATTTAATTGTTAACAATTTAAGCAAATGTTGAAACGGTAAAAAAAGAGTCATGTGGACCACTAGATGTATTTATTCTGGGATCAGGAAGACCCACAAGAGTAGCTTCTCTTCAGCTATTAGTACAGTTGGGCATTGAGAAGTTGTAAAGGATATTCAAAACAATGTTTCCGAGTTTTGCCTAGATTATTCAGTGAAATCACTTGTTACCAGATGCTCATGCTGAATGAAAAAGAGCAGCAACTACTGTGGTGGGAATTAGTTTTCTGAAATTTCTCAAAGCCAGTCATCAGTCCAGTTGTTTTAGGGGATTATTAATACTCTGTGAACTGTTCTACAGTTTGAACGACACACCAGCGGGTAGAAGTTCTATTTATGAGGAAGTATTTCTCACCTTTATCCTGTTAGATGTGGGACGGCACACAGCAACTTCTATTTGGGATATCAGTGTAGCTGTGAAAAACGGAATGGAGCACAGACTGTGGGATCAAAGTGAAAGATTTGGTCTGTATTTCCCAAGCAGTAGCTCCTGGAAGCGATACGGAGTTTGTGGCTAGGAATGGAGCCATAACCCTGTCCATGACTGCATGGGAGGCTCTGCAGTGAGTTCAGAAAGACCTCAGCCAGATGTGAGCCTTCAAAACCTCTGCTCATGGCACTGCTTTCCAAACCATAAGCAGAACCTCATGCTTTTTTTTTTCTTCCTCTTGGAAGAGGGCAATACTTGTGTGTTTTGGTGCAGCTTTGAATGTATTGTGCTCTTAGATTTTATGCAAAAACTACTTGGAAGTAGTAATAAGCCTGGTGTTGATTGTGTTTCATGGATAGTATATCCAACCCAAAAGTCCAGGGAGCCTACAAACAGACTATTCCTCTTCCAGCTGTTCTTTTTGGCAGTAGCATGAGCTGAAAGGTTTGCATGAATTAAAGATTCCCGTCTGAGTATGAAGTTATCTGCTGATCAAACCCCTTTGCACAATTTGTTAATAAAGTGAAAATCCAGCACTATACTCACTAAGTATATTTGATTGCTTCAAGGGTAGGTGCTGCTGGGAGGAATCTATCATCCTTTCTGGAGTCTGGTTTGTTGATTATTGCATGACACAGTTGGCAGCAAGCCTGTCCTATGAGGCACAGGACAATAATATGCTGCACAGCTATTTTGCTAAGTAGTTGAAATACAGTGCCAGCATTATTTGGGATAGATATGTCTTTGATAACCTATTGCTGCTAAGTTGCACAACAAAAAAAAAAAACAACTTTTTTTCCATCATAAAACTTTTCTCCATTGTTCATCAGCAAACAGAGCCTGAGGAGCTCTGCTGTTGAGATTTAAGGAAAAGTTTCTACTCAAGGTGTCAGTCCATCCTGTTGCTCACTAACAACAATCTAGCAAAAATCTACTTATTTTCAAGTTTTCCATACTGTACTAGATCTCTAAGCATTTGCTCAAAATTCAGCATAGTTTCAGAAAATTCACATTGGGCTATGAAACTTATTTAGAAGTTACTTTCATAAATCCAGAAAAACTAAAACTTCACTAGTTGGTATCTTTTAAGAAAATCTTAGTTTGTAACTCTTGTCTCTGCCACATGATGACTTACTTGCAGGAAACAAGCACTTCTTTACCAGTCTCAGAATGGTTAAAAACTAGCTCTTTAGCAAAAAAATAGGAATCTGACATGCTTCAAGTACAAACCAGTCTCTTTGTGGAGACTTACTGCAGCCCCTCGGATGCACTTGTTGTTGCTCTGCAAAGTTAATTCAGTCACCTGGTATGGTTAGTCTGATTTTTTTTTTCCTCTGTTTAAATTTTTCTGTTGTTTGAACTCTGCCTGAAAAGTAGACTGGCACATGTTCTCTTATTTTTCAGATCAGTCATGCCAGCTATGCATAAAAGAGCTGGAGCAAAAGCATTCCATATCCGTTAAGTGTTTTATTTTCCAGACTGAAAACTGAATACTTGCAGCTTGTATGTCATTATATGCTTGTCATTCCTAATTACTTTCTGGCATGTTCCTGGGTGTTTTGTAGGCAGGAAAATGCATTTGATTATTTTTTAAGCTAGAGACTTCTACAAGAAAGCCAGAGAGGTACTTTTTACAAGGACAGGCAGAGATAGGGCAAGGGAGATTATATTTAAAATGAAAGATAATGGGTTTTGATTCGATATTTGGAAGAAATTAGTTATTGTGAAGGTGGTGAGGCACTGAGATAAGTTGCCCAGAGAGGTGTTGGATACCCCTTCTCTGAAGATATTCAGACTGGATTGGATAGGGCTTTGAGAAACCTGATGTAGTGAAAGGCATCCCTGCCTATGGCAGTGGCATTGGAACTGAATGACCTTTAAGGTTCCTTGCAACCCAAACCGTTCTGTCATTCTGTGAGGAGGAAAACTATTGGGAGAAGGAAATGTGTAGACATAATAACTTCTTCCTTTCTGAAAGGGTAACTTGCTTTGTCTCTTATTATCAGTAAGCATTTTGTCTTGAAAAATGAGACTCGCATTTCATAACTGGAAATAAATCATCAAGCATATAGTTATGTTCAAGGAATATAAGTATGTGATTTTTCCCTGCAGGTATTCTGAATACTGTGGCATGTTTTATTGAAGGAAAACATTGAGATTGCATATCAGATTTTATATGCACAAATTTGTAAATATGTACAGAGAAGCAGATTTGTAGTTCTGACCCTTCAGGTAGGCTACCAAGTGAGCTACAATAACTCACCTGAGGCTAGTGGTAAATAGAAACTGCGCCAATGAAGAAAAGAGTTTCCCAGCTGGCATTTCCTGTGCTTTTTCACTTTCTTGACAGTCATTTGACAGCTTGACTACTCTAGAAATGTGCTGGAGTATCGGAAACATGTTATCTCCTAAAATAGCTGTTGTTCCTCATATGGCATGTAAATCTTCAGAGTCACTGAAATGAAGAGTCATGCAGCTTTGTGGGGCGTGTGCCAATACACAGGCTGCTTATAATAGATTCAGACATGAAATTACATTCAAAGGCTATGGCTGCAAATTTGAGCCCAGATTAATTATTTGGGGTGACTCTCATCTCTCTGCCATGGGAACTGTAGTGTAGGCTGCAATAGCTGCACCACTAAGTGGGAGCTGTTTTCACTGGGCTGATGCAACTTGTGCTACAACTGCCTGGTTCCAGGAGAGATAGGAGCCTCTGGCAGGAGCCTGCCTTTTCACCAAGGAGGGCTAGTCAAATCCTTCAGGGAGCAGCCCACAGCGAAGTTGGTTTTGGCCACGCACAAAGCTGCTTTTTGCCAGCCCTGTGTACCAGCCAGCACATGGGAAATGTGACCTAATGGCAGCTTGTCTGTGTGGGTGGTCTCCAAAGTTTGTTAAAGTTACTGAAGAGTTCACATGATGTAGTATTAGATGTCTCCCCCAGATACCTGCATAGTTATTTGCCTTCTGTAAAGACTCAATAGCCTATGAGAAGTGCAAGGCCGCCAGTGCAGTTTAGAGCCTGCTTTTCAGTGGTACCTGCTGAAATTTACTGGTAATGTGCTGCCTGCTGTGATAAATAGGAGCAAAGACTCTTGCCTCGGGTGACAATAATTTATTACTTATACAGTGCCACAGCCATAGTTTGCAATTCAGTCAGCTATGCTAAACAAATATGAAGATACCTGCCCTGGAGAACTGGCAGCATTCTGGAATAACAGGATAATTTATGGTGCTACACAAAACAAAGTCATCTGTGGCTATACTGCATGGTGAATACTTGTGCTTTTGTAGACTGTATTCCTAATCTAATGATTCCCAATATTAGTTGCTTCTTTGTACCTTGCTAAAATAGCTGCAGAAAAATATTTTCCTCAAATCTGAGGTTTTAAAGGAATTTTGAATATAGACTAATGAAATATGACAGCATAGGAATCCTGGAATCTTTAACTTACAATGAAGATAATTAGTCTCTTCTGTGCAATAATGTGTATAAACTTTTCACTATAAGCTTGCCTCTGACTGGATGAAATAAATAGTAATTTTTCTGGAAAAACAAAAGTTTTCAAGAAGTCGAGCCAGTTCCAATTTTTTGGCTTGAATTAGAGTAATAGTCTCATCTCTCAGAAGTAGTTATGACTGTATAACTCATAAATGTTGAGCTGGATAAATACATTTAAAACAAAAACTTATTCAGTCTGAAGAATTATTTTAATGAGTTAAAAACCAGCTAAACAAAAGTAATTTCAAATAAGTCCAAATAAGTTCACATAATTTCAAGTTCTTTTGTACAAATACAAAAAATATTTTGTATTGCATAAAATAATATAAATTTGCTAGACATAAAAATTTCAGTCTTCCTATAGAATCATGCATCAACATGAACGAAGCCAACTGAATTTTTTTCATGTCACCAGAAGGGTCTGTTACTAAACTGTTTTTTGCTGCCAGGGTAACTGCTGTCAGTTTGGTTTTTTTTGGTTTTTTTTTAATAGAGAAGTAAGTATTTTTACAGTGTTCATGAAGATACTGAAATGCTTTGAAAAATAATTTTGTTAAGTGATTACTTACTGATGCAAGGTATTGATTATAAAAGATACTACTGTTGGGCAAGGATTGTGGTAGACACAATGCTGCTGCTGGTGCCATGGTGGGCACCTCTGGTGCTCACTCTGGTGAGTGGGCGCACCTCTGTCCTTTGGAGAGTGTGCAGCATGCGTAGGAAGCTGCCTCCTCTTGTGTGGATGGGTCAGCAGAGCCCCTCAGCACCTTTGAGTGAGCTCCACATGGTGTGCTACAGGGTCATTTTCTTTTCTTTATTACCTAGCTGGAAAAGAACTGCTCCACCACCAAGAGCATGGTTTCCAGGCTCCAACGCTGTGGGCTCGCCTCCCTTTTCCTTGCTCCCTCACAAGTCTTGTATCTCCTTTGTAAACAAACTGTCACTCTCTAAAGCTTTCTCCACAGATCAGGTTTTCTGAACATATTATCTTCATTGCCCTCTTTGGCAGAGTCTTTCACTTGGCAGCAGTATTGGAAAGGAGAAGCCCTCTAACATGTGCTGCTCCCATTAATGCACTGCAGAATTCCAGGTGCCTGTACGACAATGGCATTTTCTCATCAACTTTTTTTCCCTTTTGATTTCCACTAGTTTGGTTTTTTCCCCTCTTGTCCTTGCAAAACTGCTGCCTAACCTGTAACTTTTTACACTACATTGGTCAGTGGTACAATATGACACATTAAATCTTATAATACAGCAATGAGAAAAGTGTATTGAATCATGAGAAGTCCCTAGATGTGATCAGGTTTTTGTTTGGCTTTTTCTGTGTCTTTTTTTCTTTTTTTCCCTTCAGATGCCCCAAAAAATGTGTGTAAAGGAAACTTCAGGCTGAAAATTGCTTAGTGAAACACAAAACATCCATCTTTATTTCCACGTTAGGTGTGGGCATGACAGGATTTGCTGTGGATCTTGGACAAGTGCCATGCTGTATTAGCATGACATTGACACCCTGCTGCTCTTTGTCAGAGCCAACACCAAAGTCCTGTTTGGTTTTTGGTGTGTAAAGGTCTTGGCTTTCCTTTCTTCATGGACTATGGTGGTAACTGCAGTAGCCGGGCTAAGCATCTGACAGTGCAGCTTCCCTTTGGATCCTAACTGCTGCTTACAAAACTTTGCAAACACAGCTCCTAAGCTGGCAGGCTGCTTGTCTTCAGCTACAGGGAGAGCCCTCATGAAGGCTTTCACTCTCCCTGAGGTCTATTGCAAAATGAGAATGTTCCCTTTCTCTTTGGCATCAACTCAGGTTTGTAAACTTTGATAACAAAAGAAATACTGAGTTCATATTCCAAAATACTTGGAATCCGATTGTTGATTTTTGGGTACATAGGGCTGTTGCTCTCACACAGAATAGTTTTGCCTTTAAAATTCTGTCTTTACACATTTTCTTGTTTATTCTGTCAGATGGCTTATTCCTGGAAAACGTAATATAAGCACAATTTCCAAATTGTGCTGAGGGTAGTTGTTCTCTCTTGCTGTGAAAGCACTTGGTGGGATGCATAGTGGATATTCTCCATGTTACTGATTTTTTAGCACCATGGATGGGAATATTCACATTACCAGAGACAATGAATGGATGGGGTGCATACCTAGAGATGGTGATGGGCAGGTAGCACATGGGTGTGATGTTTAGCTGGGAGTTCTGACTGGTGGGCAGGTAGGAAGGGCTGGTATCTGGGAGAGGCTGCCGCAGGTGAGGCTTGCCAGGGGTCACCTACTGACTTTCATCCACTCGTCTTGGGCACAGATTGCTCCCCTTGTTCTCCAGCCTATCGCCTCCTCTTGGACATCCCAGCTTCTTTTTGCCTTTGAGGCTGACCATGACTGCACATGTATCAAAAAGTGAGCTCCATTTAGCAGCTTGTTTCTTCATCTTAATCCAGATGCTGGATTATTTTATTTTTTAATTGTTATTTTCATGCATTTAGGGGGTAAGAAGGACAAAAGACAGTGCTGGGTTGTAAGGACTGCTTTACTGAGGCTTTGAAGATGGGGCTGTTCCGCATTGAGGAATAATGTTTTTTCCCTGTACAGCATTAATCACTTTGCATTCCATTTCCACTATGACAGCTCAGATATAATTACTGTTCACCTTGGGCCACTTAAATGAGTACTGTATATTCCTGTGAACCTTTTAACCTGCTAAATTAATCACATGGAGAAAGTTAATGCTGTTTATATTTAAATAAAAATTTGCAAACCAGGCAGGAGGGAAGAGTGTTTTTGTGTACAGTCTTACCATTTACGCTCAGCTACTTGAGGGAGGTTGGTGGCTTTTTGAGAGATTATGGATATGAGCTTCTGCTAAAGACAGTGGACTGGAATAAAGAGTATTTTTTTAAAAAGGGCACTGTCCACTTGAATATTGTGACAGTCAGTAATGTTAAATGTCTTATGGAGGGCTATAGCCTCTCTTCTCATTAGTCCTGTTTATTTATTGATACTGTCACCATTGGAGGGGGTTCACTGAAAGGATAGTATTGATACTGTCACGATTGGAGGGGGTTCACTGAAAGGAGGTAAATACATGTAACAAGTTTCTTTCTGTTTGGTTTGCTCCCTATTTACCTCCATGTCCGTTTAGCACCTTGCTTGAGATCTGATCTTACACATAGTGCTATAAAATGCCTGAAAGCATTCAGTTTTCAAAGAGGTGTGATGTGCCTTTCTCTTGCTTTTAATGAAATTTTACAGCCTTCAGTGTTGCCTACACTGATTTTGCAAATGTGAGTCCAAAATGCTGATGCCCCAGAAGACGTAAGAAAACTCATTTTTAAGCAAAACTTTAAGCATCTTGAACATTGAATGCCTGTGGTAAGCTTGGCAAGTCAAGTAACTTCTTAATACAATCCCATTCATCATCTTTGGCATATGAATTTTTCAGCTATTACAAATAGAGTAGAAAGAGCATTTTTTTCTACATCTTCTTCCTCAACCTGTGAGAAAACTGATGTACAGATATATGTGTTGTGTATTAGTTGCTTCCTCAAGGAAGCAACTTAGGTCCCGATTCTGTAGCACAATTTCTAAGCATGAGCCAGTGTAGTCACTGGTGCAGTGAGAACACATGCATCTCTGTGAAAAGGGCTCATTTCATGTCTGGGCAGTGTTGAGGGGGAATAACAAGGTGCATTTTATCATGGAAATGTTGGACAAACTGTTTCAAGTGCAAGGAAGGCGCAGGAGTAAAAGTAGTGTATAGCACTGAGCCATACTTGTTTAAAAATATAAAACATTACTTTCCATGTTAAAATAACCAGCAGTTATGTTTGGTTGCTGGAATTCATGTAGTTAAATTGTTTTCTCAGGAGAGTGTGCTCCCAGTTAATAGGATGTTACCCTGACTTTACCAAGTGCAGGAATTTCAGCGTGTTTCACTATTAAGCTGCTTTTAAAAGTGAAGACACATCCTGACCTTTCTTCTTCGTACTTTTTCTTTAAGCAACAGTTAAACCATCTCAATGACACTTAATGCCACTTATCATTCGGAGATAAATGAACACTGAACTGTTTTGCCCTTTGCAATTTATTTGTCACTTCAGGGTGGTGACAAGTGGCCTTTAATTAAAAGGAGGGGCAATTATGTTTAACTGATTGCATTGAAGGATTTAAAAACTCATTTTAATTGTGTTACGTAAGATATTTTCCTATCAAAAATAAATTGATATATTCATTTGTATATTTGTTTTGTTGTGAGTGCAAATACTAACAGCATTCCAGAGCCTTCTCCTCTTGCAGTGAATGTTGCTGTTTCTCTGTGTCATCTATGGCTCATACTGTTGCACCCAAACCTAAATTCTTCAATCTTGGTTACCCAGAACAGAGGTTTGTTTTGTTGCTGTGCTGACCATCAGCATCATTAGCTAATATGTTCCCTTTGTGTCTTCAAGTCAAATGCAGCTATAGTGATATTTCTGTGTTTGTGTAACTTGCCTGCTTTGTAATCATCAAAATATCAAAAGAGCAGCCTTTTCAAAAGTACATATGACTTAATAAATGTGTTTCTGATGCTTGTATCTACTGGAAGAGGCATTTAGAGAAGGGAGGAGAAGGATTTATTGAGAAATAACAAAATGACTCATCAGAAATACTTGTCCTCTTTTTTTTCCCTTGTGTGGCTATTTCCATTATAAACTGGAGTGATCAATGTCTGCCTGAATGGAATTGAGGAGAGCTCTCAGAAGGTGAAATATTTTGTCATTTTTAACCTTCCATTTCTATGTTTACGCCTGCTAAAGGCTAAAAGAGTTTAGTGGCTCTGAAGAATGTCTAGTTTGCTTATGATACCTTTTTCTAAAGGGGAAAAAAAAAGAAATGGACAATGTTTTCCCTTGTTCCTGAAATTCTTAACATAAATATGTTTATCCCACACTAGATGGTAAAGATGGACTCCTTCTGACAATTAAAGTTGCTCTCCATTAAGAAGTGTGTGTACTGCACTTAATGAAGCAGCACTTAGCTTTGCTAACATCACTCTGGAGTAGTACAAAAGTTCTTTTAGCACATGAGTGGATTCCCAGAACTCTTGCTTTGTAAATAATGTCTCTGCCCAGTGAGCCCTAATTGATAATGACTGTTAATGTAATACCTGCTGGCTAGGCCTGGTCTTTACTGAAAGAGCTCTTTGAAACATATTTAGTGATTGCTGCAATCAGTTTAGTTTAAAAAAACAAAGAAAAAAAAAGCATCAAAAGACCCCAGACATTAATTTGGTCTCAGTTTTCTGATAATTGTTTTTCTTGTTTGATAGAGTTAGTGATATTAAAGTCTCAAAATCCTTGTCTGCCTTTTTATTTGTAAAGCATGTTGTGGTTTTGATCATGATCTCAGGAGTGGATATTGAATAAATGTAATTTTCTGTCCAGTTCATGAAAGGCCACCACAAAATAAAGACATAGAATTTGCCCACTCTCTGTATCATGAGGTTTTTATTTATAATTAATTATTCTTTATTTACCTGTGCAGAAAGTGAGGTTTAGTCACAAGGCTGAGATGGCATTCTCCTTCCTGTCCTCAGGGTTTCTGTTGCTTTATATTTGCACACACTGTGCAGACATGAAGTTTTGAACCCTTGCCCCGTGATACAGATTATGACCAGTTCTGCTGCTGTCTACAAAAGGGATGGGAGTTGTGCCTTCATCTGGTGAAGTTGTACTTTCATCCTTCTCACCTTTGGTGTTCCCTTACAGGTTTTGATTTGATTGCCATTATCAGAGAATGGATTGTCATGGATCATCCAGTAGTAACATTCACGTCATGTTTTCTCTATCTCCCTTTGTGTACATTTCAGTAGTTAAATTCTTAGTGCTGAATTACTTAATGGTTGCAAAGTGATAAGTTTACAAAGGAATTGCTGTACTTGGTTTGCCTTTATGTATTTTTACTTCAAAAGTGATTTAGTTATTTTTTATGACTTGCACTAACTGATGTAGAAATGCCTAGTGGGAGGTAGGATTTGCTTCAAATGACCTGAAAAATCGTAGTCCATAAAAGATTTTTAGTAAAGGTTTAATTAATAAATAGTTATTATTCTCTCTTTATTGCTGGGTGGTTTTTGCTCTCAGCTTTTCACTGCATTTTAGACTAATTTTTAGTATGTATGTCACAGTTTTACACCAACAATGGAGACAAATACATTAGATAAAATTTGAAAAATAGCTAAAATCTAGCTGTTTATTTTAGTTGAGGTAACTTAAACTTAAGTAGCATTTTGTGGAGAACAGAGTTCTGATTTTGATGTGTCCTTTTAAGGATTTGTGCTTGGAGACTAATTTATGCCCTTATTCACTCTGTGCATCTCACATGTATTTTGGCTGAGCAGTTACACCCTGAATCTTTTTTTTACAAGTTTATCAAGACAGTTGGTATAATCTGTCAGTCCTGGGTCTGTAATTTACATGGGGTCATAGTGGTTCATAGTTTACTGCTCAGTGGGTGCTTTACAAGTGAATACTCCAACCAGTGGAGAGATGATGCAGTTGTAAATGTTCTAAGGTTCGAGGAGTGCAATAAAATAGTTCAAGATGCAGCCAGACCACTAATAATTAAACATCAATACATTATAGGTGTCTTGTTCTGACATATGTAGTCATAAAACCAGCCAAACAAATTTACAACACACTTTTATTTTACCATTACTCTGTACAAATAATAACTATTACTAAGTATTTATTTCGCAGCTGTTATTACAGCCTAACATATTGGTGTATAATATATTTGTACTAATGATAAATGTAATTAGTTAAAAATCCCCTCCTTTGCAGAAAAAATACTTCAAATACAATGGAAAATTTTAAACTCTATTTTGAACATCCAACATTATGGTAAACAGAGATTTGAGCTTAGGGATATTGTAGACTGTTAAAAGGCCTGGAGTTCTTGGGTTTTTTTGGGAGGGTTTTGTTTGTTTTGTTGGTTGGTCCGCTGGTTTGGTTTGGATATTTAAATTTATTTTCTCAGAATTTTGCATTCTGCATATTCTGTTGTCCATTATTCCCAGCATGCCCTCCTATGACCCTCCACAGTTTTGGTCTTTGTTAATAGCTTCTATTTTGTTAATAAGGCTGCACCTCTGCTGAAAGTGGCTTGACAGCTGGTGTGGTTGACAGTATTTAAAACTAGTAGAGATATTTGCCTTTCTTTGCAGGATTGATTTTTTTTTTTTTCTGGCTCTTTCACATGGCAGTTGTCCATCAGTTCACTGGGGTATCCTCCTGACAGCACCATAGGACTGTGCTGGTGTGAAACAGGGCAAGCTGGTACTGTCTTGTGCATCCTGCCATGGCAGGAATACTTCCAACAGGTGCTTTTGCTGAACACCAGCACCTGTCTTTCATCCTTCTGTCCTTTCTGCAGGAGAGCCTCCTTGGATGACATAATTTGGGGGAACCACAGGGGTGTTTTGGCCAAGGTCAGGATGTGACAAGGCACGGTTGTAGTGTTCCTGGTGTTGTACCAAAGCCCCTTAAAAATAGCCTTGCAGCATCCCTCTGAGATTGGTGTCCCCAGCAGGTTGAATGGCTGCTTGGGAGCTGTGTATTGGTACTTTAAGCATACCCAGAACTGGGACCTGCAGAATGGCCACCTCTTTACTATTAAAATGTTTTGTTCTTAAAACACGCTTAAGAATCGTTTCCAACTGTGGGACTTGACCCAAGCCAGGGATCTGCCAAGGACCATGGTGAGATAACCAGGCTTTATGGGAAAGGGATAATTGTTCTTTCAGGAGCAATGTGCTTGGGAGCATTCCTGTGTTTATTTTGACACCCAGCCCAAGTGGGGACATCTGATACTAGTCCTTTTGCTCCTCTTTTGACTTTCCATATTGAGGTCATTTTGGTTTCAGCAATTTGGTGTTGAAGACCTGGATACTCTTCTAATGTTTTCAAGTAAAAAGCAGCAACCGTGGTGAATTCCTGTGATGAAGGAGGGAATGTCCTGATGCATGCTAAGGCCAAATTGACCAAGGATTTTTAACAGGAGGAAAGCCTTGACTTGGTGAATATCTAATTTCAAAGGACAGAATAGCATTTTAGTTTCAATTTCATAATCATATAAAACTGTTTCTAATGACTTTCCAACCAAGAGGCATCATCCAAGGTTTTTCTTTTTCTTGTTCTTATTATATTGTATAATTGGTTTCTGGTAGTATCAAAACACTAGGAAATATTTTCTAATAACATAATTAATCACTAAATGTTACAATTTAGTCTTAGCAAGGTCTGTTTTCCCAGAACCTCATATTTAACATAAAGACCCTTTGAATTGTGTGTCTATGCTTTGGTGCTGTCCTGTGGTTTTGGCAGTCAGTGCAATATTCAAATCACAATACCTAGTGCTTGCATCACCTCAGCTTTTGATGGCCATCACTGTGTGACTGGGCAGTTGTGTCTACTAATGCTTGGAGTTAACGGGATTCAAAGGTTTATAAATACAAAGCAGCTTTCTCTAGAGTCTTGTGGAGTTCCACCTTGTATTAAAAATAACATATCAGCCAAACTAAAAACATTAAGGCTTGGCTCTAATGGTTCAGGATTTCAGAAGGTGAGCTTTCAGGTCTAACTGCATTTATGTATATGCATCAATTGCCACTACTACTAGAATATGCACAAGTAGCACCTAAATACAAAAATAGAACCAAACCAAAATCCATGATATATATTGAACTTACTAGGTGCTTCTTAAAACAAGATGGCTGCAGTGAGTATGAGCTGTGTTCGGCATGAGTTTGCAGTGGGAAAATATCTGAAATTGGTCCTTTTTTTTTTTTCCAGCATATCTATCAAAATCCCATGGAATATTATGCAGAACTCTTTTATACTGTGTGTAGGCTGCTTCTATGGAAGCTGAGTGGCTCTTGATGCCTCCTCTGGTACTTGATGCAAATGCCATCTTCCCGTGCTGTCAATGCTGCCAGCACCCGTCCCCCTGTGCAGTCCAGAGAGAGGGCAGAGCACTCTGCCTCAGTGCAGGTAGTACAGCTACTGAATTTTGCTTATAAATAATTTGGATGGTGGAGCAATAATAAAGAAGTCATGTAGTTCTTGTTGGAACTATTTGGTTTGCCACAAGCTCAGTCTGTACAGACTATGATAGATCTCTGCCTTCCAGTAAGAAAGTTTTTGTTGCACAGAAGGTAAATATAGGTTGTGGAAGTTTTTGAGTGTATTCATGCTGTTGATCCATAGTTAATGAGCAATTCATCTTGGCTCTGTTGAATAGCAAATTAATTTGCATCATTCTGTGCTTTCTTTCTAAAGCTGGCAGCTGGCAAGTAATTAGCTTTCAAAGCAGGGGTCTAAATGTAAAGGAATATAAATAAAAGAAACTGACTTGTATGAATATAGCATTGAAATACCAGGATTTTTTTTGGGGAATAGAATAAGAGAATACATCTGAAAATAATGGTGGCTGATGTTAAACAGGATAGTAATTTGTACCTCTGTGGCATGTTTTGCATATGCATTTGAAATACCTGAGATACATGTTCTTGAAAAAGAACAAACACATGAGATTCTTCAAGATTTGAGCTAGAAATAACAAGCGCAAGAATTGCAAGGGTTACTCTGGAAAACACTGATAATTCTGTGGACGTGAAACCTTTGTCTTCAGAAGCCTAAGAATGTTTGTCCATTATTTGTCAGGCTCTTGAGCTATGTCTAAGCTATATAATGCATACCATTGTGAGCTGTTCTCCTTTTTAGTATTACAGACCCTTATTTTTTTGCTAAACACTGTTTTAAGGAGATCATTAATCCCTGATGTTCTCTGTTTAGAATAAAATATGTATATGATAGATAGAGAACAGCAGGAAAAGACCTTGAAGCAAAAGTGTAAGGGCTCTCTGTTCATCTTTTATTAAGAAAAGGCAAAGACTTCTCATCACCATCACAACTTTTTCTAAAAGGTGAAAATATTCTTTTCCCATATTGACTTGGTTTATTTAAACTTGACATTCATGTAAAATTCTTAAGCATTTATACATTTGAACTAGAGAAAATAAGGGAAATTCTCTTGAGTTCTTTATTCTTCGTTTGAAGACTGCTGTAGCAAAGCTATCTAGGTTTCTATGATGTTTTATATCTCCATCATAATTTCAGCTGAGTAGGGTTCTGGTCACAACATGTTTACTCTCTGGTATAAACCTAACTGTTTCAGTTTTCTTCTGCAGTTAAACCCAAATCAGTATCTCTTGATGCTTCCCACAACAATAATGCTCTTTAAATGGGCACTCTTTGCTCATTTGGTGGTTTGAAGTACCCGTTTGATTCTTATAGTACAGCAGACCCTTATGCTCACACCATTGGGGAGGTTTTTGAAGAGACTGGTACTGCTCACCTGAGTGTTGGTATCTTCTCATAGCAGTACAGTAACTTTTCTTGAGGCTTCATATTTATTTAATTGAAGGCAGATTTTCGAGTTGCTGCTGCATTTAAGAATACCTAATTGCGATACTGTTTGCAAAATCTATGTTTTACTACAAGATATTTCTGCAGCTACAGTTGTGGAAGGTTTGGTGTTCTGGGCTGTTCCCTTGATGCTTTAGGCTGATACAACTTGGGCTTAACAGGAGCAAGCCACGAGATTACTGGATGAAATCCCAAAATCATCATAAACAAGAGGGAAATATAGCTCTGAGAGGTTGCTCTCTCTCCATGGTCAGAACCATAGTAAAACAAACGTGGTTGTGAAGAGAGGATTTGAGCAGCAACAGAGGAGCTACACACAACGTCCATACCATTTTTCACCCACAGCTGGGCAGGGCAGTGTCTAAACACAGACTGGTGTCTGCCACTGTTGCCATGCCATGCCATGCTATACCCTTGCTTGGATAGGAAAGAATCTGATTAGCATGAGCCATCAACTTCCTTCACTGCAATTCTTAGATCTGTGGTTTATTAAACATCCAGATTCCTTAGTAACAGTGCCAAGTGATCCCAGGTTTTTACTCTACAGTTATTTTACAGAGCAAGTACTGCTAAGCTGCTTACCTGTGTGATTCATCGTTTTTTTCCTCAAGGTGATACATAAAGAAGGCTTTATTCTGCATCCCTCTTGCTCAGCATAATACCACAGTGACAGGAGTGCAGCAATGTTTATTGTAATATTCTGAGTTTTTCTCAGCTGCATGTCAGTCATGTGGAATTAGCTTATTAATGTTGATGAGAAATCTCATCCAAAAAGTGAGTGAAAGAAAAGAATGACCTTATACACTTCTGGCTGGTTCATCATGTGGGTTTACAAAAGGATTTTGCTATAATTCACAATCCTAACATGGCAGAGAAGCAGGTATCTGGCTGGTGTTAGCTTTGGCAGTTGGTTTCTTTGTAGCTTAGAGTCTTAATTAAACCTTTGAGAGCCTGAGGGATTACTTAAACATAGATTTAATTATCTTAGTGTTCAAGAATTTTATATGTTTATTTTTTAAGACCTTCCTTCATTTCTGTTCTAGGACTGGAATGGAAAAGAACATACTACCATAAAAGTTTCTAAAATTATAATTATGCATAAAGTGCATATTATGATAAAGAATTTCTCTCTGGGGCTCAGATTAGGAATTATATTCACAGTATTTTTCCTGTTGCTATTCCCTACTGAATTTCTTCATGTGATAATATTACTGTTTAGGATGTGGTAACATATGCATGTAACAAGTTAATTGTAAAAGCCCAAAAGGGGTAATTTGATTGTGCTACTGAAACAATAGTAGTCAAGCATTCTGGTCTGCGGTTGCCAGTTTTAAATTACCACGATTGTTGTAAATCATGCAAAGGAATTGTGGGAAACAAAACTTTCAGCTTTTCATTAGAAATTCCCCATTTTCTGTCCAGGATCACTCAGCCATCTGTCTAACAAACTGCAATGGTGCTTCACAGGCCATTCCTTCAGCAACCCAGGGCAGTAAGAGTGGGTGAGGGAACATTCCTGAGTATTTCAGCATCTTTGAAACCTTAACTGTGCAAGTTTGTGGCTAAGAACCGAGGCCACTTCTGCATCGTGTAAATGATGCATAAGCAGGCACTGGCGATTTTCCATGGTAGGAACTCATATGTTTCACATACACATAATTAGCTAGTTAGCACTGAAAAGAAAAGGAGCATTTTATATGCCCTTTTCTTTGCTGTATAAGAGATGCTTCTCCTTTTTACTTTTAAAAAATAGAATCCAACTCCAGCATACCTGAACTAATGTATTCTCTGTCCTTGTGTGATTTCACTAATGTATCAGAAGACTTGGTAGCATCCTGTAGAAACATTCTGGAGAATCAGAAGGGAAAATACCACACTCTAAAGATTTCAAATATTGTGTAGGCGGAAATAAGTGCCAAGTTTAAAACTAAGTCCTAATATCTCAAATTTTCAAACTTTCTGTTTTACATATTCATGTTACCCACGTTGTTGGTATTGAACTGAGATGCAGGCTATTCCCAGGAAGCCCTAGTTCTGTTGTAGATAGTCTGTATTTGCCCTAGGGCGGAAAGGGGAAACTAGTTCACACTGCTTGTGGAGGCTTATTTCTTTCTGGAGTATTTAACAAAATGACACTTGAAGATAATTATATTTTGTTAGATGAGTTCTGAACTGGGACAACAAAAGAATTTAGTTGGTAAGCAACTGAACTGCTGATTCAATGTATATATAACTTTACTAGTTTGTTTTTGCTGTCTAAAAATGAAGGAAGTTGTATAAGTAATGCCAAAATCACTATTCTGCAGTTGAAGTGAGTGGTATTTGGGTTAATGTCTCTTGCCATTATAAGGCTTAACTCTGCCCTGATCCTTCTGGTGACATTTGTACCACTTGGGCACATCATATGGCCACAATGTGTATGTGTGGGAGTTGGGATTTCCAGGATGCTAGTGCCTACATCTGTCACAAATATGTGAAATGTTCTGGGATTCCTAATCTTTTGTTTTCGCTAACCCTACCTTGTTTAGTATCTGCTCTTCTTCTCTTAAAAAAAAAAAAAAAAAGAAAAGAAAACAACAAAGAAAACAAAATTCATATTAAATGATTTCTCTGCAGAAATTTACCTCTGCCTAAGTACACATGGCATGGAAACAAATACAGCAGTCATTCTAATAATAAGCACAAATTATTATGAAAGGTAGGCAATTGCCATTTTATTTTTAAAAATGCATATTTATGAAGTAATGTAGATAGAAACTGTCTCAATTCAGTTAACAGTAGAGTAACTGATATGTTTTGATTAAGCAGAAGCTGGTGTGATTTTGTTCTTAATATGGAGACAACTACTATCATTCAAAAGCATTAACTATTTGTGCTTATCAAGTATAAGCAGTGGTAGTGAAATGCCTTCTGATTGCCTTAATTTACTATTATTTTGGCATCAAATAAAAGAAACAAAGTAATTTTCAGTGAAGTTGTTCTATCAGATAGACACTTCAAATTTCCCTTTGTGTTCTTTTGTGTTGACATGGCAATAAAAAAACTGTTCTTCAGCTGTATGCAATCTTTCACTAAAAATTAGATCAGTGGCTTATGAACTCTTAATTTGATTTTCTTCTTTCTGCAGCTTTAAGCTGTTCAAGTAATTTCTATCTGGCAAGAATTTCCTTTTTTAGAAACTACTTGAGGGGGTGATTTATTTAAATTTACTTAGGCCTTTAAATATCTTTCATTCAGCTGTCCTTTAACCTTTTGAAGTAAGATTTGGATAAAATTTTAAATAATGTCTTCAAACAAATTATTACTTTTTTGTATAAAAATGCAGTGGGTACTGTGTTCAGGGGGAAGAAAAGAAAATTTTTGCAGACTTTCATTGCATCTCACTTCTGTTAAAATCAGTTTGAGTTTACAGTTATTTTCAACTTCTTCCCAGCTGTTTATTTCTGTGTGACAAGAGAAATTCATTTGGAGTAAGAAGTAGGAGTGTACTCAGTCAGAGGAATTTACATATATTCAAAGCTGCTGTTTCTGGGTGAGACTTCCAGAAGATAAGAGGGAAGGAGGGACTGAGTGTGAAAATGATGAGATAAAATGGAAGCCATCACAAAAAAACAGGTTTGTGGAGTTAGATCAGAACAGTGAGCAAAGCAGACTGAGAGTAGAATTAAGATTCTGATTTGTTTTCCAAAACCAAATTGTCAGGAACTTTCTTGATGCAAAAGATCCGTATTTTAAATTCTGTATGATTAGACCTTTAGTGAGTGGATGTATTTGGCTTGATGAGTTTGAGGTGAAAATTGTAGGAAGATTTATGACAGATCTGGGCTGGTAGAGCAGAGAATTTTGTAAGATGAGAAATACTGAACATATTTATAATGCAAAAGTAGAGCCCTAGAGTGAAAGGTCGGAAGACAGCGTGAGGGAAAGGTAGAGAGTACTGGGACAGAGAGCAAGAGGAGGGAGATGAAGGATTTAGAGTAGACGAAAAAAAAAATTCATTTAGTTATTATTTGAGAGAAATCTTCAGGCCCTTTTAACACTAATCCACTCCTTTCTTCCTTTCTCCAAAAGGAAAGATAGCAGAGGGGGAAAATAGTAGATAAGTTGTACTGGCTGGTGATCCCAGATCTTGACAGCGCTGGGGCAATGGCCCATCTGCAGTAGCTGTGTGGCAGCCCCCTGGTGTATTTTACCTACACTGTTCAGAGATCTCTCAGTAAGCAGGAGATTGATGTGACCTGTAGTTACCTTCTTTTTCCTGGGCTCTGTCTTAGAATGGCTTGAATGTTGACTCATGAAAGGAAAACAAAGTTTGTTCAGTGTTCTCCATAATGCCCCTGAAGCACTTTTTGGATACCTAGAAAAGAAGCTGGGCCTCTGTAGCAGAGTGACACCACCCATGCTGTCTGAATGATGCTATCCTTGAGTCATCGCTTATGTGGGAAGAGCTGATCTGTGGGCCAGCCTGGAGATGAGCTGTTGATCAGCACAGACTGTGCTGTACAAAACTGGGAGTTGTGTTGCTCTGTTTTGAATCTTCCTTGGTTATTTTGAAAATTTTGCCATAGAGTGTTTTCTGGCTCATGGTGAATAAGGAATCCAAATTTTGGTACATGGCATCCAGCCACCTCCCCAGCTTTTCTTGTCCTCTGTCTTGCCCTGCCTGTGCAGTCATCCTTGTCCCTTTGAACTAAGTGTAAATAGTGAATATTTTATTACTCTGTTAATTTCTCTACACATGTTTAATTCCACCCTCTTCTCAGGCTTTGTTACACTCTTAATTCTTCTCACTTAATTTTTGTAATGCACAGGGAGTGTCATTTGGGCTCTTTCTTGTACTGTCAGAGTTGAATTCATCTGTGCTCATTCAGGTATGTCCTTATTCACACTTTCCTATTGACAAGTCTAGTTCTCAGAGACGTGATAGGACTCACAATGTCCTAAAAAGCTGAAAGATTCTTAGGAGTCATTCATCAAGAGTATGAACTCCCTTTGAAGGATGGGGCTGAGGGTCATGCAGGTATTCTACCTGCCAGTCTTGATACTTGCTGTAGTCATAGTGGCAGCTGTGACATTTTGAAAGAGTGGGTCTGTGGTATGCTTATGAGTAAAAGATGTACTGTTAGCTTGAAACTGGCTTTCCTATGTAAATTATTTAAGTAAATCAATTAATTGTTGGGGTGATTTCTCCTGATGAACCTCACTTCAGCTGTGGTTACAGGAATGGTTTGCTACTGGTAGGAAATGCTCTCACAGGATAAATCTCTTCCTACTTCAGTATTCTGTGCACTAGCTTTCACAGGTAAATGAGTATAGCTGATTCTGTCTGCTGGGCTCTCTAGCAGGCTGATACTCAGAACCAATAAATTCGGGGCATGGAAACTGCATCTTGCTTTGGTATTTGAGTGTGATTTTATGTGATAATTTTTATTAAAAATTCATGAGTGGTGAGAAGCACTTTCAGTTTCTCACACTGCTACTGCAACTGAAATTCCTGGAAACAATTGCTTTCCTTTTTAGGTCTTTGAATAATCAGCTACCAAAGTAAGCTATATTTAATAAAAAAACTTAAATCACTGATTGATCTAAAGTTCCAAGTGAAAAAATTACTGAAATGTTCTGATATCAGCATGTGGTCTGAGGACTTAGTGCTACTTTAGAAGGAAACAAAGCACTCTAAAAATTGCACAAAACCATATCTACACTTTTGTTTCGGATCTGTGATCAAATTCTGAATGCTACTTTTATCTTTATAACCAGTATTGTGAGTTTTCAGTCTGACAATGATCCATTCTATAATTCATGCTACCCTGGTAATCTTAAGTGCTGTCCACTGTTCTGATTCATTATTCTTGGCAAGGCAAGGTAGCATGCACCAGGGTTATGAGGAACAAGTTGAATTGAAAGTTGTTTGAAATATGATGCCTTTTTTCCCTCTCTCTCTCTTTTTCTCTCTCTCTTTTTTTTTTTTTTTTTCTTTTCCTTAACCCAAGGGTTTCTTTTCAGTAAAACCTTTTTGTTTATCTGTATAGGTCAGTTTTTCATTCTGAGTTTGGTGCATTATTTTTCTTAAATCATGTTCAGGTTTTATTTCCAGAAAGTTGACTTAATTTTATTTTGTGCCCAATGCAGAACTGCTTACAGAAATAGATGCATGTAAATAATCTTTTCAAAGACTCACATTGTAACAAATGAAACCCTTGATCCCTTCATTTAGGTTCTTAAACACTGACAAGGTAAATTAGAGCTTCATGAATTTAATTATTCAGTAATGGAAAATGAGTATTGAAGTTTATAATAATGGCAAAGGGGTGAATTGAACTCTGCATTAAACTTGCCATTAAATGAAAGAACAAGGAAACATAATTTGCATCTGTATGAATTCACATGCTTTGTGGGAATCAGTAGTTGTTATGCCCAGAAGCATTCTTTTTAACATCTTTTCACTTACTATCAGCATCAGTTAGTACACTATGATGAAACTTCTGAAATAACCTGAGATTAGGCAGAACTAAAATACCCACATCTCTTTGTTTAGGTTCTTTTTAAAGAAAATTGGGAATCCTTGATAACTTGCAAGTCACTTCTATACTGAGGCAATTAAATTCACAAACACATTAGTAAACATACCTTAGAAGTGCAAAAAAACTGCAAATCCCTTTGTTTTTAATGACATCATTTACCATCAAGGTATAATTATGTCATAAGGAAGCTATTAGAGATTATCTGATTAGGCATATAGGAATCTCTTCAGTGAAGCTTTTATGATGTCTGCATACTGAAACGGGAAAAGGAAGCCCTCTCTACTTCTTTTAATTGAAAGTGTTAAGTGAGTTTACTTGATTGTCTTTTGCAATTATTCAGTATTTCTGTTGTGGACTGTATAAACAAATATGACAGAGTTGGCAATAAATAACTATATTAAATAAGTATAGGTATGTAAATACATAAGTAAATTTATATTTCTAATTCAGTCTAATATTGGCTACAGGCTGGAAGCTAGTCCTGCCATCAGTGGTGTTCCTGCCAACCCCTGAAAATAGGCCTCTTTGAATTCCTGAGTCTGATTTAAGATTGTTGATTTAATATTTTTAGAAGGAAAAACAAGCCTAAATCAATGGAGAAGTACTTGGCTGAAGATTTGAATTGCACTAGATATGAGTTCTCACTTGAAACCTGAGGTAAAACAGACTCTGGAGGAATTCTCCATCCCATTCCTATGTAAATTCTTACCCCATCCCCAAAAAAATTCCCGCTAATGATACTTTCTGTTCCTTAGTTAGCCACAGGTAAAGAAACCTTAGTTTTTTTATACTGATGGTCTTTTAGTTGAACTCAGTTTTTCATTGGCTGGATAACACGTTGTCTTGTTCTTTTTCGGAGATTTATCAAAAATACTTCAAGCTAAAGAGGCAGTGTGGATGCAAATGTACATAAAAATCAGAAGCAGAATTTAAGAGAAAATAAATGATGGCTATGACAAGAACTTGCAACATGAAACAGAAACTTGTATTTTATGCATAAATCTTTTAATTTAAATATATACATTGATGCAAGTCCAGGCATTCTTAGGAAAGATGAATGGAAGGCTATGAAATAAATGCTCAGATTTCCCAAGTGCCTTATTGTGATTGACTTCTATGGAGGAATTCTGGAGCTGTGTTCCTCCTTCTATTGATTCAATAAAAGAATCGAATAATAGTATATTTAAATTAGAATGGAAGAAAAATACAAAATCTACTCTAAAGTGTCCTTGTTGTATAGGCTTCAGAATGTGAGACATAAAATATCTCTTCTAGGTCTCTCTTTCCATGGGTGATGCAGGTCAGTAATGCCATGTATAATCTTCATTGAGTTAAGGAATTGGATTGGAGATCTCCCTAGAAGAAACACTGGCCTCTGAAATAAAATGTTGAGCGTCTTGCTTGAGACCTTTAAAAGATTTTTTTTCCCTGATCTATTAGTTTCTTTGTTGTAGGGTTACTCTTCAGATTTAGATTTTAGAAAGTAGAAGTTTTGAAAGCTTGAAGAAAGAGAAGACTAAAACCAATAAAAAAATGTTTTCTTCTTCAGCAATTTTTAGAGTTTGGAAAACAGCTATTAAAAGCCATAGCATATATGGTTCCTGTGGCTTTGTTAAACAGACAGCTCTATAGCACTAAGAGTATTTGTTTTCCAAAATTGTGGAGGATTACCACAATAGAAATATATTTAGAATATGAAAATATATAAAGTACATATATAGCTTGCAACAGAGGGCAATAGAGAAGTCACAACTAAGATGTAAAACTTAGTGACTCTTTTTGCCTGTTACATGATACCTCAGTGGTGATTGTTGATGAACAAAATTAAGACCAGTATTTTATAATAACAAAATATTTATTTTGAACGTGATTAGTACATTCACTCATATTACAGCAGTATTTGAAGCCACAAGTATCTCAGCGTATTGCAGGAACATCTGGAGAGGCCTGGATGCCTAACTCAACCCCTGGCTGGGCATCTAGAGTAGGTGGAAGGGGCTGCATTTTAGCCCTTCAGCCCTACATGCCTGTGCACTTTCCAGCCACAATTTTCACTCCTGGCTGACTTCAACACCTTTCGTCTTAGCAAACTTCTGTACACCCCTTTCTTTAATGCTTAATTTCTTCACAGGGGCTCCTTCTTGATAGCAGCAGTCACGCAGACCTTGAAGCTGTATGGTCAGTGATGTAGGGTTTAGGCATTGCTCTGCGTAGCCAAGTGATGTCCAGATTCCCCTGACTGCAGAAGCTCTGAGGAAGTGCAGCTCAGGACTGAAAAGCTGAGAACATACTTCAGAAGTGTAGAAAGATCAGCCCATTGTGCTCCATAATTTTGAATGAAACTCAAAATAGTCAGTAACTAATGAAGAGTTACATTTCTTGTGTCAGTGAAATCTGAACCCTGTTAAGCTGAAATGGCAAATGTTAGCCTTTTTGAGGAAAATGAAATGATAGTGAGGCAGGAAACTGAGTAGCTGTTCGGGGATATGACAACAAAGTGGGCTTTTTGTATTTGCTGTTGAGTGAAGAGAAGGTTGAAGAAAGTGACTGCTCATAGGTTACATTTTGTTTGAAAGTGACCACTTTGTAGAACTTACAAAGCCTGTCATTTAAACATTAGGAATGCTTGGGGTAGCAGCTACAAGATTTAATGGCCAAACTAAACTCAAACATGGCAGTGATGGAGATAAGGTAAATTTGCTGCTATCCCCTAAATCTCTCTCCTTTGTTCTCAAGAATGATGTGCTAAGGTTGCACCATTTCAAAAAGTAGAGGGGAGATGGGAGCCATGGAGGTTTCATCTTTGCCTGCGATACATACTAAGGCACCAGTAAGCCTAAGATAACATTTGTATCTCTGAATTATAAACCCTGTAGTTCAAAGCATAAAATGTTTACCCGCTGTGCTGGTTAGTCATGACCTTTTTTGATCCAATGAATACTGTTTGTATGTTTCTGTATTAACAGTTTGCCAAGTCATTCTATGCTATGTCTTTTCTTAGAGCAGTGACAATTTTGGCAACATACATTTATTGGGTGATTTTCTGATTATGCTGTATTTGCTTTTCAAAAATTCTGTATTTTTTTCTTCTCCCTTTTTACAGTCTTAGTTCCGTGAACCACAGTTTTTATTCCCGCTTTAGTTAGTATTAATAGATTTGTTTTGCCATATCAACTGACATTTTATGTGCCTATTGAGAAATGTTTAACCAAAAAGGAGATTAATTGAATTGCATTAATTGCATTAAGTGATCTGGCTGTGAAGAAGGGGTTTGAACCAGATAATGTCTAACAGTGTTGCACTGCTTGATTTTCTCCATTTCTGTTACACAGATCACCAGTTACTTGTGCCCAGTAATTTGTTTACTTGAAAAGCAAGTTAAAATGATGGATTTTTTAAAAGTAATATTATTTATCTTCTAGTAAATTCCAGTTTTCATTTTGTTTCAGCCTTGTAACAGATTTTTTGTTTCTTATTTCTGTTTTTGATTCCTCAATATCTCTTATGTTTCATTAAAGAGCAATCTAGTGCTTATTGTTTCTGCCACATATGGATTATGACCAGGTACAGTAATCCATTATATATTTTTCTTAATTAACTGGCTATTACCTTGATTATAAAAAGGTGCTCCAGACTTCAAGCAACATTTTTATGTCCGTGCTCTTTTGAAGTTAGTTAGTCTCTTAAGTGTGGACATAAGAAGTGTCTACAATAATCCTGTAATAGATCTTTTTTCTAATCTTGTCTTTGTCATTTTCCTGTTAGTTTATCAACAGACTTTTCCTTTTAAGTTACTGATATGTCTGCAACAGTTTCAGCTAATAGAGTTCTGGATTTCCAGCAGCCCAGATCTCAAAATACTTTCTATAAACATTGACTAAACTATTCTTCATAACATTCCTCCAGCACAAGAAGAAGCTGTAGCTGGGAATATGACATATTTCACTTAAGGAAGGCAGTCTGAATTTCTGGATAGCACAAGAGCTATGTTGTTTGTCAAGTGAAATTGCTTGGATTTCTGTTTGCATCCTTTACAATACTGGTGGTTTCTTTTAAAAGGCCAAAGAAGTGTATTAATTCCTATATTTGGCCTTGCACCACAGTGTAGACCTCCTGAGCTATTCTGTCCACATATACACTTGTAACCATAATGCAGTGGAAAACATAAACTAATCTTTTATCCTACCATGAGTGCCAAAAAAGAATCAGTTGTTACTCAGCTTGGTGCTGCTAAGAAAATGTTCCGGTTATTGTTATGTCAAAGAGGCAAAGACTGCCAAGTCTGTAAGGGCAAAAGTGTGGTTCAGTGAAGTATTTAAACCATGAAGGGCAAGATTTATTGTTAGACTCCTAAAGATATGAATAGATTGGGGGGGGAGGGGCGGGGGAAATACTCTGATTTGGAACTAGAATGTGATCACTTGTCCAGAGTAGATTGGTGGGACAAGTGTAAAGATTAAACAGATTCAAAGCTTTTGGTACCTGAATAGAAGAAAAAAGGAATGATGATGGAAGGTTCTGGTGTGTTTTCTTAGTGTTTCCTTGAAGCAATTTAGGGAATTCCTGTGCAGAGGAGAAAGTTGATGAGAGAATTTAAGGAGTGAGTTCACAGTTGCAGAACATTATTTTAGCTTAGAATGGGAAACCCCATTACAAGTTTGAAGGTGAAAAGTTTAAACCTGGGAAAAAACATAGAATCACAGAATATCTCAAGTCTTAAGGGGCCTATAAGGATCATGGAGTCCAACTCTGCCCTTCTCAGGACCATTTGGAACTAAATCATATAACCAAGAGCTTGTCCAGACAATCCTTGGACTCCTGACATATTTGGTGCCATGACCAGGGGAACCTGTTGGAGTGACCAGCTATGCTCTCAGTAAAGAACCTTTTCCTAATGTCAAACCTGAACTTCCCCAGTGCAGCCTCTCTCCACTTCCTTGTGTCCTGGCACTGGTCACCAGGGAGAGACCAGCACTTCCCTTCTCTGCCTGCCAGGAGGAAAGTGTATCTTGCTGCCAGGTGCCCCCTCAGCCATCTCTCCTCCAAGCTGAGCAAGCCAAGTCACCTCAAATGGTCCTCCTAAGTCTTGCCCTGAAGGGATTTCACAGTCCAGGTCACCCTTCTCTGGACACACTTAAACAATCTGATAAACAATCATTCTTACACTGTAGCACCAAAAAGTGCCCCCAGCACTCAGGATGAGGCTGCCCCAGTGCAGAGCAGAGCAGGACAATCCCCTCCCTTGCCCAGCTGATGGTGCTGTACCTGATGCCCCCAGGACAGAGTTGGCCCTCCTGGCTGCCAGGGCACTCACTACTGGCTCATGTTCAACTTGCCATAAAATGTTTGGAATGAATCAGAAGTGCATGCGAAGAGTCCGTTTTTCCTTTTGTTTGAGATAAATACTTTCAAAAGGTTTAGGAAAAAGTAGTTCAAGACTCTCAGCAAGTGTCACGCATCATAATTGATGCAATCTAGGGAAATAAAGTGCTTTTCAGATAAAATTAGAATACATCTCAGACAGATTGTTTTGTTTTCCTCTGAATTAAGATGTAGGGTAGTGCTTTAACTGGAAATGGAAAGAAATAAAATACAAGAGAAATAGAAGAAAGAGATACTTAGGATTCCTTAGATCAAATCTGAGAAGCACAAATGCTCTGGAAGTAGGTGCCAGATTTCACAGGTGCCAGGTGTCCTCTGACACATCTGTTGGTAGTCCAGCTTAATGGAGAAGCAGGAACTCCTGGACAATCTTGTAGGACTTCTGAATCCATATCATATGTCTGCTTGGAAATAGTCCACTCCTTTTCAATGTTCCATGCAATCATAGGGGTTTTTTTGCACTCTTTCTTCCAAAGCATGTAATTTATACCCTCCTCTTTTTTTGTCTGCCCTGCAACTTTTCAGTTAGATGTGCAAATACACAGAATTGTGGAATCATGGAATTACTGACGTCAGAAAGGATGCCTGAGTATCATTTAGTCCAACCCTTGTCCTCAGAGCAAGATTTCATTAATGCAATTGTGCTTTGAGTCCATTGGACTTTTGAGTACCCCTGGACCCCACAACCTCTATACAATCTCTTCCGCTGTTTTGTCCCCTTGTCAGTGAAAAAAGTCATTAATGGAGATTTAAGCAGCAATTACTCTTGGGCTGCTTCTTTAGTGGCTGTGCCTCAGCTGGACTTTTCGCCATTGATTGAAATCCTTTGAGCGGGGCATTTCAGCCAGTTTTCAGTACATTTCACTAGTTTGTACTTCAGCATGAAGATTTTGCATGGGAGAGGTTCAAAAACCTTTCCAGCTTTTTTTCAGCACTGGACCTTTTCTTAGGTGCTTTTTTGAAGACCAAAAGAACTTCTGGCACTTCTAAGTCCATTTCATTTGTCCAGATTATTATTTTCTGCTAGGTTAGCTTAGGACATAATGAGAAGATAATAATGGGCAAAGATCCTCACATCCCAATCAAGGCACTGATGCATCTGGGTCTGTTTCTTATTTTGTGAAACAAACTAGTTTGGATGGGTCCTATCAACTCAGTGCTGTAATCCTTTTGTTTGCCTTGTGGATTACAGTAATCAAATGTGCTTCTGGCAAAATATGTATCTCTGAAAAAAAAAAGAGCTTCACCTGTATCACTTACTCACTTTAATCTGTGTTACCCTTTTGCAAAGCTGCAGTTTTTCCAAGAATCATTTTAAAGGGAGACTGCTAATCATTTTAACATCTAGCTTATTACCTTAGGTACAGTAATGCCTGTTTTTCACACACAGTGAATTGGCAGAGCCAAGTGCAAATATAGCTGATTTTGTGCTTGTATGGCTGTTCTGAGCTGTTGCTGCTGGCATTTTTTGTGCTATCACCCCTTGCTGCTGCCACAGATAGAGTGACGCACTTCCTCTGCAAGAAAGAAGTAGCAAAATCTTTATTGAGGTAAAACAGCCATTTAACAAAGTTCGGTGGTAAATGCGTCAGCAGTTTAACAATATTTGATGCCAAGGTATACTTGATTTTTTACGGCGCAGAGGATGGGGTCAGACAAAACTGTCCGGGAGACCATGCTGTTGAGTCACCAGTTTCAAAGGACTCCCCTATGTTCTAAATTTTCTGATGGGAGTTTAGTTGTGGCTGGATCCAGATTTAGTCCCAGACTTGGTCAACACTTTGTGGCTAAAGGATTGTAATTGCATAATCATTATTTTATGGCACTTAGGTAAAATTTCAAAGTTTAGCATGTTACTAATCACTTACTGTGAATCTTCTGAGGCAAGAAGCCTCGCGCCCAAGGATTATTGGAGACAGGTGTCCATGCATGTGTCCTGGTACACAGCCCCTTCTGCACAGGAGAGCTGAACGAGCCTCAGGCTGTCCACTGTTTATGGAGTAAGATGATTGACTTATGGTCATATTTGCACAGCAGCCGTATTTCTTTTGGCGCATGCTCAAGTAGCCCTCAGCTGTTGAACAAGACTCACAGGCCTTAGGTGCCAAGCAGGATTTATGGCCCTTGACTATTGTGTTGGTATCTGTGAGCCAGATGTAGCCGTCACAACCACCCCGGGTGGCTGTTGCACAAGCAGAAAGCAGCAGGGGTTGGAGCACATCGCCACAGCTGCCAAGAGTGAAACAAAATGTTCTGAGTACAATCAGGTAATCAGAAGTTAGGACATTTCCCTTTGTTGCCCATAAAGTAGCTGAGGGATCTTTTCTGCTGCTGAGCAGGATTTCAAAATATTTTGGAAGGACTACTGGAATAATTTTTTCTGTCCTATTGTAATGGGATTCTGACTTTGTCATATAAAGGTCATTTCCCCTTGTTAGTGCCATAGCGAGTGTTTTGAAAAAGGAACTTGACAGTAGTCCTTAGTAGCTCACTTCAGTCAATAGCTGGCTTAGACTTTATAACTTTGTTCCACACTAAGCTGTCCTTTTATTTTTGGAAATGAGAGTTGTGGCTCACTGCTCAGTTACTCTGTCTGAAATTCAGAGTTCTTTCAAAATCAGAAATTAAATTAACACAAGACTCCTTGTGGAATTACATATGAATGGGGGACATAATCAGTTATATTCTCAG
The DNA here is from genome assembly GCF_017590055.1 of Onychostruthus taczanowskii. Lineage (NCBI taxonomy): Eukaryota > Metazoa > Chordata > Aves > Passeriformes > Passeridae > Onychostruthus > Onychostruthus taczanowskii. The sequence goes on along the minus strand of NW_024506221.1, from coordinate 3,373,469 downwards.
CCTGCTGAAATGTGAGCAGGCGCTTTCTAAAACGTGTGATAATAGAATTTTGCTGAGCACATTATGGGGTAGACTAATGTAAAGACTTATAATGTAGGGACTTGTTTAATCCACTTGTTTCATTATGTGAACCAGGAGTGAACTGTGCTTACATATTTTAACTTGGATAATCACACATAGGATGATTTTTCTTATAGGAGTACTACATATTAGTCATGCTTTTGCATGGAAATGGCTTTCTGTTTATTTCAAAAGTCTGTTAATTTTTCTCTATATTGAAGGGTTTTCTCATCTGGCAGTTGGGGAGGGTATTGTTTTGGGGTTTTTTAGTATAAACTTGGAGGTGGAAGCCTTTTACACATTGCAGTATAGAAGGGTTCCAGAGAAATATTGATGAAACTTTCACTCACAAGCATATTTTTCTTTCCACTGTTTAGTGATCTATTTGTACATTAAACTTATACACATAACAGATAGAAAATTCTGGGGGTACAAAAAGATTCTTGCTGCTCTTTTTTCACCTAGTGCTAACTCAGTAAAGGAAAATTCTCTTTTAAAATGTTACTTTTTTCTTGTTCAGGGTAGGGTAGTGTGATCCTAGGCATTCAGTTTGCATGTACACAGTAGTTCTTTAAATGTTATTTGAGTGGTTTTGCAGTCTGATTTTTTTGCCCCTGTGTTTTAAACAGCTTGATACTGTGAAATCTGGTCATCTTTTTGTAGTCCCACCCACTAGAAACCAGATTATTGTGAATTATTCAAATAATGTGAGCACCATATCTGACTTTTTTAAATGCTTTCAAAAGGTGACTTGAATTCTTGGGAAGAAGTAACTTTCCATGTTGAATTTATGTTATTTTCCTTTAACATAGAAATGCTGCTAGTCAAAAACTCTTTTGGATGCTGCTGCTGTGCCAAAATATCATGGCAGCGAAAATGTGCTTAGATTATTCAGAACATAATATACCACTTTTTTTTATCAGCATGCCATCTTCCTAAGACTTAGACATGTTCCTTTAAGAGGAAAATGAAATGTTATTTTCTTAATTTCACTAGTTTATAAGTTATTGTGCTGTAATTTGTTGTCTAAAATAGTAGTAGTATTAGTAGTAATAGTAGTAGTAGTAGTTGTTGTTGTTGTTGTTGTTGTTTTTGTTGTGGTAGTGAGATACTACTCATCCTCTTGGTGGTCCAGAGATTACTTCCAGGGCAGCTGATTTTCACCAGGAATGTGCATTAAGAATGAGTTGATCAGCCACCTTGACCCCTCTTAGCCTTTCAAGTATGTGTTCATTTTAATGTCAAGGTTAGCAGGGGGTGCTGTGGCTGGCAGCCCTCGGTGGCACGGGCCGCAGGCCCGGCTGCAGTTTGAGTGAGAAGCCCAGGTGCTGCGCTCAGGCTGCCCTGCCGGTGGCCTTCCCTGAGGGACAGCACGACCAGGACACCAGTCTGGATTTTGTCATGTTGCCCTCCCACCGCAGGTGACCTTTGCTGTTCCAGAACTCATCTCTTGTCTGTTTCTCCTGTTTTCGTGAAGGTGCTGGGATGGCTGGAGAAGGTTGTGATCTGCAGTCGAGCTGAGGGAGGCGTGAAGCATTGTCCATCCCCCGCTGACATTCGAGGTAGTGTGATAATTTTTATCTTACCTGCAAGTGATTTTATTACCAGTGTTGGCTAAGCAGATTGATCAGTAGTATCCCGTAATACCCTAAAATGATTCCACACAGATCCTAGGATTTATTCCTGCAGGAGGTGATAATTATAATATGCATTATACAAAATTCTGATTGGGATCCAATTGTCATATTTTAATATCCAAAACAGTGGAGATATATGAATTAAGGCTGTCAGAGTCAGTCCTGATTAAATTGATGACTTCAAGCCCTTCTGTCAATCTCTGGTAGCATTTGAGACAGAGGGCTGGGTGACTCTTAAAAGTGGTTAAAAGCCATTTTTCCTTGCCAGAGAAAAATGATTATACTGCATTTTAATGAGCCATTTCCCACATAGAGTGTTATTTAGGATATTAATTGGCTGACTTTAAATGCACACTATTGAAACAATTAGAGAAAAAAAATCTCTATTTTATGAGTGAGGGAGAATGTGAAAATGCCTGTCAGAATACTGTAGATAACAGATCATGGTTTAAATGACACAAGTGTCATTGAATTTGAGCGTATGTTTTGGTTTTAATTCATGTCTAATTCATTGGTTCTTTCCTGTATTACTGAAAGTCTAATCAGAATGCAGTGGGGTAAATTTGAATTGAACATCACAAAAATATCTATTGTATAAGGGATTCAGACCTGTGGCTGCTCATGGTGTGAAGCTGAAAAGCTGTTAGCTGGTGTTAAATTGCTGCATGAGACTTTACAGCTGCTATCTGTGTACTGTAGCAGTTTTATGAGACTTGAACTGGCTATTCCTGTCTAAGTGTACATAGTTGTACTGTCATTAAATAGAGGAGAAATTACAGATACTTCTAGCTTTGGTTTCTATAACAGTAGATAAAACTTGCTATGTTTTTTGTGTTCTTAATGTTTCTGAAACCAGATGGTAGAACTTTAGATTCCTTCATTGCACCATGGATCTCTGCTAGGGATATTTGCCTATATGTATTTCACCAAGAAAATAAGGTCAGAATAGTGAAAAGTTACTTGTAAAAATGCTTGTAAAGTATGCATAAATTAGTCATTACTGATGTTCTTAACCAAAGCTTTCTTTGTTGTGGTTACCATGCCTTTTCATACAGAGTTCAGCACACCTGGAAAACAGTTTTTGAATGACTTCAGTTATTTTATAGCTGAAACATGGCCAAACAACCATACAGAAAACTGCCTCTGGGCTCTGTTTTCTTGGCTTCCTGTTCCCGGGGAGTGATTTGATCCATAGCTGAACTGCCCATTCCTGATTCCTCTGCAAGCAGCTTAGAACTGGAAGGGCACAGCTTGGACACAGGGTCTGGCATTGCTTTTGAGCTCCACCACAAACTCACTCAGATTCTGTCACCCTCTGTAACCTTGCTGTGTTTCAGTTTCCTGTTTGTAAATGAAGGCTAATACTTACAAACTTTCAGAAGGGACCAAAAGATCCCAACCCTTAGGAAATGCTATTTGCACAGTGCTTGTCATATTTGATGTGATGTTGACACGGTCTTACCAGGGGATCATTTAAACCTTTTGTATTTATGTGTGACTAGTTTTTATTCTTTCAAGTATATGAATCTATTCACCTGCTAAAAAGTGTGATTACTGAAGAAAAATTTGTATGCAACAAATGAACTAAAAATAAGAACAGATTCATGCATCAGGGCAGTCCAAAACTATGTCTGCTGTGATATTCTGCAGTTTTAATAATGTTGGGAAAAATACACGCTATGAGGAAGTGATTTTATTGAACATTGCTGTACAATTTGTGTTGAACCCGAGAGCAGTCAGTTTCATCACACTTACGTGTGTGATTTATGCCATTTATGTGAACATGGCTGCTGTCACAAGATTGGTGTGGTTGGTAAGTGTCATTCATATTTTAGCAGATGGTATGATTGCCAGTGACTTCTTTTAAAAAAGGTAAAAGGTTTTTATGTATATATTTTATATTAATTTTTTTTAAGTTTTTCTTGAGATGAAAGCCTTTGGTCTCTCCAGTAAAAACAGCTTACTGTGAAATTAAATTTATTCAGTACCAGAACTACAAAAAGGAACAGTCCTGCTCTTTCCCTTCCATACTGATACTTTCCACATGGCCATGTGGGTGAGACTGCCATTCAGAGCCCAGGGCTGACTGATGTGAGGGTGTTTGCTTTAATCAGGGTGCCCTGATTAAAGGGAGAGAGCCAGTTCCTAAGACTTTTGCTGACGGGCATCTGTGCAAGCAGTCCTGCTTCCTGCTTTAGTATAAAAATGCGTACTAGGGCAAGGCTCCTAGTCAGACTTCAGAGGAGTTGAATAATGTGCTAGATGAGAAGAGCCCGCAGCAGGGCTTTACAAAAGTCCCTCCAATGTCCTGCCCTTTAGTCTGCTCCTTTTTTTTTGAATGATATGTCTGAGATCTAGCTTGGTATGGGATTTATATTTGTGAATAGACAGCACAGAGTGGGTTTGTGCCTGAGAAATACTTAGAGTGGTTGTGGGTGAAGGCCCAGGCTCTGGTACCTTGTGAATTTTATCTGTAAATATCTATTTCCTCATTCTCCCATGTAAAATAACAGTAACAGCAATGGAAAAATGTGAATGCATTGCTCAGTTTTAATGAACAGTTGAATGTACTCCAAAGTTTCACTTTTTTAATGAGTTGGTATTGTGATGGAGTTCCTGCAGAGAAGGAAGTCATAAAATCCGTGGAGGCGGACGTGCTTGTCCCTTGGCCAGCCAGCCAGCTTTGCACTGGGCAGCTCTGTTGTTTGTAGCACCTGTTTGTTGCATAGTATCCCATTTTGAGCTGATCAGTCCAAAGCTGATGTGCTTTATGTATGATGTCTAAAATCAAATGTTGTAATGCTGAGCTATGACTGCTTTTGTCTCTGACATTTGAAAAGTGGTATATGTGATGTGATAGGATTACATCCACTACACTGGTGTTACCACAGCTGAAAAGCACAATTAATTTCTGTTGTTTGTGAAAGAGCTATACAGTTATTAAGATGTCTTTTCTAGTTGCTTGAGTGTTTCAGATGAGCTTCTTTTTCTCTTAATTGCAATTCTTTCAATCTTAATGCAAACTGTCAATTTGTTTGGTTTGGGTTTGGTTTTTGATTTGGGATTTTTTTAATCCACTACAGCTTTATTTTGTCTTGTTAAGAGGGTTGGCAGTGTATCCACAAGACTGTAATATTCTGTGGTATATAAGGGGGGTGTTGCAGTCCATGCTTTATTCTGCTGCTAGGCTGAGGTGTAAATACAGGCGAGCTGTTCCTCTTCCCAAGTGTGTCCCTTTCTCTGTCTGTTAAATGGATAATGCCACTGACTCCTGCTGCTGACTTCTTCTGGATTTGCTGATGGAAAATACTATCTGGCATCATTAAAATACCTCTTTAGAAACTGGTCTGTCAAATTATCTTTAAAATTAATATGGTTGTTTCTGTGGCTTATTTTACAGACACTTCTTAATTTCTCCATTGGTAAAGCTTTCTTACGGGAAATTATGGGCATCAGGACAAAGCTCTGTCAGTTTCCAATGTGCATTTCTAATTACAACCTGGCATTTCTCTTTATCTCTGTTGCAGATGAAGCTGTCATTGTAGTGCTATGATAGCTGCAGGTGCCCATGCAGATTTACTAGGAGGTAAACTCTCTAAACCAATAACTGTTCAGGAGGTCATTAACTCTAAAGATTACCAGGCATGTCTGTTTGGATTATTTCCCTTAAAAGGCAGGCTGGCTTCATCACTCAATGAGCAATCCAAATTTGTCTCCCCTTCCTTAATAATCAGCTGCATTTCAAAGCTGTTCTGGATCCCATGGCACATACCCTTCTACCTCTCCAGCACAGGAAAAAAGGCTTTCCATGAGCTTTGCCATACTTCCTGCTTGTCAGATCTAACCCATGCTCATCTGCCTCACAGGAAGGAATCTCCCCCTCTCATATATAAATACTCAGGATATAAATATATATATTTTTATATATATCTAGAGAGAAAGGATATAAATAATGAGTTAAGTGCTTGTGAAGGTATACCTTCAGGTTCCATCAAAACACCAATATGCCTGTGTGCATGTGTGTGTTAAGTGTGTGCAAGCACATGGATACAAACCAGACCCCATTTCTACTGCTTCCTCGGTAAGAATTCTTTTAGGACCTGTGATAAATGAAGCAGCTAAAATAATGCCATGGTATGTTACAAAACTTGGATTGGAAGAAGTTACTTGAAGGCCCTGAAAAATCAAGCCGTGTACACAGTTTGTACATTAGATTGGCTTTCAGTAAATTCTGTCAGCAAAAAAGCTAGTCAGGTTCCCTATATTTGGAAATACTGGACACTCTAGCCTTGGAAAAATCTCCAATTAAAAATTAGCAGCATTCCTCCTGCAGCTCTTGGCCTAAAAGTTGTCTTGGCCTAAAAGTTGTTTTCAACAGCTGTATCATAAAAATGTGTATCAGAACTGATTGTTTCAGTATAAAGGTTTTAGAGATCCTCTTTGGATGATATCTAAAAATGCTCATGTATTTTTAAGTCACTTTGGTAAATGTGGGCATAGTCTTTCTTTGTATGTGAGATGCTTCATCAAAACATACTTTAAATTTAAAAGTTGGGTATTTTGTATTCCAGGTCTTACCAGCGCAAGTGGGGGCAGAAATTAACAGACTTTTAAAGAATTTTATGAAGGTTTGAATAGAGATCAGCTTTTCTTCACAACTTATTTCTTACCTCATGAAAACTTGTTTTGGCAGCACAACATTTAAAAATACCAAGTGATTTCCACTTGCTTGTTTCATTCAGTGCTTCTTTCAACTTCGTGCTGATTTGTACAGTTAAGGATCTAGGTCAAAATCACTCTATGTGTCGATATGAAATAGTTTAAGCACTTGTTGAATGCAGTAACCTACTTTTTGGTAGGTGCCCACCATTTATATATTCAGGTTTGCGTGGACTTAAAGTTCCAAACCAGCAGCCAATAGGGGAAGGAACAATGCTGGTATGATCTCAGAGGGGACACATGGAAAACCAATCATACTGTTTCTTATTAACACAGAACTTCTTAAACAGATAATTTTGCTTGAAGTTATTGTGGAAAAACAATTGCATTGAATAGGTGTGCTCGTGTATTAAATCTGCATCAGTTTAACTGAAATTTAAAGTTGGCTTCAGTCTGCGTATTACAGACTCAAAATAAATGAATATACATCATGTCTTAAACTTACATGAGCTGCAGGACATACAGAACTGCACTAAATTAAAATGCGGTGGTTACTTTAAACCTTCTGTCAGGAAGATTATTCTTTTCCTGCAGACCAACTAATAGCAAGTATGTGAGTGCTTGGAGTCCTGAGTGGTCATGCAGAAATGCACTCAGAAATGCTTTTTCTGTCATTTACTAGCTTTCACTTACTGTACTATTTAAGTTAATGACTTCCTAAATGCCGTACAGGCTCTGTTATGTTGTCTTTAATCTGATTAGGAGAACACGAATAATGTAGCGTGCGATTAAACCATATAATTAATTTGTCCCATGGTAATGAGCTGTTAAGTAATTCCGCTAGTCTAGGGTAAATATCAGGCCTTGAACTTAAATTTTACAACTTCTTGGGGATTTTTTTTTTCCCTAGAAGAAATGGGGTTTTTTTAAATAAATACTATTTAAAATTAAAAGCCTGATTTCCTGAAATTGCTCTTTGAGCAAAAATGACTGGCTCTTACCAAACTGTTCCAAAATGATGAAACTCCTGGTGATCTCCAGTGAAACCAGAATTGTGTTATAACCAAGCGTTTTTGAACAAAGCATCCTCAATTTCTTCCGATCACCTTGAACTCAAACTGGCCTTACAGACTTCAAAGAGCAATATAAAGAAATCAGAGGGAGCAGGGTTTTCATGTTATGTAAGAGCTCCAAGAGATCAGATGTGGATTTATGTATGATGTGTGCTGAAACCTAACTGACTGTATTTGCCCAAGTACCAGGTAATATGTTTTTTAATTTGAGTAATAATGCAGATACTGGCACACAGGAGAAAGCTTGCAGAGATTATGCTGACTGAACAGTGGAACTGACCTGCTGTGTAGTGATGTTTCAACAGCACATATAAAATTGTTATTTGTTATCAAGCATAAAATAATCCTGTTTGTTTTCCCTCATGTTCCAGCCTAAACTCCCAGTGGTGTCACACAGGTTGCTTTGCACCGTGATTCCTGTGCTTCATTATTTTTTCCTGATTTCTGTGAGGTGCTAAACTCTCTCGCAGTGCTAGGAGAATTACTTTGCCATGTTCTCATCTTAAATATATAATCTTGCCTGCTTGAAATCAGATGTTTTTTACTGCTTTGCTGGATTGGGTCCACACTGCTGTAGTCCTGATGGGATTTGAACTTCAATGCCAGCAAGACACTGAAGAGCTTTTGCTTTGTGGTTTGGGATTTTTTTACAGAGCTGGAAATACCATTTAATCTGTTCATGTAAAGTGTGAATGATTATCTCAGTGAAAGGTTTTTGAGTAAACCCACATTTTTTTAGTACAGATTACTAGGAGTGTAACTGATACAGACTTAGATATTTCTCTTTGCTTTCTTGACATGATATTGGACATTAAATGTATGCATTATATTTCTTAAATATAAAGAGACTGGAATATACATTTGCTTATATAAAGAAATTCTAGCACTTTTCTTTGCAATTCATTGTACAAATAACAAAGCAAAGAGCAGAATTTTGTCTTTTGGATGACTGCTATCTAATAATAACTAAATAAATACTAATAATAACTAAAAGAAAAAAAAAAACAAAAAACAATGGAGAAGCCCTGGAAGAATTAGTACTGTAGCTGAGAAAGTATTTTTAGCCTGAAAAACTTAGTATTCTCGCAACTAGGCCTGAATCTTCCTTAATGATACAATTATATGTAAGGCTGAGTATCTGCTCAGCAATTCACATCTGCATGTTATGCAGCTAAATGTTTGCACTTTCATCTGAGATGTATTTATTTCACTGCTTTGGTCTGGTTTGGGGGCTGAAAGGCAAACAGGGCAATTGACTCTTTTCCAAGTTCAAATTTTTCTATCTGTGTAGTAGGCAGTAACTTAAGACTATAACTGCACATTGTCTTTTTAGGAATTGTCTTCTGATGGAGAGATCTACTAGTCTTAGAGCTGAGATCCTCCTTCTGTGTACCTAGTCCATTAGGTTACTGCTGTCAAAGTACAGCACATTTTATTGTGAATAAAGAAGTGATACATCATGTGCCACAGCCATCCTTAGATTTTTAGCCAAGTTTTTGGCGAATGACTTTAAAGAGCTTTCAGTACAAGCCCAGAGCAATGTCCAAATGTGGATTCACTGAAGGGCTCCTTAACCACATCAAAGAATTGATAATAATTTGGCCTGTTGCAAGTTTATATCAGAGTAATTAGCAGACACATCAATCCATAGGAGAAAGAAACCCACTAAAAGCACTAAAGGTGTCTCTTAGAATAGAGAGAGAAGTAAACTGGGTGTTGAAATTAAAATATAATATACTCTCTATTTCAAAATGAAAACTTTTTGTAGGAAAAATATATTTCTTAAACCCAAAGTGAGAAATTAATTCAATAGATTCCATTTGCAATTTTAACATTTTAGCACTTGAAATCACTGTAAATTATTTAGCTGACATAAAGACCTAATTAATAATATAAAGTTGCTTCTGTCCCAGAGGTTTAATTGGTATTTATGGTGTACTTTTTTGTAGTCCTCAAATTTACATAAAAACACGCATAGTAAGTGCAACTTTATTTCTTTTGTTGTTAAGGTTTTGACTTTTTTTTTAAGTAAGTTGTGCCCTTTATGAGGTTTTTGGTTGGTTGGTTTTTTAATATGGAGTATATAACTTCTGCTTCTGTGGTGTCATTCCTTGATCTTTTTATATCCGGAATAACAGTACATAATAGGTGAGTGGTGTGTTTCTCATATCAGCTGAGACAATTTGTTATCTCTGTTTCATGCTGTGGCTGAGTATAGAGCCTGACAAGGGCTCTGTAAAAACAGGCACTCGTCCAAGGGCTGCTGATGACTTAATCAAGCCATAATATCAGCAAGCAAGGGAAGAAGGCTTTAAGTCCATTGCAGTTTTAGATTGTGTTGATCGGAAGGGCTAAAACTAATTTCAGTTGCAGCATGACTCCATCCTGTTGGCACTCAGGAGAATGAGGGTATGCGGTCAAAGAGATTTCAGCTATGCACTATCAGCCAAAGTGATGCGAATGTTTTTAGGCAAGCACAGAAAGATTACCTCTTGGTGTCACTGGTCATGCCCTGAAATAACTTTTAAGAAATGTTCACACTGTGAAAAATAAAGACCTTTCACCCAGAAAAATTCTGCACAGGTACATGCACACCTATTTGGTAGTTGCAATAAAGAAGATTCAGGACTGATCTGGAGAGCCTGGAGTTAATGTTCCCTTCTCAGCACTTGTTCTTAGTTGGTGGTGGATCTCCTGGTGTATATTCACATGCATGGCACACTCTTGTGCTGTTGCCTCTTTGAGATCTAATGGAATGATGGAACAGCAGTGTATGGAAAACTCTTCAGATTAATCCTTCACTCAGTAATGTTGTGGTCTGGTTTGCAGCAGAGAGGCTGCTTTTTGTTCTGTGCTAGCTGCAGAGATGCTGCTGTTGCAAGCAGTGCTAAACTGGAGGAGGTTACTGGGGAAAAACTGTCATATTTGGAGTACCCTGAGTTAATGGTCGTGGCAAAAACAAAAGTGCCATAGTAGGTGCAGTTCAATGTCCTTGTCCTTCCTTCTGGTCATTTCACGTTCAGAAACTACGTAAAGGTCAAGATCTCACTTCAAACAAGTTTTTCTTATAAGCAAGTCTCCTTCTGGTTTACTTTGAGTGTTAACATTTTTACCTGACCAGAGTAGATGCAAACAACTCAGTATGCTGTGACTAAACTGTTTCTTTTCTCAGGGAGCTTCTTAGCTCAGTTTCGCCTGTTTATGCTGACTCTGTTCACGTCCCACTGGAGAGATGTTGTGTTTAAATTCACTTGTGATTGACCTTACTCCAACATTGCTATAGAAAAGGGCCAAGATTTTTTTTTTATCCTTTTTATAACTCCTGGCTCTCTTTCTGTACTGAAGTAATTAGCCTGAACTGACCTCCAGCCAAATGTTTCTGTGGTCAAGTTTCAGCTGGCTTGAGGACAGTCAGCTGCTGTAATTTTTTTTTCCCCTGATTTTAACTCTGTTCATTCTTGCAGGCTGCTGGAGTTGGGTAAGACATAGAATATAATTCTTTAGAATTATATTTCTTACAGAAACTTGAAGGGTTTTTTTTTTTTTCTGTTAAATAAGAGGCACTTTATTAGTGCCATTTGTCTTTCATAGGCACATAGGATAGGTGTTGGGAGGTAGATACTACTGAATTGTAAAAGGTCAGTTTTGTCCTAATGCCTACAGAGAAGCTGTCTCTTGCCAGGTTAACATAGAAGCCTCTGGACAATACTGCTCCTATTGACAGCAAGCTTTCAAGAGTGTCTTGGAGGAAGAGCAGTGGGTCATTATGGAACAGATCTTGGAGAACTTTCTGCAAGGCAGTAGTTGTCTGATAGTGATGCAGGTGGCACTTCAGAGGACCCTTCTCTCAGAATTTTTGTTCTTTACCACCAAAAGTGGTATCGTGATAGGGCAGCTCCTGCTTTCCCCCAGATTTTCTCCCATGAGCCTGGAGCTGTGGCAGTGTAGCTCTCACTTCATCTCAAAAACTGCTAGAAGTGGCTGTCATAACTGCAGCCCAGCTGAGCTTGTGGTGTTTGTGCTGGATGCAGAGGTCACGTCCCTGCTGCTTCACACCCCATGCAGAGCTCCATTTGCCTGGGTGAGGCCTTGAGTACAAGCCCTATCCCAAGGGCTCTGGGTTGCAGCTCCAAGGAGATAGCACAACTTGGCCTTTTACAGAGGCTCTTGCACAAAGGGTGGAGCATCATGCATCCATATTTTCAGAGCAGTTACTGTTTTTGAGCTCAGTCCTGTCCATATTGGGTATGTTCAGAGTATACCAGTTGGATATTTTTCACAGACACAACTTGTCTGAATGGATAACTCAGTGGGATATCCCATGTGGTTTGAGGCAAAGCCAAGACAGTGTTTTGTCTTGCTGAGATTCTGGTATTTGTGAGAGTCCACTGAAGAAACAGTTTGTTTCTATAATGTGTTTTACTAGCAAAAGGGCAAGGGATGAAGCAGCAATTTTGTTCATCTCTGATGTTTAGGAACACAAGTTAATCCTGTGCCCTGTTTCGGAGAGCTGGTTGTTTTAGTCAAGGTCTGTGGCTGAGCAGGGAATTTCCCAATAATTGTAGGATTGCTCTTAAGCAAGTAATAGCTGCTGCTGGAGAGTGGCTGTGCCCTCCCCTCCACCCTTACTGTTCATTCCCATGCCTGTGCTGCTCCAGCTCTGCTCCTGGGCTTTGGGGAGTCCTGATAAAACCGGTCTGCAAACAGGTTCATTACAATAAATGTTTATGGATTCATTTTAACCAGAACAATCTCCTGATGGAGTTCACTGTGTTGCAGGTATGTAAACAAGTCTACCACTGCAGGAGGGAACAGCAGTACTGGAAGAGGATTGTTTTCCTCTGCAATAACAAAACCTTATTGAAGTGCAGTGTGTTTGTTGACCTCTGTGATATGTTTCCAGGCTCCTGGGTTAGTGCTTCAGCTGTCAAACCACTCTTCTAGGAAGGAGGCTAAGATGGCCACCAGTCAGGTGTCCAGAGATGGAGGGGATAGTCATGCTGTGACAGCTACATGTGGGGACCAACCCTGGTCCTACCGGAGTCATTTGGTGTGGTTATAAAAAGTGAAACAGTGTGCTCTGAATGATTGATTCTGATCACATTTGTTCTCACTAGTGGACTCCTGTGAGGATTTGGCCTTCTCTTGTGGCTGTTACTGGGCAGGAAGAAGTAGAAAGACTTGGAAGAAAGTAGTTGGAAATTAGCAGAGGCTGATGGATGTAGGAGAGCAGGAAAGTGGGAATAGCAGCACAGTATGCGTGGTTACTGGGAGAGTTGTAAGTAAAGTTACCTTGTTCTCAGACCTGTGAAAGAGAAAATAAAACTTTAGAAAGAAGGCGGAAGAGCTGAGGGGGAGAAGAGACTGAGGGTAGACATTGTGTAAGAAGAGAAGAATCGACAAATACAGAGGCACATTTTTGTAGTAGATTTATTAATAACAGTTAATAAGAATCCTTTAAACAGGAGTACAGATGAAGCAGGGGGACTAATTGCGCTGCCTGAAAATGTAGCTGATCTTGGATGAACCTTGTACTGTGACAGTGTAGCTCCCCTACTGAGAGTTAGGAGGACTGTTAGCCTGTGTTTTGCTGTATTAGCTTTGTCCCAGGTCTGTGCACTCCAACAGCTGCAGTTGTCACTTCTCCTGGTCCTGCTCCCCAAGCTGTTTCACTCCCACACTGCCCCAAAATCCTCACTAAAGCACTTCTCTTTCTTCCTTTCTTCCTTTCCTCTTTTCCTCCTTTCTCCCCCCTCCCTCCATCCCTCCTTCTGTGCTCCCCTTTGGAGTAACCCATGTCTGCCTGGCCAGAGAAAAGTCCTGCAGGTGGTTGGGCAGTCCAAAGAGCTCCTATAGCTCTTCTCTTGGTGTAGCAGTCCCATGCCCACTCAGGCTGGCCCAAGCTTGTCTGGGTGGTGCTGCTTGTCCTGATGTGTGTGAGGTAGGGAGCATTTCCTGTCTTGTCTTTGCAGGTGTAGCTTAGGTTCTGCTAGTCTAGAGCAGTTTGAGTAAATGCCAACTCATGGAGTTGGTAATAGTTCTGATTTTTTTTCTGTACTGTGATTCCTTCTGTTCTCTTAGTGTAAGAAAGTTGAGGGAATTACCTTTTAAATTCAGCATTACTATAGCTTTACATACTCTGCATTCTTGTGTTTTATGGTCTTTAACCCAATTCAAACTTTGATAACTGTACTAAGCAACTGCCTAGTTTTTGACACCTAGATTTGATAGCATAAATTGTTACTTGATAACACCTACTTAGAGATTGTCACTCATTAGTTGGCTTGGTTCTTTGGACACTTGTGATTTAATCTCCTGTTAGATAAAGAAAGAAAATCTCTAAATGAAAACAGTCCAGTGTAGAATCAAGGTCTGGCATACCAATTTACAGTATATGTGAAAGTGGAGATATTCTCTCTCTGCTGCCTCTCTGAGCGAGGTGTTAGTGTATGGTGCTAGTTTGGTGCCACAGAACAAAAAAATTTTGCCTGACTTGTTTAAACATCCATGCTCATTTTAGTGTGCGTGTTGTAACTTTAGTTTTGAAGGTCTCTGGTTATCTTCATGGCTATAAACGGTCAAGATATAATCCATGGTATGAATGTTTTCCCCAAACTTCCTATGGACACCTCATGAGGTTTTTGGGAGCAAGGTACCATCTTGTGCAGATGTCTGCACAATCTGCAAGTCCAGCATAGAGCAGCTTCTGCCCTTCACCATTGTTACAAGATGCTGGTGATAATGGCAAGAGCAAAGCAGAGCCTCAAAACAGGATTGTGTGATGGGGTTGTACGATGTGTGTGCATGTGTGGCACAAGTGAATTAAGGAAAACGAGGAGTGTGCTTTTTTGGGGAAGTTGTAAAAGCGTGCTGGTTTATGCTGAGATTGTAAGTGTTTGCATTCTTGGAGGTTTTAAAGTCATTTGCAGATGCAGTCTATCAATTGACAATACTTGATTTTTCCTCCCACTGTGTTTAAGGGACTAGAGACGCATAAGCTACTTCTTTTGTAAACACAGTATTTACTATCTGTTCCAGATTGCAAGATGATGTATTGCGTTATGAGGCAATGAACAATAAACTAAATGTACCTCTGGTTTAAATCAAATCAAAAATTCAATAAAACTAGATAATAGCTTAAATGTCATACCATATTACTAATATTTGCTTGTAAAGAAACTCTCTTATTGTCTTTTGTTATTACAGAGTTAAGAGTATGGATCTTCGGCATCTGCTGTTTACTTTGGCACTGATTTGTGCAAATGACTTACTTTCTGCAGGTGGTGGTAAGTTTTATGATGCCTTTCCATACCTTTATATGTGTAGATACATAAATATGTAGCTTTATATAAACAGTATTTTTATATTGAATTTTTAATGACTGTGCAACTTTCTTGATTGCAGTAACCCAGGTACCTAATGTGACAAATGCATCAGTTAATCTTTTTGTAAATATAGTGGGTGAGGTTGGGACATGTTGCAAAAGAGGGTGAATTTCACCGACAGTTTTTGATGTGTAAGCAAGATGAAATAGAAAGAATGAAAGAATTGTATAGGATTGTTTTGTTTGTTTTTTTTAATGTGAACTGCTGGTTTTTTCCTAAACAAGTCTTCTAGCACATTCATATTTTAAGTTTAGTATATTCATATCTTAAGTGTAGGACTTAGTATAAGTATAGGATTAAGTATTTGGACATACAGAATAAGGATTTGAAAACCGTATGCTTTGAATCTCAGGCCACTAGGAACAAGTTTCATAAGACATAAACTTAGTAATTCTTGGGTAGAGGTTATGGGATTTCAAGAGAACATGTACCCTCAACAGCCAGCTGGGACTGGTCTTTAACTCATTTAACATGAACTTCGATGGGACTTGCATGTTGTGTCAGATTGATCTGCTTATGCTTGCTAGGATCTAATTATCTAAATAAGTGCAGCTCAACCTGGTCAGCTCTGTGCTGTTCTGGTCTTCAGAACAGACAGCAGTAACAGTTGTCCACAATAACTAATTTTAAGCAGAAGTGTCACTGCTTCACCCAAAGCTACAGAGCAGCTGCAGCTCTGTAAACAAGTGCCACTCCTGACTTCCTAATCAAAATCTGTCTTAGCAGAGCAAGTCAGAAAGGGCAGTTTGTCAAGAAATTTTATTAAAGAGGGATGAAAACAGCTTTCGCCGCTAACTCTAAATAAAGTGATAAAATTTTCAATGAAAATTTCTGATGTCTCAATTTTTTTTTCTTTAGGTCCATACCTTATTTTACTGAGTGCAAATTAAGTATCTATAAACTTGCAAGCCATGTTTCATCAGTCTTTCTAGTGCTAAAGTATGGTAGTAAGCCAAAAGGTGATGACATAGTTGCCTGTAGTCATAATTGGCTCTCATTTTAAAGGTATAATCATAGCTCTTTATCCTGATACAGTTCTGTATTTTCTTGGAGTTGCATACTTTCAATTTCTGGGTATCTTGTATACATTGAAGCACTAGAGAGGCATAGGGGTGTTACTTTGATGTTAATAGAGACATTAAGCTAAAATAGGAAATTATTAAAACTCAGGTGATCAGTTCTCAGACAATTCTTATATAAAGTTCATTCTGTTTATTAACAAACAGGTTTGGATAGAGAAAACATCAGTTTCTGTTTATTTACTTCTATGTGTGTGGCTCAAATGCTTGTCCTCTGTGTTATCAGAAAGAGCATCTATAAGGCTGCTAGTTAAGGCTTTTTCTTTAACATTTACCAAACATATACACATGCACCAGCTCCTATTCATTGCCACCACAGAATGGTCAGTAGAACAAAAATTAATGTATCCTGATGTCATCCTTTCCCCCGCCGTGTCTGCATTTTACAGTAGACTCATTCAACAGTCAAAAATAATCCCCAGGGCAGTCTACTGGACCAACTGATTTTTCCCTTGAGTTTTAAGAGCACATGAGGATTATATGATCCTTGGCAGATGAGCTGTGGTCCAGATGTCCTAACTGCAGTAAAAGTCTGTGTTATAAATAAAACTTGACCACAGCATCGTCTTTGTGTGACTTTGTCTATGCTGATGAAATAGTAACTTCCATGACATTATCTTCAGGACCAAAAAATTAAGAATAATTTGGTTGTTTCTGTGCTTAAATACAAGACACAGTACTAAATATTTATGTCCTGATTTGTTGTGCTGTAAAAGATTGTGTGTGTGAAGGAAATTGCTTTGTTTAGTGGTTGCTAATGATTGAATGGCTTCTAATTCTTTGGGCACATGCTCAGGTGAGAATGTCAGAGAAGAAAGTATAAATTGAACAGCAGTATTTGAGGTAACAGTATGAAAGAACATCCATTTGCTGTTCTTTTGTGATTTAGGATAGAGTATTAGACAAGATCTCTTTATTACATGTTTGGGGTTTTTTTCTCCCATGTGAATATGCTCATATCTACCAAAATTCTCATGAGGATCCAGCCCCACTCAGGTCATGAATCCTGACAATTTTACAGTGCTCTGCCTAGCACAGTCTTGCTGACACCTTTGCATAAGCTTAATTAAATGTGCATTATACTTGTACCATATATGATATGTTTCCTGGTAATTGGATCTATGGTGTCATGGTTCCCTAAAAAATTCACTTCAGTAGTTCTATTTCTTCTGGCAGCCGAAGAGATAAAAATTATATATGCTTGGTAGTCTTGTACCAAAGCCCAATACTGAACCAGTGTGATAAAGACTTGTACATGGGATGCTATCATGTCTTGAAAATAAACAAAGTTTGAGTTCAGCTTTACAAGAGCGCTTGGAGCTGGCTTTATGCCATGGGGTCAGATCCACCCAAGACAGAGTGAAATCCCATACAAGTTTCCTTCTGGCAGGATCAAAGGTGTGAGGCCGGCAATTGGCCAGGCAACTTGCACAACATTTGAGACCAGATACTGGACATTTAGCCACCTATTGCTGTCTCCAGGCAGGTATTCAGTTCTGCTGGAGGTTTTCTATTGATTTAGCTTGTTTTTCATGCTCTCCTCTTGCAAAGAAGCTGGCTTCCAGCTCCTTAAATGGAGGCTGCAGCTAGCATTGAATGAGAGGGGTGCCCACTGTCTCTGAGAGTGCTTGAGTGGCCAGGTGTGTCCACTGCCCCCGGCCTTTGACTGTAATCCAGGGCTGAGCAGGTCTGGAACTTTCAGCCTTTCACCAGGGTTGCTGACCCTCGTGCTGTACATGACCTTGAGCTGCCTGATGTACAGTGACAAGGGCAGAACAGAGGCAGTGGTCGAAAGAAAGTAAAGGCTGCAATAACAGGAAGGTCATTTCTCATGGGTGTATAATTACCATAGGTAACTGTGTTTTGTGCCTTCAGGATTGGAAAGCACAAGGGCCATTTTCACAGCTGATTAAGACAAATTTTTTCAGCCGAATTAGGCTTCTGGGTTGCTTTGAGGATGGGTAGCTGTGTGATTTTGACATTTTAGTTTAATTTAGTTAATTAGATACATAAACAAGAAAGAGTACTGCCTCATAAGCAGATGTACATCTGTGCAGTATTGTCATTC
This sequence comes from Onychostruthus taczanowskii, assembly GCF_017590055.1. Classification (NCBI taxonomy): domain Eukaryota; kingdom Metazoa; phylum Chordata; class Aves; order Passeriformes; family Passeridae; genus Onychostruthus; species Onychostruthus taczanowskii. Next base: position 3,355,508 of record NW_024506221.1, on the reverse strand, counting down.
AGAAAAAAATGCAAAAGCTTATATTTGCATACAAATACACAGTTTGTATTTGAGATTTTACATTAATGTAACTGTGGTGTTTCAAAATCATATCCAGAATTCAGCAAGAATTCACCATGAATTCACATTTGGTTTACTATACCTGCTAACATCAGAAGTAGTTGAGGGGAATTGCTCCAGACACATACTGAAATATGTTTAGAAAGCAAAATGAAAGTTGTGATTTTGTTTGCTTGTTTCTTCTCTATGACTGATGAGTGTAAGTCAAATAAGGACATAGAGAAATAAACTGGGAACTAGTCCCAGTTAATAAAACAATACATAAGCTCAAGCAGCTCCAAAATTAATTTCTTCCCAGTGAAAAAAGTGAGCAATGTCTTTTACCATATTTCTATGCTGGATCAAAGTTCATTCCAGACTATCACAATTATGTTAATTTATCCTCTGAAACAGCTTTAGAAAGACATTCGTATTTAATTATAGCGCAAGAAAAATAATTTTGAGTGAACTGATTCTGTGCAATGACAATTTTAAAAGCAACAAGCCTTATATTATTGTTCATTTTATCTAATTGGATTTGAAAAATGTATTTATTTTTTTCCATCACAACTTTTAAAATTATTTTATGAATCTGCTGTGCTCAAATAGTCTATTTGCATAACTTTTGTTTAAGAAATAGACTTAGTTATTTTCATTTCTGAAACAAATACAGTCCAATTTTTATTTCCATCGGGATGTCCTTTTGTTTTACTGGTGTCCATTGTTGTAGTTTGATGCTTTGTGTGCATTACACATTGATGATAAACCATCTAACTGTATGTGTGTTCTGGGTATCAGTGCTCCAGTTGCAGAACTGGAGATTGGATCCACAACCCATGCATAGGACTTCAGTGTCATTAAAGACATGCCTGAGCAGCCAAGGCTTCTATGCAGGGCTCCCTGTGACACCAGCAGACCCGCAGGACATCAGCATCTTCCTGGGATGGTCAGCAGCTTACAGAGCTCTCTTTAAAACCTTATGAAATGGTATCTGATACATAATTACTATCTTTTCGGGTAATTAAATCAACTGTTATCAGCTACTCTATGTTCCAGGGCCTGTTTTGACTAACTCTCTATTAACTGTTTGTTGCTTGGACACCTAAGGATAAGATTTATCACAGGGATATCCTCTAGGTACTCAAAAAAGTCTGCATAAAACTTGTAGATAGCACACCTGTGCCTTTTAAGCAGAAGCTGGAAGGCAGGCAGAGTATCCTGGGCAGTCTGAGATAGCTACAGATGTTTAGGCAAGTATATTTTGCCCTATGTGGCATAAGGGGAGCTAATTTTAGGTGTTTTTGTTTTGAATTGAACCTCATCTTTGCAGATGACTTGTTTCAATGTGTGTAATTCTGCTTGCTTTCTTCTGGGTAGTGTCATAGCTACTCAGCTGCCCACTGTAGGTTTTCTGCTACTGCCAAGGTGAGGGGTCTTCTCACTGGACTGACAGGAAAGCATGTGGGATCTTGCTGTCACCATGAAGTTTAGTAGCAGACACGTTGTCTAAAGGCTTTTGTAACATGTGAAGGAATTATTAGAATTAAATTAAGCAGAAAGGTGTCTTTGAATGGCAGCATATTGTCTTCTAGGACGGGGAAATCTGTACCTGGCCTGAACCAGTCATAAAAATGATCTTGTCTGTAAATATGTTTTGTGATTTAGATGAACTCAAATTTAATAGATGCAGTCAGTAACAAACCATTTCTCAAGTATTTGTTGGGGGTTTTTTTAATAACTTCTTTCATAATCATGAAGACTAGATATATTTCCATATATTACAATCCTAATCTCGTTAGGAATGGACAAAAGGACAGCATCTTCCCTAGCTTGAGCTGCAAACATTCTTGTCTTCTCTTGGTAAATAGTAGTGCCACAATGCAGTTGGTAGTCACTTGTTCACAGTGGTAATTTTCTCTTCTTAATTATTTTAGTTCGGTTCATCTTTCCTATGTCTTTTCTCTGTTTTGCCTGTCTTCTCAGTTAAATGCAGCTGAATATGGAGCGTAAGTCCAAGCAGAGCTGTCAGTAAAATCAGAGAAACTGAAAACTGTGATCAGTGTAATGTGTCCTGGTGTATGTGGATGGGGGCAGAACTGTTGAAAGGCAGGTTTAAAATTTCCACCTGAAAACAAAGCCTTTAGAATAGTTGCCCTATTTGCCTATTTCAAGTGTTTCCAAGCAAGAAATGTGTTCCATTATGTAGAAGAAATTGCTGCAGACACATTCCAATAGCCAGAATCAGAAACCTTGGCACAGAGAAGCATAAGTTATACCACTGTGATCTGGCTAAGCCATTTCGACTGAAGAGAAGATTCATTTTGGCAGAGAGAAGAATAGTATTTCCATCATCACTTTCCATTGGGATTAAGGATGGCTTTGATGACTAGCAGAAAAATCCAAGGGAAGGCCAAGGAAATGCACTTCTGAGTTACTTTTACCGCTCTTGCTTCCTACCCAGTAGTATATATTCCAGGTAAACCGTTTGTCTGGGTTGGTGTGACAGTATCTCATGGGGAAGAAAGGATTTAACTTTGCCTGTCTGTCTTTTATAGAAAACCATTTGGGATTTCTAAATGTGGAAAACACATGCTGAAAATTAATTGCAGACAGGACTATATTTTCTAAGAAAACTCAGAAAATAAAAAACATTTTAAGGTATTTGAAGCCTGAAATTGTGCCCCGAAATGTCTGTGTTTAGGCTTGCCTCTGAGTAGATCCAATGGTTTAAATGCTAACCTGAGATACAGAAATTTGTCTCCTTTGTCCTGTCTTCCAAACCACATCTGTGACTCCAGCATTTACTGAAGATTTTCAAGTCTTTGAATATCTTCGCCCACAAGCCTGCCAAAAACACTTCATGGACAATCAGCTTCAATCAGACACCCTGTAAAATAACGTACATGCCAAAGTTTCCCCATCCAGTTATCTCTGTCATCCTTAATATTCCTGCTATTGTGTGTATTTCCTTCATTGCTCTTTTGTTGCTATCATATTTTCTTCTCTATTAAACACAGACTTGCCAATTTGCTGTCCTGTGATTGCTGTGTTTTGAGGCAAGTTGCAAGAATTAGCAACTCATCAGTGGTTAGTGCCTGGTGTAGTCAGAAGGAGAGGTCAGTCTTCCTCCCTCATAGTGGCAAAGCTTGTGATCCTAGCAGGTCTTTGCTCTCTCAAGCATACTTACAGACTTCAGGCTAGCCACCGACACACACACTGTTCCTCCTGTGAACCAGAACTGCTCCTCCTCTATCAGGACAGAGCTGCACCCAGAACCACTGACTGATGGTGGCCAGTTGCTTTCAGAGGAGGAGGCCAGTTTGAAACACAAACTTTTGCTCACACATGCAGTGAAGCCTGTGTATTTATGGAGGAAGATCAGATGATGGAAATTATGCAAAACCTTGCACAGCAGTTCCTAACCACTATCTAAGAGGCTAACAAATGAGAAAGTTCTCAGTTACAATCTTTACTTTAACTCCACTTTGTATTTTAAATGTAATTGTGTATTTAATGTGAATTAGAGAAACAGTGTACTGCACTAGCCAAATGAATGCAGTTAATAAACTAACTTTGCAGCAGGGGAAGGAAAAATAGCTCTAGCAAATAAACATTAGTCTGTATTATAAAGGCGGACTACGTGAGTTATAATGAATTGTTCCATACAGTAAAGTACACACAGAGAAAACTTCCTTCAATACCATCCATCTCTAACAGGAAAAAGAACCTCTAGTTGCTGCATATTCATGAAATGCTCCTGAAAAGGGGTGACTTTTTCAATTAATTTAAAAAAAAGATGCAGTTATTGTGCAGTAACTTGCACTGCCTGATTTAAAACACAAGATATTTTTACAGCCAGGAGACTTTGCAATTTTGCACATTCCTTATCCATGTGTGACAGCTGGGATTGTACTGGAAACTGAGTAAAAGTGACTGGAATTTGGAGAGCTGCAATTGAACAGACCTGGTTTCCATAAATCAGGGAGTATTGTGTGCACCTCAGCAATATTTTGGTACAATTGGGTGTTCCCCCTCAACCATTCCAAGGGATCCAGGGTGAATGAGAAGCATTCTAGAGCAGGAGTTCACAAGATGCCATTCTTGAGTCAGACAGAGTGACTTTGAAAGCTTTGCACTGGCCACCACCTGCAGCAGCATCAGATGATTCTCAGGGTTGCAGCAGAACTTGCAGCACAGCTGGGTAGTTTTGGAACTGGAGCCACTATCTGCAGTGTGCCTGATTCCAGCCTTGAAGAATTTTTTGTCCTTGGGCTCCAGAGACTCCCCTGTTTCCAACCCTGGTAAGTGCCTTCCTTGTTACACTCTGGCACACTAAACTGGTATCCAGGTGATTATCAACTTCTGAGGATGGAAAGGGGAATGGGAATGAGATACTATTGGGGAGCTTGGCTGTGGTGTGACCCTGCACAACAAGTTTCTGGCAAGCTTTCCCTTGGAGAGCAAAAGTACCTGGCATAATGTTTCCCTTCTGTACTACTGGAGAGGTGCCCAGAATGAACTATGGAAGAGTGATGCAGTAGGTGAGAGGCAGAGCTGCAAACTATGAGTAGGACTCTAGCTTCTGAACCTGGAACAAGTCCTGCTGGGAGGTTTCTCTGCTTTGCTTGCTATTCTCACCTTTTGTGGAAGCATGATCAAGTAGTAACAGCAATGGTCAGTTTTCTTCAGAACATTTAACAGACTGTCACTCTACTAAGGATTTTGAATTCTTCCTGCATAATGCATTGAAGAATTTCTTTTTTAGAAGTACAGGTTTTTTGGTTTTGTTTTTTTTTTTTTTTTTTTTTACAGACACTTAAATGTTTTCTACTAAGTCATTTGGTGCAATGAGGTGTCAAAAAGCCAAAATGTAGGCTGATAAAGTTAGTGGACTGTCTAAAGAGCCATACATAATGCCAACTCAGTCCTGTGATTCATTCTCATGAAGCTGGTCAGGGAGACAGACAGTTGTTTGCTCCCTGCCATGTGGATTTTATGAGAGCCCTTGATACAGCACTGTAAGCAACAGTTCCTTAAAAAACCACCAAGTATAAAATGGAAGAAGGACTTGTATGGATTAAAGAATTAAACAAAAGGGGGGAAAAAAGAACAAATGAACTCCCACATCCAAGGGTATCTCCTGTCTACAGATTGTGCATGGAGGCATTAAATCGAGGTCTGTTCTACTGGCAGAGCTGTGTGGCTGGTCAGGAGGGAAAGCAGTGCAGTTCTGTAAGGTGCTGAGGGAATGACGGAGAAGGATGGGAGTGGGGCTGCTGGAGTCCTGCAGTTGTGTGCACAAACACTGGGCACGGCGCTGCTGGAATGGTGGAGTGGGGGCTGCCCAGGGAAACACCACGGACTCACCCAGTCCAAGAAGTGTGTCTTCTGTGGGCTATCCCAAACTGTACCCTGAGCATATTCAGAGAAGCATGCTGAAAGGAAATATGTTTATTTTGTATTTGGTCTGGGATTTTGTTTATTTATTATTCCCCTAGAAATGTGTAGTCTTGTCTTTAGGGTTGACACAGAAACTTCAGAAGCAAATTTGAAAACTGACTTGGATCAAAATTTACCCTTGAATCCCTATCTGCTAGAACCCTCCTCTGTATTGCATTTTGTAAAGACTAAATAACAAGACCAATTACGTGCCTAGCAGACAAACACATATGCATCATGTTGCTTTTAAGATACACTTTGTGTTTCCTACCTATGCCTACTGTATAACAGATAGTATTTAATAAATAGTAAATATTCAACAAAAAATTTGTACAAATAAAATAATGTCATTATGCCCTTTGAATTTGTGTCTGGTCTCTTCGTAGCTGAAACACTGAACAAATTAAAATGTGATAATTTACTTTTAATAAGAAAATAAGAAAACTGCAAGTGTTAAGGAAGCAAGTGTAGATAATAATTTTAAAGTTAACATGATCTATTTATTGTTTGCTGTTAGTGATCAAGTAGTTAATAGTCAATGTAATTACTTCAGTAAAAATGCTGATGTCAACTCTAGTTACTATTTTAATACTGTATAGGTTTTAATTCAAACCATCTGTTTTAATCCTTGTATGTATCCTGGGTTGATCTTTGCTTGCAGTGAAGTGTTTTTCTGGAAGTTAAAAGTAATTATTAACGGAATGGAAATTATTAGTGGTTCATGGTTTGGCAAGGAAAAGAAATGCCTTTTCAAGTTCTTGGTGTCTTTTAGAGAGCTCCTGCACCAGAAATGGCTGAGGTTGGAGTAAAACACAGAGTATTTTCTGTCATAGTCTATGTGATATTTGAGGCTCATCTCATGAGATGTCTGGAAGTGTAAGTCACTGGTCGGATTATTCTCCACCACTTAATTAAGCCCATTTTTTTTTTTTCACAGGGCAAAGGAAATATGAGTGGTTTATTAAAAGGGAGGTATAAAACACTGGGAAAGAATATCAGAAATACTGGCGTGTATACATAAACAACGTAATTTACTTTCTAGTGAACTATGTCATTCTGCAGTGTATTCTTCAGTGATATTTCGTCTTGCAGACTTGTTAAGTTAGCTTTGACTGTGACTGTCCTGTCTGAAATTGCCCTTTTAGCCAAGGATATCTCCACCTAGCTCCAGAAGTCAGCCTTCATGCTGTGAAGATCTGTTAAGCCACTTGGCAGTAAAAAGAGAAGCATCTAGGGCAACTCCAAAAGTAGTGAAATAGATGTGAGATCAATAATTTATTATCTTTCCTTTCTGATTTCATAGCTGTTACACAATAGGAAACTGTAGAAGTTGATCAGAAAAGCCCAAGGTATCTCCTTGCACTCTTGTCACATGCCTTTCAGCACACCTAGGGACCTTCAGAACTCAATTAAAGTCCTGGCTGGATCATGCCATACTTTACAGATGTAGAGGGCAAGACTTTGCTCTAGAAAGGATGCACTGGGAGCTTTTCAGGCTATCCAGCTGTCACATCTGACTCTGTTTAACCTCCCATTCTTGGCCAAGCCAGTTAAGCAGAGTTAAATCGTTGTCTACAAAAATACTTGTAATAATATTGCAAGAATGCTCCTGACAGAGACTTCATGTTAAGACCAGTAACAAAAACAAAGCCATCAGAATTTCATGTGGTGGCCCAAAACATGCAGCTGATATTATGTACTTTTCCAAGGCTGTGAGCACTGTTCATAGTTTAAAGTAGATTTTTCTCTGGTGTGTCCTTTTTTCTCCCTGAATCAAGAAACATTTGTTTTTTTACCAGGAGGAACATGCGTTACAGAATCTGGCACGTTTGCACGTGGTACAAGCTTGTGAATGTTTTGCTGAGATAAGTGAGTGACAGCTTCCAGTTGGTGTTCTGCAGGAGATGAGGGTTTCTTTCCAGAAGCCCTGACCATCTCAAAATAACTATATTCGCCTCGCAGAGGTCCCAATCTGACATGTTATCTTATCCCCTCAGTGCAGCAGTGCTGATATTCTATTACACCAGTTTTTCTAGCTAATTGTCTTGAGTAGCAGTTTTAGTTACAGGAAGGACTGAAAGGATTACATCTATCAGAGTTAGCATTTTGTCTGTGTTGTCCAGCATTATAACAGAAGACTTGATTGTAAATTGTTTTTAAATGCTGTTTTTCAGTTGTGACAGCATGTTACCACTGGAATTCAACTTATTTTTTGTTCCAATTTTTAAGCCTAAAAGGGCATTTTTTTTCTTAAGAGAATAAGGCTGTGTTTTCTTCTGTTTTAGAGAAGTGTCAACAGTTAAGGCCTTGCTATTTAATTTCATTATACCCCCTAGAAATTTCTCAAGAAACATGAGTTATGACCATGTCAATGCTTTTCACTTTATGGGTTTCACATCTCAGCAACTTGCAAAGATGTGTGAAATACAATTAACAGTTCCAGTAGTCCCAGGATACCTATATGTAAGCGCTGGCTTTCTAGACACAGCATTGTTTTTCCCAAGGTCATAGCTATCCCTAAAGGAAACAGAGTATTAGCCTTAGTTTGTGGCTCTTAACCGTGTTTAAGAACACAAGTGGGACCTGATTAAAATAGTATATGGCTTACACTGGTAGGAGTCCTTGATCTAAAGAGAGCTGGCCTCTCTATGTTCTAATTGCCGTGGGAATACCGTCATGCACTCAACTGTAGTTTGTGAAAAGCTGCTGTAGTCTTCTAACAAATTTCTTTTAGAAAAGCCATCATATTGTTCCTGGAGGTAAAGCTGCCATGACTTGTATGACATACAGCATTTCCTGGTTGTTAATGCACTGTAGCATTTAAATGCATCATGTTAGAAAGACATTATTTTTTTACAAAAATACATAAAAATTAATCTTCCTTTTAATCAGGGCAAGTCTAAGGTATTAAATAAGGAATAAAATCTATACCATATTTGAGATGGCTACAGGGTAGATATGTCCCTAGGAGGTTCATGCTGTCCTGAGTCCTCAAGTGTTTATTTTGGAGCTAAGGCGTGAATGAGCTGGGGAGTTGGTTGGGGGTTTTTTTTTGTCACTCATGTGGGTGGTTCTCACCTGATTGGTGTTAAATTAAAATCTTTTTTTTTTTTTTTTTTTTTTTTTTTTTTTTTTGTTTCTTGGAGGGAAACATTTGCCTGAATTGTCGCTGACAGACATACCTGTCACTGGTCTCAGCAGAAAGGCAAATAGGTGGCAATAATCTGAGATCTTCAGATAAGACTAAAACATGCTGGCAGAAGTGGTAGCTTCCAAAGCCATTTACTTGTCCTAAAGAAGGCAAAATTCCTGTGACTCCAGCAAGAGTAATAGTTCTATACTAATGACACTGGTCTGAAACAAGCTTTCAGCATCTGGCTGTGCCATAGAAATTCCTGTGTGTCTTTGGAAAATTGATTAATATCTGTGTCCTGGCTCCCTAGATGAAAAGTGAGAAGGCACTTTAGGGATAAACTTCTTAATCTGTTTGAGTTTATCAGATATTATGGTGAATGAAATTGCTGAAGTTGTGCAAAATCCTCTGTCAACAGCATGTATTTATTGTGCAGAACAAAATGGTAGAAAATTGTATCTCCTCTTCCAGTGCTCATGAAGCTGGCAGACTGCCTCCTCTGCCAAGGCAGGGAAAGGTGTCTGTATGCTTGTCAGGAGGTAAGGGACACCACCCACAAGCAGAGAAAGAGCTGAAGTGTCCTCCAGTGCATATATTTTTTCTGAGTAAATCTACATACTTGCAGAAACTATGCTTTTCTTCCAACAGGCAAGGATTTATGCTAATGTGGGCCCATAACTAATTGTTGCTATGGGAAACTCCGAAATGGCCACCCACGCTTTTTATATCTGAATGGAGCTTGTGTTCAGATACACCGTTCCATCTGTGGGTCAGCATGCGCAGATTAGTGTGTATATATGTTTATTCCCTGGTGTAGCGTGGTCAAGCTGAATTATGAAAGGTTGCCTTTCGTGTTAAAGATTCTGGAAGCATCAACCTCCCCTGGAACACTCTGTCTTATGGGGCTGCTCCAGTGCTGACATGCCCAGAGTACCCTCTGGTATTTCTTCAGTTCATTGGTGTGCCCAGAGCTGACAGAAAGGCACAGCCAGTCTTAGGAAATTTTCAATCTAATTGTTGCCAGCATGACCCTGCAGCCCTTCTCCCCACAGAATAAAATATGATGCAAACAAAAATGCTAATGCTGGAGCTTTTCAAAGAAGAAAGTATGGTGTTTTGAATTATAAACCCATTTTCCCCTTTCCTTGTACTCAGGCTGTATTGTCCTGTGTGAAGTTTTCTAAAATACTTGCACTGTGGGTTGTGCACTTGATTTGGAGAATCCCAGCTCAGATGACTGAAGTTTGGAGAAGCTGGAAGTGACCTAACCATCCTTGGTGGCAGGTATTGGCCAAGGTATCTTCTGGACAGGAGAAGACAATGTCACTGGCACATGGTTTCTGCTAACCAGCAAGTGCTTGTGGAAGGTACTTGGACAAGCAGGTTCTCTAATCAATTCTAGATATCTTGTTGATAGGTTAAATTTTACTTATTTTTAAGCTGCTTAGTTTTTGAAAGCTTTTTTAGGTCTGCTACTGAAACCAAGCTGCTTGCTAGCAAGCAGCATTATAGAATCACTAGGCTCAAGAAACAAGGACTTCTCTGACTGTACCATTGGCCTTTCAAAGCAGATCTGTGTGAAACACATTCAAACATATTGATGAAATGTTGTGGAGAAGTCTGCATTGTCATTGGCTGAGCTACACATTTGCTTTGGACTGTGAATTTGGCAATGTTTATTGAGACGAAAGAAACACCAGCAGTAGAGTGCAATGCTTGGCTCCCTCCGTGCCTTCAAAACAGTCTAACCTGCCAATTTCTTCTGCATACCCAAATACTGACTAGATTAATATAAGTGTTAATTATAGCATCATTTGAGACAGCAAGCTAGCACTTGTTCCTGTCTAGCACTTTCATGTTGGTGTGTGAGTACCTTTAGCCACCAGCAGCTCTTTTCATAAGTACAGGATAAGCCACAGCTGTCACAGGAGCATGAGCCTTAATGATCCCCTAACTGTGTGACTTCATATAACTTATGACATTGTTCCCTTGATTTCCTCCTTTTTTGTTTTGAAAGGTTTTTTTAAGTCTGAAGAAACAGGGACTACACGTGCTATGAATTTAATTTTATTATGATTAATTTAATTTATTATGATTGTGATTTATTATGGTACTACAGGGGACTACTGATTAGTGGGATTTTGAGATGTGATTTACATCTAATTGTGACACCATTGCTATGTTGCATTTCCTTAAATGACAATTTTGCTTCAAACTGGGAGAACTGACAAAATCTTTAGCTATGATGAATGTACATACTGACAGTATAGACTTCCAGTAGAACATTGGGGTGTGGGAATGAGCCCAGAGAAGGGTGGCAGAAGGGTTAAGGGTCAGCTGGGGAGGACAAGTCCTGTGGGGAGCAGCTGAGGAAGCTGGGGATGTTTATCCTGGAGAAAAAGAGGCTCATGGGTGACCTTATCACTCTCCACAGCTGCCTGGAAGGAGGCTGTGACCAGGTATGGTTGGGCTCTTCTCCCAGGCAACCAGTGACACAAAGAGAGCTCATAGCCTCAAGCTGTGCCAGGGTAGGTTTATGTTGGACATTGGGAAAAATTTTTTCACAGAAGGGATGACTGAATATTGGGATGGACTGCTCAGGGACATGGTGGCACCACCATCCCTGGAGGTGTTTAAGACTGGAAGTGGCACTCACTGCCATGGTCTGATTGACAAGGTGGTGTTCAGTCACAGTCTGGACTTGATCTCAGAGATATTTTCCAACCTAATCGATTCTGTAATATTGAAATTTAGAGTACCAAGCTAAACACCTCTGCATGTAGGTCACCTGACACTCATTACCTCCTTTTCCTAGACTTGAGTAATTTACTAATGTAGAAAAGACCTTACAAAATGAATGTGAATTTAAAACATATTTTGTAAAAGTTTCACTATTTTTAAATTATTTTAATTTTTTTTAAGAATTAGTTAAACTGAATTACATAAATGAGACAGAAACCTGTTCAAGCTACAAAAGATTTCATGATCTTGGAAAGAACCTTTTTTAGCGAAATATCAATATTGAAGTAGTAAAAGAAGAAGACTTTTGTTTTTCCACCCTCAAGGTTACTTATGTAACTGCTATCTGTATTTTTGATGAGTTACCATAATATTTTGCATTTGTGTTACTTGGGCCATTTAAAATATCTTTACAGATTTCCAAGTAGATAAATTTCTCCTTTCAGTTCTTTGAAATGCAATTACAGATGTTTGTCATGTTATAGTTGTAGCTGTAGAACCATGAGCACAACAAGAGTTTCTAATTTACTTCATTTTTCTTTCATCTTGTGAAGTGCCTTACTGGAGAAAATGGATTCTTAGGTGTATGGGTTACTTTAAAGCATGAAATGTACTATGTAGCGACATATTCCAGATGTAATATTTAATCCCTTTGCCAAAGTATCTTTTGAAAAATTAAGACATTTTTGTAATAAAAATATTTTTAATAAGTCAGAAAGCTGTACTTAGTTGTTTTTTGAACAACAAAATTCTTCTATTTTAAGTGTTTGCAAAGCAGTTGTATAGAATTTTTTGTTATTGTGATGTGTTGTGTGTTCTTCTTTTTCTTTTCATCCATTACTGTGAACTTTAATCATATTGAGCTTAGCCCAAAGGTTTCCTGTGTTGCAGCTTTTAAGCTGCTTAACCTGTGTAAATACATTAGGGCTGTTCTAAACCATTAAAAACAAGGAGAGATGGATGTGTGCAAAGTTCAAATGTGTTCTGCTGGCTTTTATCATCAGCGTGAATCATACAGCAATTTAGAAGCTTAAAATAGTTCGTTGTTCATAAAACACAAAATACAGAAAATGAAATCTCTTTAAAGGAGACAGAAATATGTACTGGGCATTTCAGTGTTGTGAGAGGTTTCGTACTGTAAGGGACTTTTTTCTATTTGTATGTTTTCTCTTTTTTCTTTTTTTTTATTTAATTACTTTTGGGGTATTCAGAGTGGTGTGTGTTGAAAGCTGTTGAAACTGAAATCAGTCTTTCGTCCTCAAAGATGAAGTAATAAGGAAAGTTTAAAATACGTGCTTCCAGGACAGATTTGGATCACAGCTGTTGCCCAAGTCAGGATTCAGTCTTCTTGCTGAATTAGTGTCTCTTCTTTTTCTGTTATTTTCTGAGACCGCTAGTTTAATTTAACATTTCACACAGAATGAGTGAATAAAAATGCTCAGAAAACTTACAAAGCTCCAGAAATTACATTTTGTGGGCCACAAAGAGCCTCCTGTCTGAAATGGCCATGACAGGATAAGCACTACTGAGCGACAACCAAAACATCACTGCATCACCAGTGTGATTTTTATACCGAATCCAAAACACAGCACTGTACCAGCTGCTAGGAGCAAAGCTAGCTCTATCCCAGCTGCAGCCAGGACACAGCTCTTCCCTAAAAGCAGTAGGCACAGTGTACCAGATCAGCAAAGCTGAGTGGGGGAGTACGTCAGTTCAGGAAAGTGTATCTTGTAGGTTCATTGCAATTGATTGGAATTTTTTTGAATTGTTATTAGTGTACAGACACAAAATGGTAGATACTTGTAAAGTGACCCTTAATAGGAAGAACACCATTCACATCTGTGTTGGGAAAAGTTAATCCCTTAGAGGTACAGGGCAGGCAGTACTTGCATTGACAGGCAGCTGGATAACAGAGGGAAGGAGTCAGTGAGGTGATATTTGTGTGGGGACCTGTTCTTTTCTGCGCATTCATAAACAATTCAGCAAAGGATGCAAATGCTGAAGTTTGCAAAACAAGAGGTGTGTTGATGCCCCACTAAACCATAAAGAACCAGCTAAGGGGCTGCAGAAAGTCCTTACAAGGCAAATGCCTGGGTAATAAATCATTAGCAAGCAATGCTCAGTGTAGATAAATGTCAAATGATGTAGGCAAAATACAACCCTAACATGGCACATAAATTCATGCACTCCAAATGTTATGACTCAGAGATGGGATTTTGCTGTTGTGACAGGGTGTCCCCAGGAAGGTCAGCTCACTGCTTGTCACAGTTCCATTCTTCCCCACACCAAAGACATAGAGCAGGACTGGAAAAGTGCAGAGAAGGCCAATAAGGATGAGAAAGCTCTGGAACAGATACCTTGAAGGTGTTCCTTCACCTTCAGTTTTCCTAAGCTGTTACTCCTCAGATGCTCCTACAATTGATATCCTGAAATGAAGAACCAAGAGCCTCAACAACAAAGGTGTCTCTCACTTGTGCTCACAGAGACCAGCTGGGTTGCTGTCTGCAGGGATTACCTGAGGGCAGCACACAGGTTGCATGAAGCCATACCCTGGAGAGAAGAAGGCTGCTGACACAGCTGGTTTTACACTCTGTCTCTCAGTGTGTGCAAAATAGTGAAAGTAATTCTGGTTCAGTCTAGTCACTCTTATACTAATTATTGCATCTGACACAAGCTTTCTGAAGGAACATGCGCAAAACTAGTTGATTGAGACAAATACTACACAGCCAATTTTTAAAAGAACACCATAAAAGAGTAAGGGCTTCAGAAATCCTACTTTTCTGTGGTTGTTTTGTTTGTCTGCCAACCTTAAGCTAGAGTTTAAAAACATTGTGTGCGGATGAAAATTCAGTTATTGAGCAGGAGTAATAGAAATGTAGTAGAGAATAAGGGGAGCTCCTGTTATGTTATGTTCTCCTCCATTCTGGTATTTGTGCTATTTCCACAAAAAATACTGGAAATTGTCTAGTCTGTAGTCAGCTTGAGGGAGTCCTTGGCTCCTCTTCTGCTCTTGGTATGAAATGAGTCCCATTCCAGTTAGAGTAAAAAACAAGAAAACAAAAACAAACACAGGAAAAAAAACATAAGATGAAAAATTTCAGAACATTTCAGAACAAGGATGGGCAGCACTCAATGTTTCTTCTCCATAGTTCCTTCTACAGCCAGGTTTTTCCAGCTGAGGAGGCTTTATTCGTCCTCAAGAATTGCAGCCCCATCCAAGAACACATGCTCTTGGCAGCGAGCTAGTCCCATGTAGCAAGAGAACTGAAAATACTTTCCTAAGGGAGAAACTTTAGGCATGGCTATCTAATGTTGCTAGGTTTTAGAGTATTTCTTTTGTGTGATTAGAGAATTAGAGATTAAGGGTGGGGGGTTCTGCTAGGTTTTTGGGTTTTTTTTTTTCTCAAAAATAAGCAGCTCAACAGTTTACCCACAAAGATAGAATAGTAAATTATATAAAACCTGCTGCTGCATATGAAATCCAAATTTTCAGTCTGCAGTTTTGAATTATGTGGAAAAAATTCAGTCATTGACATCAATGTTCAGCCTTTGTTTTGTACTGTTTTGTAAGTGTAGTTGGCTTATTTTCCAGTTTTCTTGTTTATGTTAAAAGCAAAGAGGTACAGCTAACAATAATGTTGGATAAATAGATCAATAAAACCTTACTAGTTTTGTTGGGGCAAAAAAAATTGTGGAATTTGGATCACCATTTTTTCTAACAGGACTATCTGTTTTCAAGTAATTGTTAGCAGTGCTTGTTAATTTAAAGCAGTCTAACCAGCTGCTGCTGTGGGAGGATTATGACCTGGTCACCCATTCAAGGCAAGACACAATGTCATTTAAAAACAAATTCTTAGATTGTGCTAGTGCTGCAGCTTGCTTCAAAATAAGTGGAATACTTTAGTAGTAGTAGTAGAGTGTGTTGTGATAAATGATCCTTAGGAAGTTCTTGGTGTCTTCGTATACAGTGCGCACATAGTAACAGAACCATATATAGAGGTAAAAATGACTGCTGTATATGCTTCTCAGAGAGGCCCTTACATTTGAGAATATCAAAATACTTAATAGAGGTGTAATACAGAATGACAACAGGTTTCATTAATACCGTTTTCATTAATTGCTGAGGGAAACAACAATATAAAGAAACAGTGATTTTCCAGAACTGCAATGATTGAGAATGTGCAGACTGGTCAGAGAAACACTGGAGAGACGGGTTTCTCATTTTACTTATTTTTGCATATTACTATTATATTAGAAATAAAAGTGATGTTTTTAAAGTATATGCTATACTGATAGAATACAATTTGGTAATATAGAGAACATCTAGTTCTGATTTTTAGTTACTTCTTTATTGATCTTCCCTTTTAGAATGGAAGATCAATAAATTATTGTGTATGCAAGTCAAATCTGGTGTTTTGGGAAGGGGTGGAAGAAATTTTTTTTCATGTTTTTTTTAATTTTGGGTTTTGCTTGACTTCAGATACTATTCCCCTCACTGAAAGCATGAAGTAGAGACATTTTGTTTGCAATGCTGGTAACACTGTATTTTATCAGCTTTCAGTCTGCTGAGATAAAAGAATCATATCAAGTATTGACAGTTTCACTTATTTACCAAATGTAATTTATCAGAATACTTTGGCTTTTCTGAATCACTTTATTGGTAGAATGATTTAAATGTTGCCTGAAACCTGAAAAATATATGAAAAATGTGCAAAGAAAAAAGTTTTATGGTATGACTTGTGCTGTTTGGTAATACTCAGTTTATGAGAGTGTGCTCTCTGCTGATGCTCACAGCAGAGTGCTTCTTGAAAGATTGTTCCATGCCACATAAGAGAGAAGAAAAACATAAAAGGAGAAGAGATGAATGGTGGTGAGGGATGAGTTAGAAAGCTAACCACACAGTGGACCACTCTTATCAAGAGCAATACTCTTTTAGTAATTTTAAGGATGACATCTTTTGATATGTATTAAGTTGAAAGGTAGGACCAATATTGTATTCTGAAAGAACATCAAATTCAGAGTTTGCTGATTTTAAGTCACATTTCTATTTAATCTATTCTTGTTGGAATAGATTTTCACTCTTGCTCTGTTTTGCAGGTTATAGTCCTATGCAGGTAATTTATTAATTTCTGACAGAGCATTTACATTTCAAATGATTGAGTGTGGCTGTTGCACACTAATTTCCTTCTACAAGGAGCTGAAAATCCTTTGCACCCAACAGCACTCAGAATTAAAGGCACTTCCTGGATTTACTTTACTTCATCAGAGAAAATTATGAACATTATTAAGTGGTTCAGAGCAGGAAACATGGAAAATGGTGATCTGTGGTGAAGGATACCAATTCTGCCAGATCCATGGCACTGAGCATTCATTGAGTACAACATGGAACTGCAACCAAAGAAAATACTGGAAGACCACAGCAATTAAAAACTGTGAATTTAGTATGAAACTTTCTGGAAAAAGGAGGGATAAATGAAGAAGGCTGATACTGTTAAGATATTATTTCTGCATTTGAATGCAGAATATGTTCAAGCAGAAAAGTATTTTAGGCTTTTTCTTTTCTAGTAGAATAAAGGAATTTGTAGCAGCTAGGTATTTTTAACATAAAACAACGTGACAAAAAGACAGGCAGAATTGTTATTGAGTAGTGTCTGGAGCTGTGTGCATGAGTTCTGTAAATACCACAGTCAGCCTAAGAACCCATTCCTGTGTTTTGGAAATCTGGGATACAAAACATAAGTACATTAATGCTTTGAGCTAGGTTGCCTCCAGAAAAAAGCAAACAAATTCTTCTTAGGGTTAGGAAATAGTAAGTTTCTCATCATGGTGATTGTGTGATTTCACCCTCCTGTCTGCTGTCACAAGCTGGACAGTCTAAAGCAAGTTTGTGCTTTAGAAAGAATTAAGATCCTTATTAAGGTGATTCTCTAGATAGCAGTCCACTCTAGAAACAAATCATGGCTTGCCCTGGTCTTATGAGCAGATACAACTGGACTCTGCATGAAGTACTGTCATGGGAGTTGGAGATGTTTTTTTCTATGTCAGGATAGTGAGCCCTAAATCTCTGCCAGTTGTCACTAATTGTTGATTTATAACATTTGTCCTGGACACCACAAGCTGTTCCATTTGTCAATAGTTCTCATAAAAAGTTCTTCTTTCTTAATGAGTGGCACCATTTTTTACTGACAGAAGCACAAGCATTTAAAGCAATGGTTTTCAGATTTGTTTTCTTTTGTGTGGAATAAGTGGTTCCAGGGAAACAGTAAGATTTACTGTTGGAAATGCTTATGGTGCATTTATAGAGATGTGCAACAATCATTTTCCTAGTCTTGCTGCCAGATGTCTGAGAGGCCTGTTTCTAAATGTTATTATGATGAAAAGACTTCATTAAGATTTCATATATTTGTCTACAAATACCCATTTTCTCAGTTGTGAATTGTGTAGAGGTCTTTTGCATAAAACAAACAGACCAGTATGTGGAAGGTTAGGTCAAATTAAACATCATTTGTCCACTAGATGGAAACAGAAGCAGCAAGTGTGTGTATATGCATGGGGTTTTTTTGTGTATTCAACTGAATGTTTTTATCTCTTGTCTTCACATGAGAGAGAGAGTAAATAAAGTCATTTTTAGGATTGCAGTTCAAGTCAAGAATGAACTGGACAGCAGAGTATGGCTGACGTGGACTAAAAATGCATAAAAGAGCTGAAGTAAGGGAGGGGAAGGGTAAGAATAACAGTATGAGGAAAGTGAAAATCAGGGACAGTCTGAAAATACTATATAAATTAAAGCTGCAAAATGATGCTCATCAAAAAGGGTGGAGTGCGGCAGAATATGTAAGATTGTTTTGATTTTCTTTTTGTCAGTATTTACTCATTCTTTGTTCCTTCTTTCCAATAGGGAAAAAATATCTTGAGTCTTCAAATGTGTCTGGAGTGATTATGTTTAAGAAAATCTTGATTCAGAAAAGCCCTAGCAGTTCTTACCACATGTCCAGATTTTACTGTTTTCATCCAAAGTTGAACTTCTGAAGCCCACTTTATAAAACTGAAGAATGACAGCCTTCTTAGTTAACAGTTAGTCATCTGTTCTGTATGGCCCCTTTTGAGTCACAGAAACTTTCAGTCACAGAATAATTTAAATCAAAAGAAAACTCTGCAGGTCTCTAGTCCACCCGCCTGCTGAAAGCAGGGCTGAGTTTAAACTTAAATCAGGTTGCTCAGGGCTTTGTTAAGTTCTGAATGTTCCACAAACTGTCAAACCTATTCCTGTCTCTGACAACCCTGACTGTGGGGCAAAAACCCGAATTTTTGTGTCTAACCAGAATTTCCATTACAGCAACTTCTTCACTGCCTTCACTGCCTGTTCCAAAACTAGCATGGGCTCCACAGCTGAAGCTGCTGTAGACCTTCACATCCTCTACCAGCTCCTCCTTAACTGTTGGTCCTGCAAAGCATTTCCTTCAGTTGTCCTGCCCAGTGTCTGAATTAAAAAATTTCACCAACAGACTCCGTTAACCTGGGACCAAAAGTAAATAGGGAAATTTTCAACACCTGCACCTAGAGATGCTTTGGAGGTAGATTGACAGTAACACAAGAATGACAAGCATGCTTCAACCATGACTGAGCTCATCATAAAGCTGATGTCCATCCGATTTTACATGTCTCTTTCTCTCCACTGATTGTGAAGACTGCTGACTGTGCTATATACATCATGGGCATCTAAAATTTAATTCAAGTAGTCATGCCTTTGCTGATATAAATGACCACATATCTATGTAACTCATGGGTATTGGAATGCTGCAAGATGAAATACAAACTTACTGAATATGATAGTTGCAGTACTCTGAAGAACCTGTCCTATGTGGGGATGTCATTTTGGTATTAGCAGCGCCATATTTACCATTTAACATTGGCAAGAACATACTTTAATTTACTATAATATTTTTATTGGTATTAAATATCCTGTTAGTTTGGTCTAAAATGTTTGCAAATTAAACTAATGTAGGCTATAAATGCTTTCTTGTCTGCTCTGCACATGTTATGACAAGTTGATAATTTTATCTGCTGTTTCTGTTCCACAGTGCCATACTATAGTTTTTGGCTGAATTAGGTAATACCACTTTGTTGTTCAGTCTGTGAAAGCCTAGACAGAGTTTTTACAACTGTTGATAGAAAAGGTTGGTCATGAACAGGTATGTGGAAAAATGCCAATCTGACTGGGAGTTCAAAGGAAAGCAAAAAAAAAAAATAATCCAGCATCTTGGGAAGAAACCTGAATCTGCACAGACACACTGGCCTTCTGTAGAGGGTTCACAGGCTCTTTTCTTTCTGTTTTGCTGTGTATAAAAATTAATAGCAATAGAGTGAAAAGGTGTTTCTAAGTTGCAGGCTTCCTTTCCCTGCCAAAGAGTGTCATTCTCCAACCAGCCTAAATATCCCTCCTTAATTAGTAACAGATGCAGCAGTACGTGCATGAGCGTTGTGTCAGGAGGACATTTAGAATCATAGCAGAAGGTGCTGTGCCAGATAGGAAAGGAGTATGTGAAGCTGAAGCAGGGAGTCGGTAGGAGAGTTCAACATTGTTTTGTAAAGATAGGGAGGGAAATGGGGCAGCTGCTATGGGATTTTAGGTAACGTCGCACATCAGGCACGTGACTCGTGCTTCTCTTCACAGGCAGTCTTTATCTGTTATTTAGATTTGTCAAAAATGCATAGGAGATACAAGAGATTCCTCCACAACTGATCTTCCAAATTATGCTTAAAACATTTCAGCATTTTCCTCCTGTCTGCAAATGGAGAAGCTTTATAGTAGTTTAATGTCCACATTTTCTTTTCCTCTTTTTCTCTTGCTATCACATTGTTGTGTATGGAAAGCAGACAAATTGCAAAGATATAAGTGACTGTACCAGTACATGTTGAAGAAACAAAAAACAGAGCAGCACACAAAATTAAACAAAAAATATTTTTCTATCCCTTCTTTTAGCAATGCTGCTACTATACTGGTGCTATTTTTATTACTTCTGATGATGTTAAGAATACAGTAATTGACCGTATATATTTAATAGAAATTGTTATTGAGGTTTTAAATATACTTGCAACAATCTCAACATGTTTAGCCCCTCAATTCCAAATGCTAATTTTGAAAACTTTTGGGGTTTGGTTTCGTTCAGTGGTCTTTTGTTGTTACTGTTTTTGTTCTATTATGGTTTGGGTTTTTTTATGGTGGCTGTGACTTTGTTATTACTTTAAAATAGTAAACTTATAAATATGTGGAGTTACATTGCAAAGTTTCTGCAAGTCTCATTAGACACCATGACTGCAATCCTTTAAACCAGATAGGCTGTAATTTATAAGTACTGGTGTTTTCAGTGCATTTTTTGTGACTTTGTAGACTAATCCAAAATACTCAATTTTTAAATTTATTATCTGTGAAAGGGATTTAAATGTATTTTTAAATATAGTTGGAGAAGTCAAATCATGAATGAGCATTGAAGTGCAGAGCCATTGATAGGCACTGACCCATAACTGCATGACCACAGGGGTAGAGTGGCACCTCTGGTGTCATGTGGATAAGGAGTGTCAGGCAGTATTGATGCATGTCAGCTGTCCACTGCCCCTTCTGAAATACTCTGTGGAGGACGGATGCTTCCAGGAAACCTGGGCTTGAACTTCCCCAAAGCCATTAACAATGGTTTTGGTATCAGGAATATAGGAATGAGCTTGGCAGCCCTGCTGCTTGCAGTGGCAGGCACTGTCAGAAATACATAATTTCTGTTGTCCTTTGGGAATATCACAACTGGTACCACATGGTTCCCGCTTTCCTCATTGTTTCTCTGTACAATGAAAAGTGAGTTCATGACAAGAACTCACTGTGATGTGACAAATCCATAAAACCCTTTGTGACAGCTACAGAACAGTGCCATATGATAAGGTAACTGCCCTTACTATGCTGGAGGAGTTTTCATCAGTTATTGTTTCCCAAGAGTTGGATAATTTGGAGAGCTTCTCTGTAGACCACTTCAAACAGACTGGTCTTCATCACAAGAAGTGTTTCCAATTCTTAAGTGTACAAAGTGATTAATGAGGCTTTTCAGAAATATTTTTCAGAAGTACATCAAAATCATCTCAGTTCACAGAAATATGGGGCTTTGCCAGATGTGGAATATTCTAAAAGAAAGTACTTGTGGCTCAAAATTTGTAACCCTGTACTTACACCCACATGCTTTCAGTTGGGGTGTAAGTACCCAAATACCTTGGGACATTTTCTACCTAATAGTTATATTATTGCATAAGCTTTATTTTTTAATCTTACTGTACAACACACCTACAGAAACTACCCTGTACTATGTGGTAATTACTGGCTAGATCTACCACTTTACTTACAATCATTTTCTTTAATGAATCATGAAGGAGCTGTAAAATTTATTCATAATATTTATATTACTGTTGTTAAGCTAGTGTGTTCTTGTGGGATTGAGCAATCTGGAGAGCTTTATAAATACTTGCAGATATTGCTGACAAGCTGGAGGCAGTCCAGTGGTGGGACACTAGGATGGGTAGAGGACAGGAACACACAATAAACAAGGGAAGTGGAAGAAACTGGCTTTGTTTTTTGTTACCTACAGGAGCTTTCATGGACAAGCCAGTTTCTTCTGAGAGGTATACACAAAAAGTAGGAAGTGGCAATGGTTCACAATCTGCAAGAAAGAATGACTCGCATAAGCATAAGAAAAATATTCTTCTGCAGACAGAAAAGGTTTTGCCAGAGAGGACATAGGATCTCCATCTTCAAAGTCCTTGAAGCAGGACAGTGCAAGGCCCTCAGCATACTGATCTAACTTCAAAGGTCCTGCTTAGGCTGTGAGGCTAAACAAGATGACCCCCAAGAAGTCCCTCCTAACCTAAACTGTTTTTCTCATGAAGAGATGCATCATAAATAAACACAACTTTATGTCCTCCTCTGCACTTGCAAGCTCACTGATGGCAGAATGAGTGTAGGCAGTGGTGCTAACATGTTATGTGGTTAAATTTTGCCTCAGTCTTCCTACTGAAATATTCACAGTTGCCTATAGTCTATGATGGAATTTTCTTTTACTCTGTTTGTGAAAGTGTGTGCTCAGATTCTGGTGCTCCTGCAAGGACTGTCAGTTCTGTATGCGTGTGCTCAGTTGAAACTTGCTTGCACTCTTGCACTTGGAAACTAAAATCTCCAAAGCCCCTGACATCAGTTTGCTTAGGCTCTCCCAGCAATTAGCACTGAGGCTGTCTGTGCTCCCAAAGGAGGGTGTCAGAGCACGCTGTGTCCCCGGGCTGCAGAGATGAAGCAGAGTTTCTGCAGCAGCCAGAGCCAGCTGCTGTGGGCTGGGATATGGCCAAGCCTGGGAAGCGAGAGCAGGAAGCCTGTCTCTTGTGTGCGTTCAGTGACCCTTTTGTTGGTGCCAGAGCAGTGTGGAGGAGGGAATAGGTTCAAATTTAGTGGGGATGAAACCTAAACTAGGAGGAAGGGATACAGGCAAGGGCTGTATTTTTGCAGCTGTGTGGATGTGAGCTGTAGGCATCTTGGTGGCCCTGTAGATGCCAATCTGCTTTACTTAAGTACTTCCATGCATTTGTGGCTCCTTCCTGTAGTGGTCTCCATATTCCAGGAGAATATTCTTGAAATATTGAAATTTTGTTTGGATAATCCTTTAAAATAAGCTTACCTGAAGCACAGTTGAACCCATCTCTCTGTACAGCCTGTACCTGTTACCTGCTGCTGTTAACATCATGCAGGTGATCTTGCATTGTGTAACCTCAGGGCAGATGAGGGTCAGTGTTGGCTGAGATATGCAGTGCTGGGTACACAGCCAGAGAGCCAGCTGGACCTGTTTTAGACAGGGTGAAAGAGAAGGCACCTGCACAGCAGCTTGCTGTGTGTTGAAGGACTGTGGTGACACACAAAGAAAAACTAAAGATAGTCTGAATGGAAAAGGGGGGCTGAGCACAACTTGGAGAGTGGATTCTGTGATAAGAGCAGGAAGCAAATGGCAGGTTTGTGATACTGTGGCTTGAGATCACACTAGCAAAGAAATGCACAGAAACTCTCTGTGTAATCCCTACAGCCTGCTTTCATGCAAAGCCTGAATTAGAACTGTATTTCTGTCTCATCAGTCTGGTGCTTCATGCTGAAGGGATGTGAATTGCACTGGCAAAGCACATGTCAAAGCGAAGGACATATGGAGTGCCAGCAATTAGGCATTTCCTATACTGGCAGGGTTGTTGCAGTTGGAATTCAGGAAGGTTGGCTCATATTTGTTCCATATTTTCTTCCTGTGTACAAAAGTGTAGTTTTTCACTGTGCAGTAGAGCTGCAGCAAAAGAAAACATAAGTCTGCTGGTGACTGAGATTAACCTAGGCATTGCACTAGAAGTGCATTAGTTTGGTCTCCTTAGAAGTAATATGTTAGCTTTAAGAAGTTAGAGAGGCAAATTCTTATTACATTTCTCTTCTCAGTTTAATCTGAACAGGCTTTAGGACATTTTGCAGAAGGGTCCCATGGGGGAATTGTCTAGGTACACCCTGTTCTGCATGAGTAAGCATGGCAGAGCTGGCCCCACCCTGTGTTCATTTGATAATTAATTTGCGTCCTTTTTAGTGATAGGACTTAAACTGCTTAGGAGTCACTATGATCTTGACATGCCTAAATTACAGCCCAGCTTTCTAAAAAGCTGTTGAAATGTTAATGGTTATTCATTGTATCTTTGATGTGAACTTAAAAGACAGTTTTCATAGAAGAAATTGCCATTGTGTCAACAAGAGATTTCTCACCAGAGTGCCTGTGACAAAAGTAAATCCATTTATAAATTCTGTAACAAATGACTAAATGCTGTAACACCCTCATTATGCAAGGAAGTTAGTAAGGATGACGAGGATTCTGTGGCAGCAGTTTGGAGAATGCTTTGCAGTATTTAAGGTCTTGATACCTTTTCATTTGTAATACTTGTGAGTTTTGTTTGATGAGTTTTTTGTTGCAGTCTTTAAACACACTTAGGTAAATTTTCACAGTCACGTAGCAGAGCTGTGGTTCTCATGAACCCTTCTGGACTTCAGATAGCAAAACAGAATTCACACAAATCATAGAATGATAGAATGGCTTGGGTTAGAAGGGACATTAAAGACCATCTAGTTCCATCCCTCTGCCATGGGCAGAGAGATCTTTCAGTAGACCAGGTTGCTCAGAGTTCCATCCAACCTGGTCATGACCACCTCTGTGAATGGGGCATCCACAACTTCTCTGGGCAACTTGTTCTGGTGCCTCAGTACGCTCATGGTCAAGAATTTCCTTCTAATATGTTATTCTTAATGTTAATTATTCGTAGTTCTTCATATGTTCTTCCTCAATGCTTGCCAAAATATATTTTCTGAATTTTAGTAGTGACCTAAATTGTCTCTATAGCAAAAACTCAGTGTTCCATGTGGAGCAGACAGGACAACTGTTAGATGCCCCCTAATTGAAGACACCAAGATAGATTCTTTCATAAATCTTTTGGGATTATTTTTTTTTCTCTGTCTGGATTAGCTCATTTCCACCATCCCACTTCAGGAGGTTTGCTGGGAACTCTTAGTCCTAAATAGAAAACAGAACTGTGTCCTGGGACTGCACCAGGGTCTGTCCCTCAGCCAGGAGTCTGCTGCCATTCAGAAATGATGTGTCACGCTTTCCTTTGTGCACCCATCAGAGGCAATGTATACCTAAAGTCAAGCAGTGTGAAATAGCAAAGGCAAAATAAAAGAAAATAGGGGTAGAAGGAAGATGTCAAGAGGATGGATGAGGCTCTGCTGAGCAATAGGACAAGAGGCAAGGAGCAGAAACTGATGGGCAGGAAGTTCCACCTGAATTTAAGGAAGAACTTCTTTACTGTGCAGTGACTGAAACAGATTCCAGAGAACTGGAACAGTTTTCCCAGACAGGTTGTGGTGTCTCCTATAATGGAAGGAATACATCAGTGGAAACAAATACATTAGGGAGGGAAGGGGATGAGAACAGGCGAAAATGTGAAGTGTAAAAACATTTCTGTCACTAGGTGACAAAACCTGATACACTCAATGCTCTGAAACAGCATGAAACGGAATGTTTTCTCTGATCTTCCCATCACAAGAATGTTAGCTCTTGTCTTTTTACAAACTGGACTTTAAAAATCCTAGTGTTGCCTTTCTTTTGACTCTCACCTTCCTAAGAGCCTGGCACCAAGTGTGCTCAGTTTTCATTGAAATTGTACACTTGGATTAGATTATTCCACTAGGCACATTTTCTTCCTGTTGTGTCCTGGGCCCTACCACACTATAACACAGCTTTCAGAAATTGATTTGATTCTTGCCACAGACCTGATTCTTGAGGGATTGTAAATGAGGTATTTTTGGCTATTCTGAGACTTTACAGGCTTACAAGCCATGATATCCCCCTTCTTCTTTCTTCATCCCTCTTATTAATCTCTCAAACTGATCGTAGTCTATCATCAGTGGATCCCAAACTTGTGCATCCTCTGCCTTATCTTCACATGTTGTTCAGAAATCACAGACAGATTAAATGCTGCAAGAACTGCTCCACAAGATTTGCAAGAGGAGATGGTAGCGTGTATAGTGGGGCAGATCAATAAATAAGTCTTTTTCCATCTATCTCTGGTACAATCTCAGCAGCAGAATAAGGATATGGCAAAAGCTTAGGAAATACTCTGTTCCTTTAGTTATTCAAATGACTCCTGCTTGTCATAGCTCTGCCTGGAATTCAGAAATGTTGGCTGTGGAACTTCCAGTTGCTGCTGGCTATTGGAAGTGGTGGATTTAGAGCAGTCAGAAAGCCACCATGAATGCTGTATTTATTCTGGTAATGGAAAAATTATTAGGAGGGTTTCTTTCACAAGGGAATGCCTACCAGTCTTATTGGTCCCAAATGACTACTTGTTAAGAGACTTTATTAAGCTGCCTTTCCTTTCGTTTGGTATGTCCCTCCTTACAACAAATTGCCTATTTTTGTAAAAGAAACTAAAGAAACTACTTTGCCTGTGGCCCAAACAGGGAATGCAGCTTAGACTTCCCATTCTTCGCTGCACTCCCACACTGATGCTTATATAGTAATTTGTAAGTGAGCCTGAGAGGTGCCATTTACAGACAGAAAACAGGGTAGAGTTCAAGAGAAGAGTAGAGGGCTTTACACCTTTAAAAACTGTGAATTTCATGCTACCTCTGCCATAAGCCTCCTTCTGAGCTCTCTGTGTATACATTGTGCATAACTTGGGTTTTCTTCTGGCAGTAAAATAGGAATTGTTGGCACAGAGATGTGAACTGACATGAGCTTGCCCAGTATTTCTTTACTAAAAGTAGAGGAAAGAGCTTGTATCATGTTTATATTGCATAGCAAGTTTTATTAATTTTGTGATGTACTGACAAGGGATAACAAAACTAGGTTGACTAATTAAATAAATTGTAATTTACTTTGTAGTAGAAAACATATTTTGAACTACCACAAGTTGCTACCCATGTCTGTCTTCCTTGCATGCCTGTCTTTTCAAAAGCATTGTGAAATAGTAATAGCTGTGCCAGTGAAAACCTGAAATTCTACTATCTTCTGTATCTCCAGTTGTTGCTTGCCAAATGCACAGCGAAGAACAGCAGAGTTCTGAATAACACACCTTCCTCTGGTGTTGTGTGTCTGAGGGGCTTGGAGCCAGAGGTGGTACCTTGATATTCATTACCTTTGAATACCTTTTCGTGTAAAGTTGGCAGTTGCCCTCTTGAACATGCAAATGTAGAAAATTTTAAGATCTTAAATGCCATTTAGTAAGGACCTTCACAGCTCAGCTACAAGCTGTGTGGAAAAATGTGTCTTTTTGTTCCTTTGAATCTGCTACTTCCTAGTTGCATTAGCTTTCCTTTTGGTTTGTGTTTTTTGATTTTTCTTGGCAGCGGGGGAGGGGGGGGGAGTGTTTCTTTGGTTTTGGAGGACGTTTGGTCTGTTGGTTGGGTTTTGTTCTTTTTTTTTTTGTTTTAATTTAAAGAGACAGTGACTAATCACTCAGGTCCTCTCTTCTTTCTAGTTTTGTAAATCTCACTACTTAGTTATCTCTTTTCCAGACAGGGAAGTCCTAGCATATGTATTTCAAAAGACCTGATCTTGAGATTTTTGGTAGGCTTGTCTGAAAGCAGTTTGGGATAGGATCTTGATTTTTCTTTCCAACTCTGATGAAGCCGGAGAAGGAGATGTACCTGGGAGAGGACAGAGAGCCCCATCGTGCAAACCAGCTGCTGTCAAATTTAAGAGCAGCTGTTTGGAAGAAGTTTACAGGCTTTGTGCATTGACAGCAGGTGATGGTTCTTTGACTTACCTTCTACAAGGCAGCATTAGAGGTACTCCTTTGTAATGTCACTTCTCTAGATGCTTAACCAACTGATACTTTAACCTGCTCCTCACTTAACCTGGTTTGGAAAAGGCTTGGCACTTTTATGGGAAAAAGGATCCAGATTGGAGCTCAAAATATCTGCTGAGTGATTTCTAAAAGAAGAAAACTTGTAAAAACATATTTGATTTATGGTTCAGTGAGACATATGTAGGCATGTTTGGGGGCCAGGTGTAGATTAATCTGTCAGCATTTTGCCACTGTCGTAGGAATTTCCAACATGTGCCACCATGTTCCATGCCCTTAGGACTCAAAAGGAATCATTCCTATGTTTGGTTTCCCAGCTCAGATAACAGCACAAACATCTCACCAACAGACTGAGACCTATACTGGCCTATAATAAAATTACATAAGCAGTCACTGCAAGAAAAGTCTATTTGTGCCTCATGTGATGAAATTGTGGCTTGTGCCAGGGACCAGTGCAAATTTAGACACAGTGTGAAGCCTATAGTGGAATTGGAGCAAATTTCCACAAAATTATGTGGTGTTCCTAATTCAAAAGCTCTTTTCAAAATTAAGAACCCAGAATACTTAGCATGAGCAAACCACTAAGGAATCACCAAACCGCTTTAGGTGGAGATTTCCATAAAAAACAGGCACCTGATACCTGAGATTGTCACCTCAAATAAAGACTAAAACATTCAAATACTAGATTTTGTAGTGGGATGTATAAAGAAGACTTGCTGATGGCATTGTTAGCTCTGCTACTGATACATATTTTATTTTAACATGCTTCTGTTGTCTTATGTCTGTTTTCTCATGTGGAACCTGAATGTACTCTCACTACTCTTCCCATCTTCCAATAATTTTTCTCTCTTACACTAAGATAAGGTCACAAAAACTACTAAAGTTTTTGAGTTTTGTTTTACAGTTGTCACTGCAGTCTCTGGAGTACCATAATTTTCCTTTTTCTCTTCGCTGAAATGTTTTGATTTCATTTGAATGCTTTCCTCAAGCTTAATCATCTAGAAATCAACCTGAAAATCTTGCAGGGTATACTGTAGTATTTCCCATTTTCTTTGGTTTCTGGTTTTGTTGCAATAATTTATACATTGAAAATCGTATTTTTACTGATAATTTGACTTTTGATTTTATTCTTTCTGGTAGAACTAACAAACATAGTTAAAGATGAAAAATTGAAGGATTGTAAAAAAAATATCAATTTTTCATATTTCAAACAAAGCAAAGCTGGGCACTAAGCTTACATAAAACTTCATGCTCTTGTTGTTTCCTAAACCAGCTTGCTTATTTGTCATTAATATACATGGTTCTCAGATTTGTTGGCGCCTAAGTTGGAGCTGGTTATACAGTCAACACAGAAATGTTCTTCCAAATTTCAGGTTCATTTAATCAGCAGAAATTGTTCTAATTAAGTTCATGTGTGGCATGTGAAAACAGTACAAGCTGATTTCTTTTGTCTTTCATGCTTATTCCTGCTGCTGGAGCCACACCACAGGCCAAGACAAGGGACCAAGTGTACTTCTGCTTGTGCCTCTTACTCCACCCAATGTACCCCTGAATCATTTTTAAGCTGTGCAAAATCATTGGCACTCAGCCTTAAGGCACCTCATGAGGAGCAAGGGTGGTTTCTTGTTTTCTTTATTCCCTGAAATAAATCCTTTCACTACCAGGGAAAGAATTGGGCTCATCTGTGCCTGGTTGCTTGTTTCCAAACTATGGCTGCCACCCACATGCCTGGCAAAAGCTTATTTTGCAGTCACAGTATTTTGATGAACTGATTTGGCTGGAAAATACTCTTTTCCTCACCATGCCCGCTGCCCACCACACCACCACCCCCGTGGCAGCAGTCAGCTCTTCCCTTGCTAGCCCATTATACCGCCTGGTCATACAGGCTGTTGGGCCAGGGGAGAGCAAGTGGCCTTGGAGCCTCCTTCTTCCTGTAGCACAGCCAGCTGTGCCTGCTGGAGGAGCTGGCAAGGAGCTGCAGGCTGGGAGGAGAGATCAGTATCTCCAGGTGGCAGATCAATATCTTCATATGGCAGATCAAAGCACCTCAGCTCCTTTCTTCAGGGCATGAATTAAGCCCTTTGAAGTCAGAAGGTAAGATTCCATGTCTTTGCACCCAGAAAGCATGCCAAGAAGCCCAGGGAGAAGGAAAGTGGTAGAACCCACACAGAACAAGGAAAGCTTTAGGGCAACAGTAGTGGCATGCATCCATAACACCGTGGGAAGTGTTCAGTGGGGCTCTTTTGACATCACCGTGCTACAGATGTTAAAGAAGGGATGCCAGACTTGTTTGTAGAGATCAGAAACAACTGATTGCATCATGGAAAGATTCCCTGTGCTCTCTTGCTTTGATAGTAGCAGGAAACCCACAGAGAGATTATCCAACTTGTACCTGTTAAATATCCTGTGTCTCCTGCTTAAGGCAAACACATTGGTTTAGGAAGTGATTTGATTTACTGTTTAGGTTTCTTATATGTGTCTTGAGATGTTGAAGGAAATCTCTGATAGCATGGGATACTTCCTGGGCAACAAAAGGAACAAACTGTGTGTAGCAGAGTTGTAGAAGGAAGTGTTCTTGGCTACACATGATAAGTAGGACACAGGGTTGTGAGGATGTTTATTACTGGTTGTATGGCTAATACAGTATCTAAATATTGCCAGTGCAGCATCCAAATAACAACTTTGTAATCTATTGCAATGAATTATAGTATCTAAAGAGTCATTATATAAGCAGGTTCAGCTAGAAATATACAGGTTTACAGTCTTTGGCCTTGCAGACTCCACAACTACAAAGCAACAAAGCGCCTATGGAGATGCTCTAGGATCTTTTCTCCATGTTTGATTGACTCTTACTCACTTTTACTCAGATATCGGAAAGGAGTGTTCCATCTTCGGGCTGGATGGACCCTGCAGGCGTCCCTGGCAGGGAGGAGGCCTCAACCCAGAAGCTGCCTGCAACCTTGGGAGGCAGGTTTGCCCAGTTGTCCTAGTCTCCAGCAGCATTCCATACACTTTTACTGGCTGATGTGCTCCAAAGTAAATGCAACCATGTCAGCTCTCCATCTCTGGGATGCGTTGATTGTGCAGTCATAGAGACAGTTCCTCCTGCAATAACCACCTGGTGTTCCTATGTTAGGAAGAGCCACACTGAACATCAGGGAAAAGGAAAAAAGGGTGGGAGGGATAAGGAGGATGGGCTTGAGGGGAAGGGAGGTGTGATGTGTGCATGCAAAGTCCCATCTATCTTCAGTTGCTGTCATACTGATCAAAGTCAACATAAGTGAGGTTCCTAGGAGTCTGACAGTAATGGCAAAACTGTGCCAAATGGTTGTATCAAAATACATTGTTAGTCCTGTAAGTGTGAAGAAGGGCCTTTGAGCTGTGAATTGTGACTTCACTGTTAAGTTTGTGTTTGCATTGCAAAAGAGCAGCAGTATGTACTCCGAAATTCCTTGTAGAGCTGATCCTGACTGCCTGTGGTGCAGCAGAGGGAACATGGTGCTGTTGTGGGGAATATAATCTGTCACATTTCAGTTGTCCTCTCTTCTCAGAGCAGTTGCCATTTTTTTTCTGCTGTAGCATCTGCACGCTTTCACCAGGACAAAGTGTATGTAGATCATGTCTGCACGTCTCTTTTTCTTTGAGTCCTGAAGCAGTTAAGTCTCTTGGCTGGCTGGTGAGAAAAGGAACAGAGATACATATTGTAAAATATAGATGGAATTTTCTGTGTCACCAGTGAGGCCTCTGTCTTCATGACAGCCCCTCTTGTTTATTGTATTACTCTTCTATCTCAGGGAAGAAGGATGAGCCTAATATGAATATGTAGAGGACCATTACTGGATATAACTGCTTGGACATATTTTTATTTTTTAAAACTAAGCTGTTATGTATTCCCACTTCCTATTGTTTTGTGAAAGATTAATTTATTAAAGAGATCTCTGTCATTGCCTGGGCACTGTCTGATGTGATCCATATTTTTTTCTTACCTTTTCAAAAGAAACAGCTGAGAGCATCTGAAGAAAAAATGATCTTCACATTTCCTAAGTTACCTACATTTTTCCTATTTTGAAGTTAAAACAGGTAGTAGTAGTAGTAGTAGTAGTATACTTATATGTATTTTTATTTTCTTAGGCCTATCTCTGTCTGTGCTAGGCCTACATGCAGGAGCTAAACATATTATATTTTGTATACTATACTAAGACTATATCTTGTGCAGACGTAGCAGAAATTATTTGCACTTTATTTCTGGGGTAGCCATCAGAATGTGATGGCTGATGTCATTCAGTATAATTTTTTCTTGGTCACTGAAATAAACAAGGTGACAGAAACCCAGAAGTTCACCATAAACTCAGAACTTTGCAGATTTTGATTCTGACTTGAGTTTTGAATGTCACCTGTGCAGTTTGCATATTCCCTCTGGGGACTATCTTTATATGTAGTGCAGTGGAAAGTTGGTGGAAGCAATCAAGATAGCCTCTCTAGACATAATTATTTTTTCCAAAGCCTAACTGCATTCCCTGTTTTAACATTACTTTTAGCCTAGCTATGAAAGGAAGGTGATGAAAGTCAGAGGGGAGCCTCTGCTCAGATATTTCCAACTCAGCTTTGAAGGCCATGGGAAAACGTGTAACACTTGCCTGGCTATACTCAGCTGGATTGCAAGCTGAAAAAGAATTTGTCTGTAGAGACGCAAATAAGCTTCCAAGCTTGAAGCACTGAGCTCAGCTTTCCTGAGTTTAATCCAGCTGTGACCAGCATTAAATACTAATGAACATCTGCCAAGGAAGGGCTTTTTAATGGAAACAGTGTCGTTCTTTTGGTAGAGTCTTTACTGCAGTGTTTTAGAAAAGAAATCCATGTTTTTCACAGTTTGCAAAGTTCAACTATAATGGTTGATATAAATCTCTCCAACTGTTCAGGATCATTCTGGCCTCAAAATCAATGACAGGGAGCAAACATTTGACAAGTTTATTTCTTAGACATGTAAATGCAAGTAGGTCTAGAATGTTGCAACATTTTAAACAGACTGTATGTTTACTTTTTCCATTTAATCCTTTCCCTCTGTTTTGAGCTTTTTCAGATCTAACATTTTGCTGTAACTTCTGCCTTTCTGTTGAGTTTCTTGAATGTCAACTTTCCACAGAAATATTTTGCTATTTCTTTTTATGTTTTCATTAAAAATTAATTTTGTAGCTACTCAGAATATCAAAGATGAAATATTTTGAAAGAAGGAGTGTTTGTTTAAAATTAAGGGGTTTTTGTAAGTTACTCAGAGCTTGTGAATGAGCCTAGGCTCATCTTAAGGCAGATGCCAATATGTGCAGTCCCTTCTAACTTTTTGGAAAAGCAGAATAAATATATACCTGTGGCTGTAATGCAGACTAATTGGTGTCACTTATTTCAGTTGAATAGCAACATCTGTGCATTGGCTTTTTTGTTCTCAGGCAGGTGTACATCACTGATACCTTATCTTCTTATCTGCTTGTGTATAATTATTTAGTCAGTCTCCTGCTGTGGCTTCTGGTCTCTCCTGCAATCCTTCAAGCAACCTCAGCCAGGTGTTTTTTTCACCAAATAAGGCAGGAGGGAGTGCTCTGCTCGCTCACAGTCAAATTTGTACGAGGCTGTCTTTCACTGTCCAGACGAGGAAACGGCTTTGGAACTCCTACCCTTGAGATCAGCTGGACACCAGTTAGCCATCCCTGCTGGCTTGGTGGTGTCCCCTCACACTGCTTGGCTGCTCTGTGTGGTGCAGGATGGCCGTGACCCCTCCCAGAGCTGTGCTTGGTGTCCCTCCGGAGTGTGAGGACAGGGCAGCTCCCTGCCTGTGCTCCAGCATTTTTGTGTGGGGATGAGCAGCTCGTCAGGCAAAAGCAAAGAGCTCTTTGAAATAGAAAGAATCACAAAATTTAGGTTCACTTTTAGCTTCCATTTAAGCTTCCTTCTATAACATGCATTTATAAAGCTGCTTCAAGGTAGGGGTCATAGGATTTATTCAATACTTGGGTTCTTGTCTTCTTTCTGCATGCTTTTCTTCCTTTTTCTTCTTCTGTCTTTCTTTATCTATTTTTTGTGGGTTGCTTTTAGCTCACCATAATAACATCTGCAGTAACTGAGAGTACAGGATTATTTAAATGTTGTATGAGGTGTTCAGAAGTGGAAGTCGAAGGTAAGGATTCTGCAACTGTCTCCTGACAAATTCTGTTGAAACACTTGTCATAACATATAATCCATCTCACCTTTCCAAAATTGCACTGGCTCTGCAGGACCATCAAGACTTAGGAATTATTTAAATAAACTGAGACAGTATGAATTGCTCTATAATCAAGAATTGTACCTAAGTAAAGGGTAACGTTTCATAAGGTCACTCTTGTTGCTATAACAGAAGCAGTTATCTGTACAGCAAAAATATGGGAATAATTACAAAGACTTTCTGATCCCAGTTTGAATTGCATTCAAGAAATGTATTCAACTTTGGGATATAATTTAGTCATCAGTTAGTCATAAACATTTTTCCCTCTTCAGATACTGCTTTACCGTTGAAATCTGATCAAACATA
The DNA here is from genome assembly GCF_017590055.1 of Onychostruthus taczanowskii. Taxonomy (NCBI): domain Eukaryota; kingdom Metazoa; phylum Chordata; class Aves; order Passeriformes; family Passeridae; genus Onychostruthus; species Onychostruthus taczanowskii. The sequence continues at coordinate 3,321,198 of NW_024506221.1, read as the reverse complement.
CAGTTCATCTTTTAGCTCAACAGATTTTGTTCTATGTAAGTACACTACTGAAGATGAACCAAAGCTGGTTAGTTTTCCTTTAGTTTTCCTTCACATATCAACATTGCACATTATTTGCTTTAAAATAGGTTTTTGCATTTACTTTTTGGCCTGATTTTTTCTAATTCTAGTACTATCATTTAGTCTCTGTTTCCTTAAACTGTATCAGTATACCCTTCGACATTTCTTAAATTGAAAAACTTAGTAAAATACAATCCATAACATATCAAATTTAGAAGACCTGTACAACAGCATATTGCATTGGTAAAATAGAATCACAAACAGAAAAATCTCACCAACAGTTTCCTTATATTACTGTTGAGAGTGTCTCAGACTTCTGTGAACAATTAAAAAAATGTACTGTTGATATTTGTCTATAGGCATTGAGATCTAACAGTTTCTGCCATAGGAAGATCCACTCTTAGTGTGATGCTGAAAAGCTGGTTCTCAAAAAAATGCTGGGAAATTCAAAGATCCTTCGGAAATGGTCCACTAAGAACAAACATATGCTTATTGATGATTACTAATATTCTACACCTCAAAAATTTGGAAAATACTGCTGTCAATGTCTTCCTGTGGAAAAAGAAGTCATAATGTTCTTCTTTGTGGTTCACTGTATTTGGGCCTGCGAGGACTAGTGCAAAAGACCTGTGACTGAGCAGTAACATGCTGACCTCTATAAAACTTCCTTAAAGACATGTTCTGAGGCAATTTCTTAGAAAAAATTTAAATATTCTGAGCAAAACTGGTAAACCACATGGGATGTGAAACAAGGCTGCCAGCATTAATTGTAGTAGGAAATTAAAGAGTTACTTTCCACCCGAAACTAAACTGGATTTTGTTTTTTCCTCTGTCTCAGACTTGTGTAACTCCATTTTATCTGCTGATGTTGATTCATACAGTAGTACAACCAGCACTAAATAGAGAGGAGTTTTTCACTGACACAGAACAATTTTCTGAAGTAAAATTTTATATCATCACTCAGGGAGGGTCTCACATGACTCATCCTCACAGGTTTGTATTCATTGTTTTAAAGACAAGTCTAACGCTTTTGAACTCATCATGTTTTTCTGTTCTCCTGTAGAGGGAGTGAATTAATCACTTAATCTCATGTTCCTCAGTGTGCCAAAAATGTAGTTGTGGTCATTTTATGTAATTACACCGTGCACTTTTTGATGAGGAGATGGTGTGATTATTGTTTATACCTATCTGAGTAGCAAACTCGTACTGTGCAGGGGTAGATGGAATCATCACAGTTCTGAGACTGTAGTCAGGAAAATCTGGCTAAGTGCACACAAGTGGTCTGTGACTTGTTTTAAGTTTTTAATTTGCTCTTACTAAGGCACTGGAGCAAAATCACAAATTCTGGCTTTAATGGTGTGTTTGCTGATGTTTACAAAGTAGCAGAGGATACTGAAAGAACACTCAAGAGAGCGTGGAAAGTTGGGCAGGAAGGGTGGTGATGCATGGTTACTGTAGGAGACAAGTTCTGCAGCACCTGCCTTCAGAGTTTCCAAAATCACAGGGTTTCTAGAGCAGACAAAGTGTATCTCATTGAAATACCTAGGTCAATGAATAGCACATATGTCAGTGACTAAACACCTGCATCTAGAAAACTGACTGCAAATGGAGCTTTCTAGCTGACTGGCACTTTGTGTGTGTTTAATGTGTGTCTGACATATTGAAGCAAGTTGTTGATGGCAGGATTTTCTGAGTAATCATTTTGGATTTAGCAACTGTTCTTCCTTCCATCCATCTGAACTCAGTTGAGGCTCCCAAAGCAAACCTCTCTGCTGCTCCTGTTTCTTCCCTGCAAAAAGCAGTAATTTTGGGGAGATGATGTGTAATTGTTTCATGATAACTTGAATGAGGGCAGTTGCAAAACTCTTGATGTATTGTGTGTAAAATGTTCATAACCTCCTGACTTTAGTTGCATACTGGAGAGCTCCTAGAGGAAAAGGAAGTGTGTTACTATAAATGGTACATAAGGATCTTCCTGAATGACCTCTATTTCTTTGTTTTAAAGGCTCATTAGATCTTCCCTTATTGATAGTGTCTATTAATCTTTTGTTAATCTTAACAAAGCATGAAAACTGTTGCATGAATGGCACTCAGGGGAATGAACCACTCCTTGGCATAGTATTGTTAAAAGTCTATGCTTTTATCAGAAATGAAGTCTTCTTAGGCAATGCTAAAGACTATAGTAATTCAAGAGACCTAGGTTGGTCTTTAGTTAACTTGACTGTTTGGGCTTGGTTTCTTTCCTGTCAGGAAATGTCTGTATTTTCAAATTTTAAAAATTACATCTTCCCTCTAAACACCTCCTGTAGCCATTTGAAAAGATTAGTTTATGAAATGTCATTGGAGGAAGATGGAAAACAAGCCAGATGGGAAAGTTTCATTCTTTAATAGCCACCAAACTTCAAAAATATCTCAGGAGCCTTTATTTCAAGTACTGCACTTCAAGTATTCTGTCTGTGAGCGTTCGCTGTGTAAGCTGTGAAGCTCAGGGCTGACAGCACTGATTCTTAGAAAGACAAAACAGGTGCCAGAGAAAGCAGAAGATACATAATGTAAATAAATAATTTTTGGTAGTCTGTTAAAAAAAAAAAAATTTCCTCTGTAAATCTGTCCACTGTGTTTTTGAATATGTCTGTTTTGTCCAAATCTCCTCTGCAGTAGTAAAATAAGGATTAGTCTGGAGGCTTCTGGCCACCCAGTGCCATAGAGATTATCAGAACATCTTTTAGGTTTGCAGCCAGATAACAGAAATGAAAGCTGAAGGAAAATATGTGTTATTCCCTTAAGTCCAACTCACTTCTGAGTCGTAAGTGTCCCCCGTTTGTATGTTCTCTGGTCTTTTGTTCATCCTAGTGCTGAATTGCCAGTACTTCTGGGGGTAGGGGGTGTGTTTTTCCACTGCTGACTTAATTCCATCAGTCTAACATCATTTACATGAGCTCTTCTCTTGTTTGGTATTTACATCATCCTGAATTTCAGATAAAGTCAAGATGCATCCAGCTCAGCAACTTTCCCATTTTGGGAAGAACTTCAGATACTCACTGTTTGTAATTTACAGCTGTGTCACATACATTTCCTTTCATGTGCAGAAATCCATCTGGGACCCAAAACACATATGTCAAGTCATGGCTGTGAGAACTGCTTGGCACTCCAGTTTCTTTGTTGAGTTTTTTCCAAATATAACTTTTTTTGTAAATTAGCAGGACTTCTAAATTATCTATCACAATATTGGCTTCATTTCTGACCACTAGGAAGTGGAGATTGTTGCTTTATAAATACTATTAAAAGGACAATCATAGTAGGACTACTAGACGTTTGCTTAAGAGGAGACAGAACTATTGTCACAGTGATTTTCCTTTTAAAACCTACTAAAAAGAGCATTCTTACAAAAGCAAAAATACTGCAAAACTGCAAAGACTCATATTCTTGTTAGGCTTGAAGGTAAAAGGAGGAGGAAACAAATATTTTATTCTTCTAGGGTTTGATTTTTAAATTTCACTTTGAAGTTGGAAGCTTATAGTTCACTGCAATAATAAAGCTCTGAATTATGGAATGAATAAACATCCTGGCCACAGTAATAAAACAGACACTTTTAAAAGCACAGGGGAAATATGGCACAACAGAGTATTCTAAAATACTCAATTAAGTTTTCTTTGGGATCCAAAAGAAAGTGTTATGGCCTAAAGATGCAGAAAGAGTGAAAATACCTTATAAGTCCCTGTATACTTCACAGTATGTCTAAAGATGAAATTGGGTGGGTGTCATGATGAAGAATTGGGAAGAATCACTAGATTTGCCATCTTCAAAAAGTTTTCAATCATTACTGCCACAGGAATCCTTGGGCTTTGAGGACTCAGCTTCTGTTGAGTGTCCGTGACCCTGCTTGCCTAGGATGTTTTTTGTAGTAGCACTTCTCAGGGAATGGCTCAGTAAAATCCTTTGGAGTTTCACCCCAGCTGAAGGTAACAAATGACCCTCCTAGTAACAGCCTCCATATCATCTTTATTTCCATAGTTTTTTAATTGCTATATGGTGACTATGACAGGGTGGACTAAGGAACAAATTGTTGCTGCCTTTTTGGAATGCCCTTCAAAGATGTTCAGATAGTTGTTCTGTGGATAGAACTGGAATTTTTGGTTCCCTTGAATAAAAACCAGATTTTACTGCTTCAAATGGAGATGGTTTAAAGGTCTCTGTAGAGTACAAGGTAGGATTTTTCTGTCATGTATGAAAGAGATACTGCAAATATACCAGACAGCTGTAGTTTTGAAGAATGGTTAAAATCTGCAGAAGTCAGAAATAACTTGAAAGTTTAACAGTAGAAAGTACATGAATTCAGAGATTAACTCTGATCTCTCAAAAGCAGTGTGAATTAAAAGGACTGAATGCCAAGAAGAAGGCCAGATTGGGGGCCATATTTCTGTGAGTTACTTCATTCAAATGTAACGAGGGTGTGGACAGGAAATAAACAAGAAATATCAGGACACATTTCTGCATAACCAGCACTGTTTTGATGTTGTTTGGGATATAGTGTCATTGTCATCTTACCCATGGAGTTTGGGATATAATATCACTGTCAGTGCATGGCTGCATCTTGGCTGTGAATGAAACCTGGCAAACTCACAGCCCTGCTTTCATGGAGCGCTGATTGTATTAGACCTGATGTTTGACACCTGGATTTGTGAGGAAGACCTCAGTCTTTCTGTTGTGCTGTCATTATTCTGCAGTTATCCTTAAACAGGTTTGCTGTGTCAGTGCTTGCTTGACTTTTCACACTGCCCTTGCAACCACCTGCTTTCTCCTCCAGTCTGTTACCTTAGTATCTCTCTTGGATGGTCCCAGGCACATGCAGTTTCTGCTCTGCATTATCAGGTTATGCATGTGCCAGACGCAGAGGTTGCTGTCTTCGTGTTTGAACTGAGTAACAGTGACTGCAGGCTTACATCAGCTCACGTGTTTAATTTGTAGTTTTTCAATGTTAATGCTTTTCTACCTTACCTCAAGTCTTTTGCTGCCCTTACTTGCCTTCCTGTCATATTCCTTATGCCCTCTTGTGCTTTTCTTTCCAAACATGTCATTTTCTCATTCTTCTTTTCACCTGTGTCTTTGTTCTCCTTTTTCTTTTTCTCCCTGTTTCGGCTCCATTTGTCTACTCCACTGCAAGTTAGCTGTGCTGTAGCTTTTCCTTTGTTAAAACACTCTCTGTATTGTTATCAGGCTGGCACTTGTGCTGTTTGCTTTCCTAACACCTCCGCACAGGTATTTGCTGCTGCCAGGTTTTGCAAGGTGTGCCCCACAGTACCCTGCCCACCCTGGGCTCCATGCCACAGCCACCTCCACCAGGCTCTGGGGCTCAAGGCTTGGTCCCTCCTTATCCCCTGGTCAGATCGAGACCTGGCTACCCTTACCCAGTAAGCCAGTGGCCACTGCAGTGCAGTCAAAGTGCCCCACCTGCACAGCATCTTGTTTATAGGAAGGGAGCTAATGTTAAAACAAGAGAAGTAAGTTGCAACATTTAGGCAGGAGCATTAAGATGCGCCCTAGAGTAACTTTTCATTGGTTTGTCAAGTTGCAGTTTTTAAACCTGGCAGTCTTACTCCCCATATCCTCTGAGTACTCTCCTCTTAGAGTTTGGGAAGGTTTTAGGGAATGGGAATGACAAGTTGAACTTTAGCTTCTCTTTCTGGAAAGCTTCTCTTTCTGGTGCTGGTTCTGAGCACCAGTCTCTGGTGGTTTTGGAGGGCCCACATCTCAGCAAGGATAACCCCTCATCGCTGCATGGTGAGGAGCAATGCATTTGGTTTTAGACAGCTGTTAACTTTGAATTGGGCTTCAGACCAGAAATTGCTAGTACATATGCAGGAGAAAGACAGATATTGAAAATTTTCATCAGTACTGAAAAATTTGTTTGCACTGAGGAGGACATGGAAGACCTTTTGTGGTGTTTGCTGATTGCACATTCTGTTTGACGACAGGACCTCATTTGTGCTTCCATATTTCCTCACATGCCCTACCACATAATGCTAGTCATTACTGAACATCTACAACAACGACTGTAACAGATAAAAGCATTGCACTTTTTTTTTTTTTGTACATAATTTCTTGAAAAGGTCATTTCAATTTAAGTTACAACTATGTAAGCAATTAAGAGAGAATTGGAAATTGGTTTGTTACATTAACTGCCTTTCATTTACAATTACCGTGACCTTTGGCTTTGCTTCTCTTTATTTGTTGTATATGAAGGCAGGCCAGTAGACAGAAATTACCTGCAACAGAAATCACTTGATTCCACCACTGCACGTGGGAGGGCATGATTTGAAAAGCACATACCAAGTACCATGGACTGTGGCACATGTGCACATCCACTCTCTTCCGTGTACTCTCATGGGCAATGGTACTGAGTAATGCTGCATGATTGTTTTTTCCCTCAATCTTGAGCTATATTTACTTTGTTTGTGTGTACTACCCTTACATGTGTGAGCCACATTGGTTTCTGTTCTGTGGATTCCTAATAGCACAGAGAGTGTGGGAAACCAGCACAGCTGTTGGACTTCTATGCTATGGAATAAGCTCAGTTTCTCCTGGCTTTTGTGCTTTTAACTATGTCAGACTACTTGACTAAAGATGGAAAGAATTTGGTTTTTTTCTGAAAAAACAGCCAGAATAGTTATCCGTTTTGCAGGGATGCCTACATAATGTATTTTGAGGTAGCAGTCACCAAATTAATGTTCAATGTAGAGGTAAACATCCCACTTTCATTCTTCTAAGAAAAACACCTGAATTTATCATGAGCTATTGAAATATTTAGACTTACTCCATGGGCGTAATATTCTCTTACAGAGCATTTCCATTCTGTTTTCACTGTGATGCAGCATATCAGAGTTATTAAGCTTTGCTTTGTTCTGTCAAGTATTTTGTACAAAAGGATCTGATTTATTACTGATACTAAATACATTTTATTCTTTTCCACAAAAAATTGTTCCAGAACTGGTTGGTCCTTTATGGGTCCCTTTTACTTAGGGCAAAAACTGGGTCAGATTAGTAGGCAGCCTGATGAGGAGGTGACCTGGTTGTTGTCTCCGGATACTGCATCTTCTGCTCTCTGTATAGGATGTCTGACAATTTATTAGTACTAGATTGCACCTATTCAACATATCATCCACTGACACCAAATGTGGTTCATTTTTCTGCCTAATTTAAACAAATTAGAATTTCCTGGTAGCACAGAAATCAACTGGCTCTTATTAAGTGACCCAACCTTTGATGAGCCTGGTGGATTCAGGAGCAGGATCTAATTGACAGAGCATTTACTGCCAATGTATAAATTTGAGCTGCAGGAAATTGCACACCAGCTCTTCATAGCTGTTTTCAATGTTAACTGTAATGAATTCCCTTCTTTTTATTACCATTTCCACCTTTCTCTATTGCACTCTAGCAGTGACACATTGTTGTGCTTTGAGAATGGATTATATGAAGAGATGTGCTGTTGCATAAGATTTCATTTATCAATGATTTGCATATTGAGACGTTATTCTTCTGTGAGTTTAACTTTGCTGTATTTTTGACTGGTACAGGAAGTTCTGATAATGGATAATTCTACTTGAAGCTTCTAAAATTCACAACTATAAATGCCTCCTTTTGTTTAGCAAAAGTGCAGCCCCTTTTATGTGGTTTTTATCAATCAGTCTTATGCTTATTATCATGTCACCTACCAAAGTCCTACACCAATAAATGGAATATTTCTCTACAATTTGTGTACTCCTCCGCTGTTGTCCCTGCAGAAGAGCTAGAGGTCTGGTGGCAGTAGGACTTTCTCCAAGATGATGATAAACTGTTTTGCTACACCCCAGTTACATATGTCAGTTCTTTGCTCTTCCAGACTTCCAGCTCCTTTTAAAGTTATATTTTATTAGAGGGACTTTTAAGTCCCTCTAATAAAATATAACTTTAAAAGGAGTTGGAAGGGGGAAGAAAAAGAAAATTTAAAAAGTAAATTCAGTCTCTAAAAGAATTAGCCTTCTGACACTTTTTTCCATGTTTTTTCCTATTGAAATGGCATATTTGGTCAAGCCATTATCTTGAGTAATGCGAGTGGTTTTATTAATGACAGTTTGACCGGAATTTACTGGATTAGATAGGAAATGAGCAAGTGTGCATCCATGCTTTGCTTTGCTCTTCTTTGTTTTGCTCTTCTAGTCTATTTAAAATCTTGGTTTGGCAGCCTTTACTTTCAGTACCCTGCTGTCTTTATGCCTAAATGCAGTCAGCTGAGCTATTGCTTACAGTTATCACATTCTGGGACAGCTTGTTCAGATGGAGCTCACACAGGGTGCACAATGCTGATAATTGACTTGTGTGGGAAACAAGGAATTCATGAGCTCTACCCCAGGAATGCCAAGCCTGACACAAGTTAATATGCTAAAGTTTTCTTCAGTCAGTCACCAAATCTGTGTCTGGAAACTAGACACAGAAACTGGACATGTTTATCATAAGATAATATTTCTTTCAAATAGTCATAAAATAAAAATATATGTATCCGTATAAACTGAATACTGAATCCCAAACAAAAATACTCCCTGTTCAAAAATTCTTGGGACTGTTCAAGGGACATCTCTGAGGGAAAGGATTAATGGTCCTGTCATGATGAAATGGAAAAGAGAGACCTGGGGATACATTCCTCTGAAGTTAGGATGTAAGAAACCAAATATTAATCTGTATTCTGCATTTCTAATCCTCTCCATTGTAAATGATGCCATTCTGGTTGTGCTATGATCTCTTTTTGTAAAAGAGTTTGTACATCTGAAAGTGTGTATAAAGCTGGTAAATTCCAGAGAATTTATTATTAAGACATGGTAGAGCCTATATTTAAGATTCTGCTGGACCTCTCAAAATCTAAGTGAAGTTTGATTCAATTCAGTTCATTTCATTATGTGAAAAAGTGGCAGTGTGACTTTATTTACCCCTACAGATGAGAACATGGTCTGCATGATCTTTAAATATTGTATGTTCTAGCTATAAATACAGGTATGAATACATCAACAGAAATACTCTAATTTAGTAGAGTTTTCCAATATATCATTTTCTCAAGTTCTTAATGTGTTGCAGTAAAAATAACTATATTTGCATGTAGCTGAGGATAGAAACAGGAAAAACCATAGCATGTACTTCCTTGCACACTATCTGTTTATAGAAGAAGGGAATGACAAACGTCTTCTTGATTATAGGTATTATGCAATTGAGGCAATTTTATTCATGTCTTTGAAGTAAAAGCAGAAAATTTAATTCATTTTTCTTGTTCTGTTTTGAAACTTTTTTTCCTTTGTTTTGCTTTTATATAATAATTTGATTTGCAATTAAATAAGAAAATTCAAATTTGAAAGCTGGAACACTCACACTTTTAAAAGTTATAAACACAATACTGTTCTTGAATCTTTTATCCTATTTTATTTTGGATTTATGTTACAACGATTTGTAGTTTCCTGGTCATGTGCTGTTTCTAACACAGACATCTACTACATGGAAATTGTTTGACAAACGATGTAAGACTGAGTAAAAGCTCAAATCAATGTCAATCCCAGAAGCATGTTGAAGTTTTGCTAAAGCTGTCAAACACTAAATATCACATTAAAAAAATTAGACACAGTAGTAAAAATGTTCTGTTTCAATATTTTCTGGAAAAAGAACAATGCCATTTTTTTCCCTTTGCAGCAACAATTAATTCATTTCAAAATTTATTTCAGTTTTAAACTGAAACTTATTTAAAGTTCAGTAAAATAGAACATGCTGGCTAAGAAAAAAGCCAGCTTTTTAAAATCTTTCCAATCAAACTTCAGTTATTTTAGGGTGGCAAGATGTATTCTCAGTGTTTTGGGGAGGCAGGAGAGAGAAGGGGAGGGCAGAGAGGTTTAATCTAACCAGCTTATGAAATCTATTTACAGACATGTTCTCACGCCTTGTTCATTGTCCAAAGTGTAAAATCAGACCATTTTATGGGATGAGCAAAACAGAAATTCACAATACTCGTGTATTACGGCCTGATATGGATGCTTGGCGGTGTGTAATACAAAGTACACAATTTAAACCATTGAGCCCGAGAAATACAGATTGCTCAGGCGTGGAGTGGCTGTGTCTGTCTGAGCCATAAATAAAGGGGTCAGCGTTCATGAGGGCCACAATATCCTCCTGTGTAGCAGGAAGTGCCTTGTGCTTGTGGATACTGTATCTTAATGCTTTTTCTGACTTTGAAGGTAAATATCTTGTATCAAGTATTATCACGGAATGGTTTGCGCTGGAAAGCACCTGTAAAGGTGCTCTAGTCCAACGCACCTGCAATCACCCAGGATGTCTTCAACTAGACCAGGATGCTCAGACCCCTGTCCAGCCTAGTCTTGGATGTTTCCTCCACCCCTCTGGGCAATTTATTTCAGGTTTTCCCTGCCCTGACACTAACATATTTCTTCCTTTTATCTTGTCTGAAATTGTGATACTTCCAAAACTTTTGCAAAGAAATTTGCCTGCAGGGTCTAGTAGCACCATGTTATTCCCTTTTCAGGGATCATTTCACCACTCATAAATACCTGACTTACATCTGCATCTTAAGTGCATTTTGGATAATTTTTTTTAAATAAATGATCGTATTCCCAGATAGTCTGTGAAGAGAGGTATACACGTACATTTGATCATCTTCTGAAAGCTTTTCAGGCCAAATAGGGAACATGGGCAATTGGAACCTTCAAAATCAGGAAAAAGTTAAGGCTTGACTTTGGAAGCAGTGAGTCATACCTGCAACTTTTGCATTTGTACTTCTCACAAGGGTTGATGTGGCTGACTTACTGTAGCAGTCGTTTTATGAGCTTTCATCATTTCAGTTTTGACAAAGATTAGAAATTATGGATGTAGAAGTGGCATGTGGCAGAACATGCCCATGCTCAGAAGTCCCTTATCTCCCTCAAAACAAGGTTATATTCACAGAGCATTGTGCACACAAACCTTCGCTCAGCTCAAGGTAGCTTCTGTCATGGCAGAAATGCAGCAGCTGGGTATGTGCTAAGCTGTGGTGAGTCTCTGTGGTGAGCTGTGGAAGCTCTGCAGTACCACACCTTCTTCAAAGCAAGTGAAGTGCTAACTCAGGTCTATCTGTACTGAACAAAGCAAACTGGGGACAGCCAGCTAGTCCAAAGGCAATGAGCCCACTGTGCTCAGGCTTGGTGTGACCTCCCTGTGTGCAGTGCTGGGCCCTGCAGTTTAAGAAAATTTGAATGTCCTTGATGGCATCTTGAGGAGGGAAGCAAAGCTGATAAGAGGGCTAGTGACAGGACAGGTGGGAATGTTTCAAACTGCACCTGAGGGGTTTGGATTGGACATTAGGGCAATCTTCTTTAAGTGGTCAAACTCTGGAACAGGCGTCCTAGAGCGGTGGTTGATGCCCCAAGTCTGCCAGTGTTTAAGAGGCATTTGGACAGTGCCCTTAATAACAGGCTTTAACCTTTGGTTAGCCCTAAAGTGGTCAGGCAGTTGGACTGGATCATTGTTTTAGGCCCCTTCCATCTGAAACAGACTTTTCTATGCTATTCAGTTACAAATCCCTATGCTGAGTGTCAGGCTGTGACACTATCACTTCTACATGGTACAAAAGAGAGCTTGACACATCTTTCAAATTGATGGCTTCTATAGTCATCTACATGTATGCACATAAGAATTTAAATCTTGCCTCATTGTACATACGGGATTGGAAGAAAATTTGATTATTCTTTAAAGGTGCTGAGTTTCATTTTAACAGCAGGTTAGTCTGGGGTTTGGATTTGTTTAATGTGTATCCTTCTGTCCCGTGTTTTTTTACTGACAGATCTCTTGCAGTGGCCACAAATCAGCAAATGCAGATCACCTGAAATGGAGACATTTTCATGTTTTTGGACTGCTGGAAATTTTTATAACCTCACTGTTCCAAGAATTCTACAGCTGTTGTACAAGAAGAGGTAATAAAAGCTGAAACAGGAAAAGAGAAAAATAATTTATTCTGCCATGCTCGTTAGGTTGCTACTGTTAATTTTTTGCTGTGATATGAGCCATACTGTTTTTAAGGATATAAACCCATGTTTTAAGTATGTTTTTTCCAAAGTTAGAATTTATTGGTAGTTATTGAGCAATTTGCAGCAATGAGCATTATTTGACAGGTAATTAAGAACACATTCTTACTAAATTTAGGTCCAGGTTGCAGAATCCAAAACTGAATACTATATGGCTTGGGTAATGATTTTTTAATAGACAACTTCAGTTTATTCTTTATCCATCTAACATGCAACACTGAGATTCCTTGTATGTGTGCACAGATGTGGAGGTTGGATACAGGCCCTTTCAAATTTTTATTAAAGTGTTATGAAGTCCCTATTGATCAATTGCTGTGATAAAGTCTGAATGTACAGGTCCAGGGGAAAAGACTGCTCTGATACTGGGATAATGTTCCATTGAGTCCTGTTCAATTACGATTCAGCTCCACTTTAAGCTTTTTTAAATTTCATGTTGCTACAATGATTAGCCTGAAAAAGGACATAGACATTACCAGTAATGGCTATTAAGGAAATAGGCCTTTTGTTCACAGGAATAGCAGGTTGTGCATTTCTGTTCCCTCTAGTGAACAGCGTTTTGATCTTTTTGATCTACAGATGCTTTTTGATGATGGTAATGATACATTTGCATAGCAGACTTAGGCCTAATAGCAAGGCTGGCTTTCTTAGTTACTCTGAGACATCTCAGAAATGACAGAAACATAGAATAACAGAATCATAAAATGCTTTGGGTAAGAAGGCCCCTTAAAGTTTAGCTATTTTCCAGGCCACTAAGTGTACACGAGTACCTGAACTCATTTAAGCAGGTTTCTTCAGTAGTGGTATCATTGTAAATCACCATCAATATTGACACGTTTTTATCCCCCTTTCATACATTTTACAACTTATCAGTACTGTGTCTTGTAACATCTGCAATTTGTACTTTGTAAGGTCTGTAAATCTCTCACAAATATTGCATTTTTGTTGTCATTCTAGTAATGAGGAAGACTGGAAAGAATGCCCTGATTATATCACTTCAGGACAAAATAGCTGTTACTTCAATGCATCCTACACCTCTGTGTGGACACCATATTGTGTTCAACTTGCCAGTAAAAATGAAGTATATGATAGAAAATGTTTCAGTGTTGATGAAATAGGTATGCTTCCATTATGTATCTTACCTGTATAAGCTTCTGTATTACTTAGGCTGTATTTAAATAGTGCCTTTCAAAAAGTTAGTACCTAAAATATATGATACATGGGAAGGGATTTGATTTTGTAACACTGTAATGTGATCCACACCAGAAAATATTGCCATATTGCCTAGATTGGAAGAAAGCCTAAAGGATAAAAGCAAATATGTGATTTGTTTTTCTAAATACTATTTTCTAAATAGTGGTCTCTCAAATGCGTGCATGCGCAAATGAGCTTGTCTTTGCTTTCACTTTGAGTCCTTTCTAATGGATGCTACCTCTCCTTGTAGAGCAAAGTTGACATTAAAACCTTGATCCTGCAAAGCTCTGGAAGCCAAACACTATTTTGTTCCTGAATCAACTGTAATCTAAAGGATCAGGATGTCTAGTATTTCTAAGCTAGGATTTATATTTATGGCAATATGAATTTTGACTGCCTGGGACTTTACAGATGTTATTGCTTGTTCAGAGTACTAGTGTACCACCATTAACTGCATATCCAGATAATTATTCCTACAGGTGATTAGAATATCCAATGCTCTCTTTTATTCAGCTGAGCAAATTTAGATTCATTTTTCAAATACAAGAATTTTTCAGTGTGCTTCTGTATTAGCTACTAAATATTTGTCTTTCTGTGTTACTCCAATTATTGTTTTTCTTTCTAGTCAGAACTCTGGATTTAAATTTTGATGGATAATTGTTTATATCTAGTATTTTATAATCTGGTATTCAGAAATATACTTCAATAGGCAATACATTTTTAAACTCCTTTATTAGTTGCTTGGGTGAGATTTGTGCAGAACATATCTACTGCCAATTGGCAGGGTGTCTTCTTGTTATAGCTTGCAATAGCTTTGAAATTGCAATATATTCTATTTTAATCAGAAAATACATGGTTAATATACTTTTTAAGTCCTGAAATAATTTATCAGTGTGTAGTAAGAATGGTCATTTCACATTGAAACTGGCTGTTTTATTCCAAATACTCTGTTTAAACAGTACTACCTGATCCCCCTGTCCACCTTAACTGGACTCTGCTGAATACTAGTCAGACTGGAATCCATGGGGATATCCAGGTAAGATGGGATCCACCACCAACAGCAGATGTTCGGAAGGGATGGATTACTCTGGAATATGAATTGCAGTACAAAGAAGTTAATGAGACAAAATGGAAGGAGGTATGAAACAAATATTTATTATACATTAGTCATAGTGCAGTGGAGGCTTGTTCTATCCCTAACACTCTTGTACCACTATGAAAAACATGTTTCTAATTGCTAATTAGACAATGCCTTATTTCTTAAACAATATGCCTATGTTTTTTCTGACATTTTCTAGCAAATACTGTAACTTTATGTGTCAAGATAGTTGACAGGCAGGATAATGAAAAACCCAGAAACACCTGTGTTAGATTAGTAAGTATAGGCAGAGTCAGATATATGCAAGTTTTTTCAAGGTTAAAATATTTATCTATTATTTTCTTAAGGTTCACCTATTTAAAAAGTGCATGATGTTTTAGTAGTCTGAACAGGAATATTTTGCTTGGTAATTATCACCATGTCAATCCAGATTTTTCAGAGGACCTGTAAATTTTTGGCTTTGGATAGTCTATGAAAATATAAAAGAATATATTACAAATCTTTTAAGTTTACTTTTTGAAAATCGCTTAAATTCTTATGTAGTTAGCTTTTTCTGTTAGAGGGAAGATATTGTAGCCATCTTACCTGAATGCATAGGCTAAATACCAGTGTGTCATGGCATATTTGCATTTGGAGAGCTCTTCTTCAATGCAGTAAGAACATCATGTCAGAGCAGAACCTTCCTTTGCTTTCTTATTAATATGACCTAACTGGCAAAAAAAAAAAAAAAAAAAAAAAAAAAAAAAAAAAAAAAAAAAAAAAAAAAAAAAAAAAAATT